>NC_090310.1:63345871-63650363 GCF_039906515.1 Pseudorca crassidens
CTGGTCAGGCCCCAGAAGAGCTGAGGTGAGGGCGTGGAGGAGGAGGGTTGCAGTCTGCTGGGAAAGGAAGGGTGACACCATGGGGAAAGAAGCCCTACTTTACTACCCGGAGCTCACCGGCCGCTGGGCAGAGACAGAGTTTCTGCAGGGCTCAGGGAGAGCCTCCTGGGTGGGCTGCTCTGCTGAGGGCTGCCTGTGGCATAGGCAGAGGCCCTGCTTGCCGCCTGGCCCACTGCGGGCACAGGGACAGTTACGAGAGAGCGTCCTACCCAGGGGCCGGAGCGGCAGCCCCAGCTCTCCCGGCCTTGGCAGGGACCCAGCAGTGTGCAAAGGCTGGCCGGAGTGCCACAGGGAGGTGGCGCACCGGGCACACGCCTTCTGGCCCTGGGTCCCATGGATGGGCAGGTGGGCTGGACCAAAGGCGGGTGGGTGAGAAGTCCTTGGAGCTCTCCGAGGGCCCGGGAGGGAAGCCCTGCCCTGCGTGGCTGGAATGTCTGCAGCCTCGCTAAGCGCTCCCCAGGGAGCCAGTAAAGTGCAGAGTCCAGCTCCACGCTGCTGCAGGGACCCGAATGGAGGACGATGCCTTCCCCCACTGGGGCCTTCGACCTCCTGTGGGCATCTTTTGGTTCATGCTCCTGCCTTGTCCACATGAGAAATGGGACCTCCATTTGTTTGACTGCACAGATGCCCAAGGCCACAGGACCCACAGGATGAGCTGAAACAAGGAGGACCATCCCAGCTGATGCCCTGGTCAGTAGGATGGTGGTTTTCAGATAGTTTTAGAGCTACAGACAGTGTTCTGGAAATAGACTCTTATCCTGAAGCCCAAAACATGACACAGATAAAGATGGAGCTGTTGCACTTAAGAGGGGAAGCTCCAGGACCCCTGTCCCCACCCAGCTGCCCTTGGAGCCCCTGGACTGTCTGTTGCCTCACGCTCAGGCCTCCTGCCTGGACACTGAAACACATAAATGAATGTGCCTTTTACGTTTTTCTTAGTAGTAAAAACTGAGTGAGATTTCGCTGGCAGGGAGAGCAGAAGCTATTTGCAGAGTTGCTGACTTGCAAGGCCCCATTTTCGGTCCCCAACTCAGAGGTCAACAAAGACAGATGAGGCCAATTGGGGGGATTTGCACCACTTTACAAGATCCTCCTTCTGCCCTGCGGGTGGATTAGCACGTGGTGGGCCTGCAGCAGCTGCTGACCACATCTGGCCCCAGCTCCGAAGTGGTCTGGGCAGCCAGATCAGGACTCCAGAACCCGATCTAGCCTACTAGCACCCTGGGAAAGAGGAAGGAAGCAAAGGGGATCACCCTAATTCAGATGGGTGCAGACACCAGAAATGCCCCTTGAAGAAGGACCAGTCCTCTATGTGGCTTCAGCGAACTTTGTAGAACCCACACCCCTGCCTTGGCACGACTCCCCGGGATCCTCTGGACCTCAGGTCACGCTGCGTCAGAGGCAAAGTAAGGCAGGGGCTTCTTGCCCAAGATGGGACTCCCCTGTATTGTCCGTCGTAAACAGCCATCCACCCCTGGCTCAGAGACCTCCAGTTTCAGAAAAGCTCATTACCTGCCCTCTCTGATCCCTGGAAAGTCCTTTGCCCACTGAAGAATGCGCCTCCTTTCATGCCCTGAACAAGCCTGCCCATCTCCCTTCCAGGCTCCGGCTCCCTCAGGCACCCCAGGCCTGTAAGAATCTGGAAGGTCCCAGGTGTCCCCAGAGACAGCAAGGCAGTCCCAGGATTCACGTTTGGTAAAGCACACACAGGCAGGTCCAAAAACCCCTCCGAAGGGCCTGACGCAAAGCCCGCAGCGCCAGGCTGTGCCTCTCTGCACCCAGCAGCACGGAGTTTCCTTTGGGGGCGGGGGCGGGTCTCTTTCCACAGGCATGGATGGGGCTGAAGAGCTAGGCTTGGGCTGAGGAGAATGGGAGCAGGTGAAAAGAGGAGGACAAAAGCATGCGGGCACCGCCCCATCCCCCCAAAAGGAAAAGGGTGGCAATGAGAAGGGTGACAGATGGAGAAGAGGGGGGGAAGGGAGAGGAGGCACACAGGGGAGGAAGGGGGTACGGCGGCCCCCCGGCCTCACACCCACTGCAGGAGGGCCTGGCCTGCTCCCTCAGCCCTGGCCCTGCTGCTGAAATTCCAGCTCTGCACGCAGCCCAGCTGGCTCGCTGCCAGTCATGTGCCAGCTCCAGGCTGGGCAGCGGGAAGTGGGGCACGCGGCGGGCATATGGACGAGAAGCCAGGAAGCGCAGAGCCAAGGGCTGGACGTCCGCTTGGCCCAGAGACGCAGAGCCTGGCGGGTGCAGCCAGCCCTGCCCTCTCCGCAGCACAGAGCTCGAAGACCCCAGCCTTCGTAAACACCCAGGAAGTGCCCGAGGGCGAGACTGGGGGCTGGGCACCCAGGGGACCAGGGAAATCATGAGGTCTGGTTGGTACAAGCAAGTCAGCGGACCCCACTAGCTGGCCATAGGAGGTTTGTAGAGAGGTGGCATGTGTGGTGCTCAGGGTGTGGGCTCTGGGACAGCTGCCTGGCTCTGAACATCAGCTGGATGACCTCAAGGCAGGTTTATTCATCTCTCTGAGCCTCGCTTTCCTCATCTGTAAAATGGGGGTACAGCAGCACCTGCTTCATCCGTGTGATGGCTCAGAGAGCTGGTGCAGGGGACGTGCTGAGCGCAGAGCCTGGCACGTGCCGGCTCCCAGCAAGGCAAATTCAACGCTGAGAAAGTGTGCGGGGTTGCATCAGTACCAAGGGGCCCACACAGGCCCCAGCTCGGGTATCCCTCCCTCCATTTATGACCCTCCGGTGGAAATACCCTCAGAACTCCCTTCCCACAAGCCGTTGCCCAACGCACAAGTGCTGAGAAGCAGTAGAGGTCGGGGCAGATAGGACAATCATCTCCTGCTTCCCTCAGCCCGACCCCTCATCTCTCTGAGGTCCTTGTCATGCGGGTCCATCCTTAAGACTCATTTAGAGCAAAGGCCATCTTCTGAGGACAAGGACAAACCAGATTATTGGATTTTTTTTAAAAAAAATCAGGCCATATGGGGAAACTATAGACTTATACAGGCCACCTCCGCTGCACTCCAAGGATATTTATAAAAGAACTTGGAGGGTCCGCATCCGCTTTGGGTGAGGTAGCCCCATCACAGAGGGGCAGGTCTCTAGGAAGCCAGAGAGAAAGTCAACGCAGAGCTGACTGCCACTTAAGTGCTGTGTGACCTTAGAGCGGTAGCCTACCTCTCTGGGTCTCAGTTTCCTCAACTGTGAAATGGGCCACAGCACCTCTGTCACAGGACTGCTGTGAGGCTTGAATGAACATCAAGTGCTTGGCTTTACTGGTTCAGTGGTGGGTGCCAGACAAGTGGTTCAGAGCTGGGCATGAGCCATGGCAATGGGGGTCAATGGCGGGGGGCAGGACCAGAACCCAGGCAGGCCCCTCCTGCTCCGGCCACCATCCCCTCCACTGCCCGGTGTGTGATGTTTCCCACCCTAGGTTGCCGCCTCTGCTCTCTTCTGTCTACCCAAAGTTTAGATTGCTAGCTCACCTGCCACCTTCTCCATGAAGTCCCCCTGGCTTAGCACTGAAAGTTGGTGTCTGGAGGGGCCTTTGCTGAACGACCAGGCGTACCTGGGTTCTTGTTCCCTCGAAGCTAGTCTTGGACACATTTCTGTTTCTCGTATCTTGGTTTTGCTCTCAGCCTCCCCACCCCAAATCGAACTGTGCTTTCCTAGAGGGTGGGGCCCAGGTCCTCAGACTTCCCCTGGGGAACTTCCAGCACTGACTTCACAGGGTCGTAGGGGGCTGAATGAACTCACACATAGGAGTATTCAGGACAGGCCTGGCACACAGTAAATGCCATGGAAGCATTTGCTCTGATGATTATTATTATCTAGCCACCCCACCCCCAACTGCGGCCCCAGGCTGGGGCTGGGGGGATGGAGTGAAGCAGAAACCAGGAAGAGGAGGGCTTTCCTCCTTCCCTCATCCCTCTCCTTCCCTCCCTCTCACTCCCTTCAACCTGCTTCTCCTTTGTGCTCAGACCACAGAGCCCGCCCCCTCGCCCCATGAGCCATCTCTGGCTGCCATGCCCTTGCCCTGTGCCCCCCTGGGTCCCCAAAGGCTGTTTCATCACGCCTCAGCTCCCTGCCCCACCCCCCTGCCCAACATGTGCGGATCCCATGGCCTCCTGCCAAGGCCTGGGGCTGCCAGCAGAGGCAAAGAGACAGAAATCTCACCGCTCGGTAGGTTTTCTTCTGCCCAGCGTGCTTGGGGGCTTTGCCTGGCTCCGCTGAGCTCTCCACATGCATCGAGTAGATGATGTCAAAGAAATCTTCCACCACAGCGACCCGCTTCAGAGAGATGCCCTCCGGCTCCGACAGGCCATCTGCCCCCTGCGACAGGGTGGACAAGCTGTGTTAGTGTCAGGGATGATGGCAGGGTGAGAGCTGGGCCCTGTGGCTGGGCAGTGGGTCAGGGGCAGGGACACCGCTGCTCGCTGACCCCGTAAGGCCTCCGACGGTAGGTCTGGGGGGCTGGGGGACAGGAGCCTGCTGAGAGGGCCGCAGGGAGGGGGCTTCCAGAGTCAAGGGTGGCTGCTGCTACTAAATCTGCCAGAAACAATGGGCAGAGAAAAACAACAAATTAAAAAACCAAGAGCCACCATGTTCACAATTTCAGACAGATTGTGCCAGGCTCAGAAGGGAGCTTTCGAATCACACACTGTGCCAAGACCATCCTGGAAGCCTCTGGGGAGGGGGGCGGTGCTAACTAGATGCGGCTCCATCGAGAGCTGTGGTCGGGGGCTAGGGTCCCAGGGAAACGGCTCGGATCACCTGGGTGACTCCTGCCTCGCCCTGGCATTTCAGAAAAGCTTTTCACCGCTGCCCACCTCCCCACTCCAGCAGCTGAGCGCCGGCAACGGCACCCGGGCTCTTTGTGTGTGGAGACGTAGAGAATGACAGACACAAGGCCACGTGGAGGTGGCAGGGCCACAGGAGTGGGGTGACCGTGGACCCCCCGAGCCTCTTACTGGGCTGGCACGAGTGCCGTCAGCTGGCCCCAAAAAGGAGTGCCAGGATCGCAGGGACACTGGGCTTTCAGCCACCATCTCCCAGAGTGGAGCCTTGGAGGGCCCCGGGGGTTTCAAAGAGGAAGAGCAAGCAGTGTTTGGGAGGGGAATCTGGGAAAAAGGAGGCAGGCTCTTCTCCAAGAGTGCTCAAAACACACATCTCCAATAGAATTCTCCCCCAAAGGATCCCACTCAAGAATGCTGGCTCTCTGGAGGGGAAAGGGGGTGTTCTTCTGGGGGCTCACAGCTGTCTCCCCAGCACAGAGCACAATGCCTGGCACACAGCAGGCTCAATAAACAGCTGCTGAATGACTGGCTGGTTGTAAGCGGCAGCCAGGCAGGGTAGTTTAGACACACACTTCTCCAGTTGCAATGGGGCCCCATCATCGACGTGGCTGTGTGACCCTGAGCAGGTATTTTGCTCTCCTGAGCCTCAGGTCCTTTACCTAGAGGCTGGGCATAACGGAAGCACCTTTCCCACAAGCTGCAGAGAGGAGTAAGTGAAATGTGTGCGCGGCACTTAGCACCAAGCCTGGCCACAGAAACTGCTGGGTAAATATTGTCATTAAGAAGTGCTTTGCCCATTGCCAAGCTTCCCCCAGCCGGGACGGGGCTGAACATCGCGACAAGCCTGGGAGACCGTTAGGGTCAGGACCTGCCTGTGGGATGGTGGCTGGTAAGGGTCAGAGCCGGCTCAGGACTTTGGTCTTTGTCGTCCAGGGAGAATCGAGGGCACGCTGAATGGGACACTCACTCACAATACATTCTGGGCACAGGCAGGGTTTGCTTTTATCCAGCAATTTTCTCAACGTGCCATGATAGGATAGCAGGGCTATCTCTTTGCCAGTGGCCCACTTGAGAGCAGGTGGAAAGGAAGGGCATCTGGGACGTAGGGACCAAACACTAGGGCTAGTGGGCAGCGTCCATGAGTGACGACCCTGGGTGGTGACCTCACTGGCCCTGCATCCACTGCAATGGGGACTTCTCAGCAGGTACCTGTGTGTGTGTGTGTGTGTGTGTGTGTGTGTGTGTGTGTGTGTGTGTGTGTGTTCGCGCGCCTGTGTAGGAAGAGCAGCTTGCTGGTCCTGACTGCTTGCTGTGAGATCGTAGGCAAACTCTTCAACCTCCCTGAGCTTCACTTATGAGATGAGCTGTAAAATTCCATGACTGCTATTCTTAAACCCTCTCAGAAGTTACTGTTATCTCCGTCTTGAGGGTATCTGAAGTCCCCCTCTGAAGTCCTGGGCTCATCAGTGACTAATTCATTAGCTGACTTGTAACTACCAGCATTTTGGAGATCTTCAAATACTGCCGTGACAGAGATGCATGGGAGAAATATTATGACAGGTCAGTTACAATACACTGCTAACCAGAGGTTCACATGGACAACAACAAACAAAAGAAACTTAAGAATGAAAATACAGCTGGGTTTCTATTTCTTGAGCGGGGGTGGGTTCAGTTTATAAAAAGCCATTGATCTGAACACTTACAATTTGTGTACTTTTCTGTGTGTCTGTTAAACTTAATTTTAAAAGGCATATTTTTTAAAAGTATAATGGGGTGGGTAGTTCCAAATTTCAATAATCTGAGTCCCAGAGGCATAATGATGGGTTTCGCTGCTTACAAGTGAATAGACCTCTCTGCTCATAAAATTGTTTCAGGCCAGAACACAGATACTTCTGGGAAAAGTTGATAAAATTTGATGAGAAGGAAGAGAGAAAAAAGACAATCTGATGAAAGATAATATTTTAGATAGGTGAGATGGAAAGTGCCCCCTCACCAGCTTGGTGACCTTGGACAGGTCATTTCTTCACGTCTTAAAACTCAGTTTCCTGGGCTTCCCTGGTGGCGCAGTGGTTAAGAATCCACCTGCCAATGCAGGGGACACAGGTTCGAGCCCTGGTCCGGGAAGATCCCACATGCCATGGAGCAACTAAGCCTGTGCACCACAACTACTGAGCACTCTAGAGCCTGCAAGCCACAACTACTGAAGCCTGCATGCCACAACTACTGAAGCCTGCATGCCTAGAGCTCATGCTCCGCAACGAGAGAAGCCACCGCAGTGAGAAGCCCACGTGCCGCAACTAAGAGTAGCCCCCGCTCACTGCAACTAGAGAAAGCCTGTGCACAGCTGCAACTAGAGAAAGCCTGTGCACGGCAACGAAAACCCAATGCAACCAAAAATAAATAAATTAATTAATTAAAAAAAAAAAACAACTCAGTTTCCTCTCACCTGTAAAATGAACCTAAAAAGTCCTAGTTGGATGTTCCAAGGCTTAGGTAAGAACGTAAGTCAGGCATCTGCCACATAGATCCATTCAGGTTACAGAAGGGGTCCCCCGAGGTAATAACCACCATCAGAAGAGATGCAGAATCTTATGCAAAATAACATGCTAATAAGGCTGTCACAAATACTTGGAATAAGCTTTCCTAAAGTCAAGGTGTAACTAACGAACTCAGATTAAACAGCAAAACACACTGCCCAGTGCCTGACCTGCCTCGGTCCCAGCCTCCCACCTCCATTCACAGGCAGGCGCGGGTAACCAACAGCTTTGTACCTGGCCCAACGTGACCATAAAATTAACCCAGAGAAACTATTCAGGGATGCTCCCTGTTTAAAAATGGATTGTCGGGGCTTCCCTGGTGGCGCAGTGGTTGAGAGTCCGCCTGCCGATGCAGGGGACACGGGTTCGTGCCCCGGTCCAGGAAGATCCCACATGCCGCGGAGCGGCTGGGCCCGTGAGCCATGGCCGCTGAGCCTGCGCGTCTGGAGCCCGTGCTCCGCAGCGGGAGAGGCCACAGAAGTGAGAGGCCCGCGTACCACAAAAAAAAAAAAAAAAAAAATGGATTGTCATCTCCTGTGCTGTTCAAACCTGGGTCCTGTAATCAGTCTATCTCAACTGCAGAGATGTACACGGGAAAGGAGAGGGCCCATAGCAACCAGAATTCAAACCACACAAGGTCTGCAGAGCCACACCTTGAACTGTCCTCTGGTGAGCTGTGGCCACCTGGACACCATGTGTACTACACCCTGAGGGTGGAACACCAGGATATCTGTGTGGCCTTCAAGGAGAACCCTGGGATGAGAACAAAGGGATCGCACGGCAGTCACGTGCCGCAGACAGCTCTGCCATGCCCTGCATCCACAGAGGTAATAACTTGCATGCTAAATGCTGCAGGAAAGACATGCCTTTCCTAGCCGAGAATCCAGACGCAGTACTACAACGCTTGAGCTGCTAATTAGGGAGTGGACAGCACCTTCCGCATAGCCTTGGGATGCCTCTGCCAACCACCTCTGCTTTGTACCCAAGTTAGCTTAGTCTGATCCACAGCCCTAAGCAAGCTGGGCCCTGGGTTGACAAAGGAAGCTCACTTCATCTACAGGCTGGATAAAGAGTGGGGCTGGAGCCTCTTGGCTATTCCCCACTTCCTGGGAACGCCAACCAGGAGTGATGGAATGGAACCCAGCAGCACCGCATGGGAAAAGCCATGAAAAACACATGGTCAGGGCTTCCCTGGTGGCGCAGTGGTTGAGAGTCCGCCTGCCGATGCAGGGGACACGGGTTCGTGCCCCGGTCCGGGAAAATCCCACATGCCGCGGAGCGGCTGGGCCCGTGAGCCATGGCCGCTGAGCCTGCGCGTCCGGAGCCTGTGCTCCGCAACGGGAGAGGCCACAACAGTGAGAGGCCTGCGAATCGCAAAAAAAAAAAAAAAAAAAAAAAAAAACACGTGGTCAGTTATGCAGGACCGACCTCTGGGGCCTTCCTGTGTGGGGAAGAATATTGCCATGGTAACTTACTACATCCTTTTGAAACAGCTAACTCCAAAACAGCCAGCCAGACTTGGGCCAACAAAACCAGACATGGCAATAGTTGTTAAAAATTCATGGAGCGGGACTTCCCTGGTGGCGCAGAGGTTAAGAATCTGCCTGTCAATGCAGGCGATACAGGTTCGAGCCCTGGTCTGGGAAGATCCCACGTGCCGTGGAGCAACTAAGCCCGTGCACCGCAACTACTGAGCCTGCGCTCCAGAGCCCGCTTGCCTACAGCCCGTGCTCCGCGACAAGAGAAGCCACAGCAATGAGAAGTCTGCACACCGCAACGAAGAGTAGCCCCTGCTTGCCACAACTAAAGAAAGTCAGCGCGCAGCAACAGACCCAACACGGCCAAAAAAAAAAAAAAAATTCATGGAGCTACAAACTTTCTTGGTTATTACCATCTTCCTTAAAACCAGCCCATCTGGGTTCCAAACTAAAGACCAGGTTGCAAGTCATTGAGGAAACCACCAAATGTCTACTTAAGCAAGGCTGGTCTTTCAGAATATTTATAACAATGGTTCGCAAAGTGTGGCCCCTAGGCATCACCTGTGAACTTGTTAGAAACGCAATTCTCAGGTTCCACCTCAGACCTACCAAATCTGACACTCTGAGGATTTTAATAGACCCCCCCAGTTGATTCTAATGCATGACAGATTTGGGGAACTGCTGATTAGAATGTCTCTGTGATTGAGACAGGGAGGTAACTAGTAAGGAAACTGGCATTGGATAATGAATATAAACATGTTCTGGGACTTCCCTGGTGGTCCAGTGGTTAAGACTCCATGTTTCCAGTGCAGGGGGCCCGAGTTCGATCCCCGGTCAGGGAACTAGATCCCGCATGCCGCAACTAAAAATTCCGCATGCCACAACGAAGATCCCGCAGGTGGCACGGCCAAATAAATATTTTTTTAAAAAAAGAATAAACATGTTCCGTGCTGCCAGGCCTAATATATTAATACTTTCTTCTCCAGTGAAGGCCCATTTTCCTAATGGTGGGAAGAAAAGAATCTCATTGGACAACATTAGTATGAATTCAAAACACCTACCCAGAGGCTTAATGTGGCTAATGGATAGAAAGAGCGGGAGTGCCCAGCGTCCTGACATCTGATTTTTAAGTTCTCCCTGGCAAAATTAATTAATACTTAAGCAGGTCATCCCTTGACGGGTCTTTTTCTGGCTTCCTCAGTTTCCTCAAATGATCTGAATGCTCGGCACAAAGGGGACTGCTGTGCCCAGGGCTGCAAACCTAGGAGAGAGATGAGCATGTCTTCCCAGGCCCCTGCCTGGGTGGCCTCGCGGGTTGTTGTTGGGAGTCATCTCTCAGGTGAGCTCCTGAATCTGACTGAGTTTTGCCCGTCTTCCCACTAAGCCAATTAAACGGACTCCTGCCCTTGATGGCAGGTGAGGTCCAATTGCTAATGGATTGCAGTTCTGTCATCTCTACTGGAACTTCAAAGTCACTTGCTGGTAATAAGTTATACACTTAACAAAGCGGGCTCACCGTTTCAGGCCACCGGGGTGCCGTTTAGTGCACCACCATCACTATAGTAGTGGCATATGCCTTCCAGCAACGAAGTGTCCATGATTAAGAGAATGAGGCTAAACAGTGGGGACATTTCTCAATTGGGTTCCTAAGGTAGAGGAAGAAACCATGCAATCAGTCCTTAGGATGAGCCCTTTTGGTGCAGCTCTCGACAAAGAGTAAAAATCAACGAGCTTCCCTGGTGGCACAGTGGTTAAGAATCCGCCTGCCAATGCAGGAGACACGGGTTCGAGCCCTGGTCTGGGAGGATCCCACATGCCTCGGAGCAGCAAAGCCCATGTGCCACAACTACTGAGCCTGCACTCTGGAGCCCGAGAGCCACAACTACTGAGCCCGTGTGCCACAACTAGTGAGCCCACGTGCTGCAACTACTGAAGCCCGTGCGCCTGGAGCCTGTGCTCCTCAACGGGAGAGGCCACCGCAATGAGAAGCACACGCACCACAATGAAGAGTAGCCCCCGCTCGCTGCAACTACAGAAAGCCCGCGCATGGCAACAAAGACCCAATGCAGCCAAAAATAAATAAATTTATTTCAAAAAAAAATCAACGAGGTTGCTGTCAGAGGAGAAAGTCAGTGAGCAGAACCCACCCCTGGGGAAACACACCTTTGGCTACCACTTGTTTGGGAGCCCAGGACTTCAGGAGGTTAATTGCACAGACACGTGTGAAGACGCTGCCCCATCCCATCAGGGCCAGCCAGATTACAGGCAAAAGCTACGGCAAACGCTATTAGCTGCGTGTTCCTCCCAACTTCTGGAACTGTGGCCATTCCTCCCGTGCCCCAAACCACACTTTAATCAATTCAGGCGGGACCAAGGTTTTGGAAATGGGGGTAGCAGTTTTGGGGGAGTTCCCACTAAGTCTCATTCCAACTACTGGTAGGGCTGAAAGAAGACCCAAGGGGAGAAGTCAGCTTCCTGCAAAGGGTCCTCAGAGGGAAAGGAAAATGGTGGAGATGAAATTTAAAAAGCAAACTAAATGGAGAGAACGAAAAGAACAGAAAACCAGAATGAAGACCGTCACCCAAATATCCAGAAATTCTTTCCTCAGAATCTCCAAGAGAAGCCAGTCACAGTTTGTAAAGGGCACTCAGATGACTGAGAGGGGCCGTTACTTTAATGGGACAAGGACAGTATTTGAATTTCTCTACATTACGAACACTGCTTACTGCAGACTGGAAACCAAAACCAAAAGCAGAAAACTCCAAGATAAAGATTCACAGCAGAATTTTCGGACCCATGGTTGCACTGAGCTCTGTAGGCCTGGATGGGGCGGAGGGATGAGACCTCCCCCCGCATAAATAAATAAATACAAAAACAAGGCGTGGAGGACCTAATGTTGCCTCTTCTCCACCCCTGTGCACAATCTCCAACTGTTAGTGCAGAGCCGCCACCGCATCGCACCTGCCATCTGGAACAGGCCTCATATATTCCAAGGCTTCCTTTCTGCTTCGCTGAACCTCCATCTTCTTTCAAATCACGCCGGGGACCGAAATGCACACGCCGGGGCCACAGGGCAAGGTGCTGGGGATCAGCCCCCAAACAACAGCACTACCTTTGAGGGATGCCACCCTTCAAGCAGCTCTGAATGTTTTTCTTTTTCCTTTTTTTTTCTTTTTGGTTTTGTTAACTGTGGGATGTCTGGAAAGGGTGAACGGGGAAGGAGTGGGAAGAGAAAGGGGTGTAGCGGGCCAACGTGTCCCCCTCTTGGCGCAATGACCCTGGTTTAAGGGATGGAGGGAGGGAGTAGCTAAGGCACTCTCAAGCAGGATAGGGTAGGGCCTGGAGGATAGGAATTCTGGCCTGGGCGTGCCAGGAGGGCGCAGGTGCTCTAAGGTTAAGTCACAGGCCTGAGGACAATGAGCCCTGACCCTGGGCCTCAGTTTCCTCCTGTGCAGAGATGACACGATACGCGCAGTGCCTTTCGCCACCTCACAGGAAGGTTGTGGGAACCCAAAGGATGCACAAATAGCCCCCACCCTGGGCGAGATATCCATAAATAACCGCGGTCACCGCTACTATGGAGGGGCGCGCTCCAGGATTCTGGGCACCCGCCTCCCTCGAGCGCCGCGGCCAAGGGCAGGGGAGTGGGGTCGCTGAGGTGGGGGTGAGGCGGAAGGGGGCGGCCCTGAGCCAAGCAGACCCAGCGGGCGGGTCCCTTCGGGGCCGCGGCGGGCGGCCGGGTCGCGCTAACGAGCGGGGGCCCCAGGTGCGGGCCCCACCCTAGACTTGGAGGGAGGAGGAGGGGCTGGAGGGGGAGGGGAAAGGCCCGCGCTAATGACTGTTGACAGCGCGCGCTGGGACTGGCCGAGCCGCGCGCGCCACTGACAGCTGCTCCGGCGGGGAGCTGGGGGACGGGGGTGAGGCTGCTCGCGCTCCCCCCACGGCGCACGCGCGTGCGCCTCGGCGAGGAGGGGCCGGGAGGAGCGCGCGCGCTAGGCCCGGGTTCGGAGGGCCTGCTGGAGCGGCTCGCGCGGGCTCCTCGCGGGCAGGCAGGTAATGAGAGTAACCATGGCAACCCACCAGAGGAAGTGTATTCTGCAGGAGACGTTAATCCCCTCTCCCCGGAGCTGGGACAGCCTGACTTTCCATTCTCACACAGTAATTAGATACCAGCTGTCAGTGCAGGGGGGACGGCTCCGCGGCTGCAGCCCGGCTGGGGGGGCGCACAAAGGGGGCGGGGGGGGGCGGGAGGAACGCGGGGAGGAGGACGTTAAAGACACAGGGACGCTTTCCGGCGGGTGGGCCGGGGCGGCGCGCCTCCCCCAGTCTCCGGCCTCGAGGCGCGCTCCCGCTCACCTGGAGACCCCGCCCGCGCGGGGCCCCGCCCACTCGACACGCACCTGCTGCGCGCGCGCGCCCGCCCGCCGGCCCCTGCGTTCCCCCTTTTTCGACCCCGCCTCCCCACTCTCCGCGCACCTGCTCCGCTCCCCGCCCTCCTGGGACGCTGCCCACCTGTCCTTTGTGCGGGGCGGTACCATTCGATCTGCCCAGCTCTCCTTCAGAGAGCGCCCGCTATGTGCCAGGCGCCGTGCCAAGCCTGATCTGTGTAATCCTCACAGACCCTCTGCGGTAGGCGCCTCTGCTGTTCCCCGCCCAGGGCGCAGCGGGGTGTGGCCATTTGCCCAGGGTCACGCAGACTTGAACTCCCATCCCGATGCCCATTTAACCACCAAGCTGCAGCGCCTCCCCATCGCGTCCACATCCGTTATAGCTCCAGGGGCCTCCCAACCGCCCAGGGAGACAAAACAATCACACTGGTGGCTGGCATCGTGGTGCACTTAATGTGTGCCAAGCATTCACTGCCTCATTTCACTTTCCCAGCAGCCCTGGGAGAATTATTACCCCCATCTTATAGATGAGGAAACTGAGGCACAGAAAATGGAAGGGACTTGTCCACAGGCATGGAGAACAGAGTGGAAGAGCTGGATTCAAACCCAGGCACTCAGACCCCAGGATCCATGCTGTCAGCTACCGGCACTATTAACTCCACCCCCAGGTTCCTGGTGTCTGTAATCCAGCCCAGGCCCTCTCCTTTCACCCTTCAGCCCACCCACATCCTGTCCCAGCATCAGTAAGGAGCTGCCTCTCTTAGCCATACCTGAGAAATAGAAGTTCCTAGGCCTAAAGCCACTGCCACGTCCCTAATTTCTGCCAGACCTCCCAGAAACCCTGGCTCTCAGTGAGGGTAGCCACTCAGAAATCATTGTAGGCCAGCCTCCCCATTTCCCAGGTAGGGGAACCAAGACCACCAAGGGGAAAGGCTAGCCCAAGGAGGAGATGGCCTCGTGGAGCCTTTGGCGGGGAGTTCAGTCCCCGCAGGCCCAGCTATGGCTCCTGCCCCCCACCCCACAGTCAGGTCTGGGGGGGCACGCCAAGGAGGGGGCAGGAAGTGCTGAGAAGCAGAGCGGGCTCCCGTCCCCAGTGGCGGCGGGTGTCTGGGGCAGGAGGAGGCTATCTGATCCCTTCCCCACTGCCCCGGCCATGACCTCCTCCCTCCCTCCATCTCTCCCTCCTCCCTCATGGCCAGGGGAGCCAGCACCCTGGGCTGCAGCTGAGAACCCAGCGTTCCCCAACCAGGCCCACATTCCTGTGGGAGGAGGAGTGGGGGGGGGCATTGGGCCAAGGGCTTTAGGGACGGGGCACCCCTGGGGTTGCCCCACCCTGCCTGGGCCAAGGCCGGGCTGTCTCCAACCTCACCATTTCCTGCCTCCGCTCTCCGCATCTCTCAGTAGCAGAGCTGCCTAAATTTGGCTCCAGGAGGGAATGGGGGAGGTGGCAGCAGGCGGGTGCTGTCAGAGGCCAGGGCGCAGCTCCCTGTCTAGCCGGCTGGCATTTTTGCTGTCTGGAGGAGGGCAGGGGGGCCCAGCAGCCCTCTCCGGGAAAGGGAGATGTTCGTACCTTCTGACGTGAACTGAGTAATGTGCAAACGACATGCAAACCAAGCTTCAAATCAGCATCTCAGCCAGGGAACAGCTTGGGTGCTGCTTTTGGGATGAGAACAGAAGGACCAGTGGCCCACTCCCCAGGGCTCCAGTGGGGGCTGAGGGTGGGTACAGGGTGTCCGGGGCTGGGAGCCGGGAGACTCCGTTTCTTGCTGGTTGGAGCTTCAGGGCTTTAGATCAGTGGCCGGATGCTCTGGGTCCCAGCCTGAGAGCAGGGCCATGGCTTGCTCTGCCTGCTCTGGCACAGTGCTTGGCACACCCTGTCACATGGTTAATTAAGCACATGAGTTTGTAGCCACCCTGTCTAGGTTTGAACCTTGGGTCTCTACTGGCCAACTCGGTGAATTCATCAACAGCTGTTTACCCAGGCAAACAGCTCATGTAATTGGCATCCCTTTTAGGACTTCCCTGCCCTAGAAGGTGGGCACAGGGGCATGGCCCAAAAGAACATGGGCTTTGGAATCAGACCTGGATTCCAGGTCTGGCTTAGCCAGTGAGGCTCTGTGGGTCTCACGCCCTCCTCTGGGAAATGGGTTCAGGATCTCAAGCTCAGCTGTGATGTCCACGTGAGGGCCTGGACACTCCAGAAGTCTTCCCACCAGTGTGGTCTCACTGCTCTCTGCATTCATTCAATTACCTTCTCTGTCCCGGTCCCATCTCCCCTCTCCTCTTTGCTGTCTTGGTTTTTCTCTTGTCTTGTAGATTTCTTTCAGTCTCTCCCCTCCCGTTCTCTCCACTTGTCTCCGCGACCTCAGGGAAGCCACTGCCTCTCCCAGTCTCAGTCTGCACATCTGCTGCATGGGGGTAATGGGAGGTGGATGACGAGCTCTGTCTGGGGTCTAGGGCCCAGGAGGAACTTGATGGGCGGCAGCACTTCATAAGGCCCATTTACATCCCAAATGACCAGGAGGGGTGGGCTGTGCCCCCAGCTCTATCAGGTATGGGGTGTTGGGGCCCCACTTCTCGGTAACTCTGTTTAACCCCAGATAACTGCTCTCCTGCCCCTCGGCCAGGGCTGATATGAGCTGAATCCAACTTCCTGCCACCCAAAAGCCACTTCCTGCCAAACTCGAGCTGATACCAGAAGAACTTGTTTTCTGCGCACAGAGCAGTCCCGCTGGGGCGGCCACCCGCCTGCCCCGGGTGTGAACATTTTTTCCATCTGCAGGTCTGCCTGGTGAGGCCGGCGGGGGTGGGGGGGGAGGATGGGGACTCTGCCCTCCTCACCTCTGAACCTGCCTGTCCTGCCCCGCCATAGCCTCCGGGCCTGCCAGCCAGCCCAGGAAGGGTGCCAGGTGGCCCTTTGGGCCCAGACAGATGCGTGTAGGCAGCCATACACAGTCTGACACAGCCACACACACAGCCGGCCTGACAGTCCTCACAGCCACCGGGCGTTTGGGTGAAGACTCTGGGAGACAAGTGCGTGACCCTGTCAGACAGCAGTCGCACACACTCGGAGTCACAGACAACCACACACGGAGACAGTACACCCAGTCTCAGTCACTCACACACATGCACACGGAGCTCCCCACACTAGCCCAGCGTCCCCCTTCCAGATGTATTCACTAATTCAACAAACACTCTCTGAGGGCCTGCTCTGTGCCAAGCCCTGGGCTAACCCAGAGTAAAAGCTACTGGAATAGTAACACGTAAGTAGCTGACCTGTGCTGTTCCCTCAGTTTCCTTACCTGTGAAATGGGGAGAACAGCCCTGCCCCATAGGTCTGTTGGGAGGATTAATGAGCTAATTCGTGCAAGGCCCTGGTCCCCATCTGGCCCGTAGACAGCACCGTCTAAGTTAGGCTATCTTAGTTAACCAAGAGCTTCCTGTGCCCAGCTCCGCTGAGATCTTACATACCTTATGGCCCTGAGTCCTGGCCCAAGCCCCCCACGGCTCAGGTCCTCATTCCCATTTCCACAGATGAGGAAACTGAAGCTCCGGGAAGAGGCCCACAGGTCCTCAGGGTGCCCCCATGACCTCCCCTCCTGCCGCATCCCTCTGCTGCCGCGGCCTGCCTCACTGCCCGCCTCGCCACACAGCCACGGTTGCCTCTGCCTGGAATGGCCTTGCCACTTGCTCTTGGTGTGACCGGCTCCTTCTGACCTGCCTACTTCCCCAGCTCCTCCCCAAAGCCCAGGCAGCCCCTGTTCACTTCCCTCAGAACGCTCATCACCTGTGGAGCACCTGGACCCTCCACTGGCCTTCAAGGGCCAAGAGTCAGAACCATTTTGTCCATCCTCCGGCACCTAGTAGGTGCTCAACAACTTCAGAACTAAATGGATAAACGAAGTGGCCTGCCCCTCACAGCTACTGAGGACAGAGCCTGGGGCCACGCCAGGACACCTGAAGCTGGAGCTCAGTCCTGTGCTATCTTGCTTCTCACACCACCAGCACTTCATAGCGTGTCAATGCATGAATGAATGAAACCAAGATTTCGGGATCCCGGTCCAGTGCTCTCTGGGCCAAACCTCCTTCACTTCCTGGCAGCGTGGACAGGAGCCAAGCTCCAGCCGCTTCGGATGGTGGCGGGGCTGACGGGCCGCCTGAAGCCTGCTGTCAGGAGCTCGTCTGGCCACAGCCGCCAGCAGGGAAGACCAGCTGGCGGTGCAGGGTCCATCGGCCCAGGCCTGGAATCTGAGCCGCCCTGAGAGGCCCAGCTTCTCTCCAGGCCCCCACAAACTGGCCTTTGTTTCCCAGGCCGGCCAAGACCCAGCAGCCTGGGCTTTCTCTCTGCCTGCGGCACCCGCACTGAGCTGGCGGGGTAAATGGGCCAGCCTCCCCTCTGTCCGGGCCCAGGATGTCGCTTCAGGACTAAATGGAGATGTAATTTTCTATACAAATCCATGACAATTTAGATGGAGTGATTGTAATTGGCTTTTCAATGGGGGTTTTGTCCAGTGCTGGTGGCTAGAACTGGGTGGCCTGTTTGAGGCAGGCTGCATTTAAATGACAATAAAGCAATAATATTGAGGACTTGTACAGTACCCAGAGCCCCTCCTGGGCCCAAGTGGAGCCTCATGTTTATGGATCTGGTCCTTCCCTGGGGCTGTCTGGACAACCGGGTAGTGGGGGGCACGGAGCCCGGGAGAGGGGCTATTCCAGACATAAAGGCTCTGGGACGGCCGGGGCGGGGTCGTGTGTCCACCGGCTTCCCTGCTCCACACTCATCACACAACCACTGACTAGTGCCGCCCGTGGGCTGCTGCTATTCCAGGTGCTGGGGGTGCCGAGAGCCAGAGAACCCTCCCGGCAGGTCAGAGGCAGGAGGGAACAGTGGCTAGCTAGCACAACATGCGGCTGGATGGAGAGCATGACCCAGAGCCAGATGGCACGGGTTCAAATCCTACCGCGCTCCTTACTAGTTTCCTGGGCTTTGGCAAGTTACTTAACCTCTCTGTGCCTCCGTTCCGCCAGCCATAAAATACAGTTGCAAAGTCCCTGTGAGGACGAAACACCTGTCGAGGGCTCAGCACAGTGCCTGGCGGGCGGAAGGGGCTGTCGGTAAGTTACCGCCTTGTTCGTTAAAACTCCAGCTCTGGTGTCAGACTTGCCAGGGGGTGACTGCGAGCTTGTGACTTAACCTCTGAAAACCTCCACCGGCTTCTCTTTAAGGTGGGGCTTTTAGGAGAGCCAACCCCACAGGGTGGTGGGGAGAGGATGCAGGAAGTGCTTGGCTCAGTGAACGTTAGCTCTCACTTGCAGTGATGCTTTTTGGCCTTGAGGAGCTTCCCATTCCGTGATAATTATACTGTTGGGTGTGGGAGACAGAAAGGGAAGGAGAGAAAGCTCACAGGAAGCCAGGACAGAGCTGTCTCTGCTGGCAGGGGCTGCACTGGGAGGGAATGATCTGGAGGGGCCTCGGGAACAGGGTGGGGCTGCAGGCTGTGTTAAGGAAGGAAGGCTTCACAGAGGAGGTGACATTTGGGCTGGGCCTTGAAGGATGAGTGGCGGGGTTTTGCCAACATAGGACGGATCCCAGTGCCAGGCACCGTGGCCAGAGAGTCACAGGCAGACCCTGCAGCCCTGCGTCCTGAGCACGTGTTTCGTACCTGTGGGAGTGGCTGAGGCGGGAAGATAAAGGCAGGCGGTCAGGGAGACCCTCCTGAAGGAGAGATGCTGAGAGCATGTAGGAAGGGAAAGAGCCTGTGCAAAGGCCCGCAGGTGGGAAGGCGGCTGGCGTCTTAGGCTTTGGTGAGTGGACGGTGGGGAAACTGCAAAACATGGCTGGAGGGACTGGACAGGGGCTGTGGGTTTACTCACAGTGAAGTAGGCGGCCACAGAGGGATTTTAAGCAGGCGGGTAACACCATCCACGTTACATTTTTAAAGGATCCCTCCAGCTGCTTGTGGAAAATGGACTGCAGAGAGGAAGGGGTAAGAGGGAGACCTTGGAGAAGCGGGCGAGTCACTGGAGGCAGGGAAGTGGTTGGATCCACAAAATAGCAGGCGCTCGGTAACTGCTGGCTGGATGATGGGCAAGCAGAGCAGAGCATGGTGAGGGGCTGGGTGCAGCTGGCACATAAGCAGGGTTGGTGAAAGGAGATGAGAGAAGAGAGGTGAGGGCCGCCTCCCACCTCCCCTTGCAAGGCTAAGGCTCTGGGGCTTTTTCCTGAGGGCAGCAGCGGAGCCAATACGGGGTTCTTCTCCAGGCAGAGAAAGACCATGCTGCGATCTGTGCTTTGGAAAGATCATTCTGCCGCAGGGTGGAAGGGTGGGAGGTGGTGGGTGGGCGAGGCTGGAGGGAAGGAGGCAGGGAGGGAGAGGGGTTGCTGAGGGCTCAGAGGCCTCAACAGGCATCCTAGCCATCCCTCAACTCCAAGAGCAACAAACTTCCTCTTCAGCAAGGTCTAAAATCTAGTCCTGGGTCACAGAGCTGTCAACGCAGAGTTGGGATCCGACCCCAGGGCTGTTCCCCTTTATTATCATTCCCACTCTGCAGATGAGGAAACCAAGGCTCCGAGAGGCTGAGTCACTCATCTAAGGAGACACAGCTAGGAACTGAGATCCAGGCTCAGACCCAGGCAGTCTGACTTCAGACCTTTACACCAGAGGTCCTAACCTGCATTTGGGGGGCAGAGGTTTATTACCATTTTGAATTTATTGCTACTACGTAAAAGTTGGGAAATTTCGTGGAAAAAGAAAACCCGAACTTTGTACAGAACCTCCTGATGTTGACAGCTCCAGGACCCAGTCCTTGAACCTCGTCCACCTAGCGGCTCCCAGGTTTACGCCTCCAGCCTGGGCCTCTGCTCTGCGTCCATTCGGCCGACTGGACGTGTCTGAAAGCAAGTGCGTGTCTAGGGCCCCTGCAGAGGGCCAGGGAAAGGCACCTACCTATCCATGCAGCCAGCCATCCATTCATTCAAGCACGTGGACCACCGCCGCCGCCTCCAGCGCCCGGCCATCGCCACAAAATCTCCACCAGCAGCCTTCTCCATCTCCACTTACTCAGGCCAAATACCCAGGAGTCACCCTTGATCCCTCCCTCTTTCTCTCACATCCCCCCACGCCCATCTCACCCAACAGCAAATCCTGTTGGCTCCACCTTAAACTTTAACCAGAATCCAACTGCATTCCGCCACTTTCCCTGCTCCTGACTTCCTGTCCCGGGACCTGCGGGGCTTCAGGGAGAAGCACGTGCTGGCACTGGAGAGCCCTGGGGCCCTCCCCACTGGGTCTCAGTCTCTTCATCTGTAGGAAGGGTGGGATACAGCAGGTCATTTTGACTCCCGTTATCCTTTTGTCCAGACTCTGGAGTCGGGAAGAGCCTGGTTCACAAGACATTTCATGTTGAACTCCTAATTCCTTTCTGGCCTGGGCAGGACACAGGTGGGACAAAGGAATAGAGTGTGAGTGTCTGAGACAATGACAATCTTGACTTTCAACACCCTGGGGTGGGTTAGGAGCCCCCTGGAGTGGAGGACGTCTTGCTCACCACTGACCAGTCCCCAATATCTGCTGGAGCCTCGCACCAAGTAGGTGCTCAGGAAACATTTGTTGAATGAATAAAGGAATGAATGAATCTTCCTGGCCCTCCAAAGGCACCCTGGGCATTCACTCAATTTCAGAGGGCCTTGATTTTCCCATCTGAGAAATAGGTAGAGTCACCTAATGCCACTGCCTTCTTTCTGTACAACAACTAACATGTACTAAGCGCCTGCTGTGTGCCAGGCACATATTAACTCATTTATGCTTCACTATAATCCCAAGAAGTAGGAACAACTCCCTTTTATGACTGAGGAAACTGAGACCCAGAGAGGTTAAGTGACATGACCAAAGTCACACAGGGCACAAGTGGCTGAGCCAGAGACCATTCCAGGCAGGCTGGACCTAGAACTCTCATTCTTTTCTTTTTTTTGGCCGCACTGCGAGCAGCTTGCAGGATCTTAGTTCCCCAACCAGGGATTGAACCTGCGCCCTTGGCAGTGAAAGCGCCGAGTCCTAACCCCTGGACCACCAGGGAATTCCCTAGAACTCTCATTCTTAAAACACTGTTCCAGGCTACCCTTCAAGGAGAAATGAGGTCTGGGGAAGCCTGCCCCAAGGAGGCAGCCCACAACTTTATAGATGGGGATATGCCGAGCAGGGCTGCCAACTCGACGGTGCTTCCATGGCCCCCATTTAATACCAGTCAAATAAAACCCAAATACCCACATCTGGACTCAAGGCCCCTGGAAGGAGCTCCAGCTGCATCTTCTCCTTCCATAGGCCAGCCCCAGCGCAAATGTGATACTCCAGCCATGCTGGCTGCTTCTCTTCCCCATCAGCCTGGGGCTGTCCTGCCTCTGTGCCTGGACACACCCTGTCCCCTCTATGTAGAAGGCCACCCCCTGGCTCCTGGGCCATCGTTCCTCCAAGTTTCATTCAAATGTCCTTCTCTCTCCTTCCTCCCTTCGAAGACTTCCCTGACCCCCAGCCATATTTCTTATCTTCGATTTCCTAAAGCACTTTGCCAGCAAAGATAACATAGTTAATGCGTCTCCACATGCCAGTACGTACTATTAACAATGACACTTTACAGATGAGAAAATCGAGGCACCGAGAGGAGAAATAAGTTGCCCAAAGTAACATGGGATGGAGTCAAGATTGAACCAACACTGGCCTGACCCAAAGCTAGATCGCCAAGCCCTGAGTCAGACCACATTTCCTGAAGTCTGTGTTTGAGTCTTAGCTGCCTTACCAGGAGGGATGCAGCCTGAGGGCAGAGGCTACTTCTCACCCATCTTGGCACCCCTGGCTCCTAGGACAGTGCCAGGCATACAGTAGGTGCTCATTCAAGATTCCCTAGTGACTGAACAGTGTGGACCTTCTGCATGAGTAAACGTGGTCTTAGAAACAGATCTTCCAGGCAGCACATGCTGAATTTGTGCTCTTCTGGCAGTTATGTCGGAAGGCGTTTGAGGCACTGTGAAGGCACAGGAGCTGGATACGATGGTGGAAAGTGAGTCAGGGTCAGAAGCCAGACAGACCATGTGACCTTAGATCACTGCAGAGTGGGGATTTTAATCCTGACCTTCAGGGTCATTGTGAGGGTATACACAGTGCCAGTATATAGTGAGCGTTCGATACACAGTAATCATGATTATTAATTAACAATACATATTCTAGACATTGCTGCCAGGAGTGGAAAGCAATCTGGCATCATCTACCAAGGACCAAAAGCACATGCCTGTGGACCCAGCAACTCTACTCCTTGGTAAAAACTCACATGTGTCTGAAATGGCCATCTGCGTTCAAGGAGGTTCACTGAGGTCTTGTTGTGAGAACGTAATGCTGGAAACAACTTAAGTGTCCATCGACAGAGGGCTAGGTAAATAAATTGTGGTACATCCATAAAATCGAATACTACGCAGCTATAAAAAAGAATGAGAAAGTTCTTTACGTTCTGACATACTTATGCACTGACAGCACATAGATCTACTGTTTCATGGGAAAACAACCTGAAGAATGTAAGAGCTAAAACTATAAAACTCTGAGAAGAAAGCATAAGGATAAATCTTTGTGACCTTGGATTAGGCAATGAAGATGACACTATAACACAAGCAAAAAAAAATTAGACAAACTGGACCTCATCAAAATTAAGAACTTTTGTCCTTTAGTGGACACCATCAAGAAAGTGAAAAGAAAACCCACAGGCTGGAAGTAAATATCTGAAAATCATATATCTGATAAGGGACTTGTATCTAGAATATAGAAAGAACTCATAACTCAATAATAAAACAAATAATGCAATTAAAAATCAGTCGAAGAATCTGAATAGATATTTCTCCAAAGAAGCTGTACAAACAGCCAACAAGCACATGAAAAGATGCTAAACATCATTAGCCATCAGGGAAATGCAAATCAAAACCACAGTCAGGGGACTCCCCTGGTGGTCCAGTGGTAAAGAATCCACCTTCCAATGCAGGGGAGGCAGGTTCCATCCCTGGTCCGAGAAGATCCCACATGCCACGGAGCAACTAAGCCTGAGCACCACAACTACTGAGCTTGCGTGCCTCAACTAGAGAGCCTGCGTGCCACAAACTACGGAGCCCACGTGCTCTGGAACCCATGCACCACAACTAGAGAGAGAAAGCCCGCAGGCCACAACTACAAAGAAGCCCGTGTGCCGCAACAAAGAGCCTGTGCGCCACAATGAAAGATCCCACGTGCTGCAACTAAGGCCTGACGCAGCCAAAAAAAAAAAAAAAGAAAAGAAAAACAACCCACAATCAGATACTATTTCACACCCACTGGGATGACTTGAATCAAAACGACAGATAATAATAAGTGTTGATGAGGATGTGGGAAAATTGGAAGCCTCCTACACTGCTGGTAGGATTGTAAAATGGTGCAATGATTTTGGAAAACAGTCTGGCAGTTTCTCAAAAGGTTAAACATAGAATTACCCTATGATCCAGCAATTCCGTTCCTAGGTAGAAGAGAACTGAAAATGTATGTCCACACAGAAACTTGCACGGGACTGTTCATAGCAGCATTATTCATGATAGCTAAAATCTGGAAACAACCCAAACGTCCATCAACTGTTGAACAGGTAAATAAAATGTGGTATATCCATACAATGGAATACTATTCAGTAATAAAAAGGCAAGAAGTGCACGCTACAGCACGGACAAACCTTGAAAAAATTACACTAAGTGAAAGAAGTCAGGCACAAAAGTCAGGCACATATCGTATGATTCCATTTATAGGAAATGTCCAGAGAAGGCAAATCTACAGTGAAAGAAGCAGTTTCCTAGGGCTGGGGAAGGAGGTCTAGGGGAGTGGGGAGTGACTGCTCTTGGGTGTGGGGTTTCTTTTGGGGGTGATGAAAATGTTCTAAAATTGATTGTGGTGACACTTGCACAATTCTGAATATACCCCAAAACCACTGAGTTGTATTTTAAATGGGTGAATTTTATGGTATGTGAAGTATATCTCAATAAAGCTATTATAAGAACAAAAAGCAACCTACAGAACAGCGTACAACATATTTTGTGTAAAAATAGAAACAAACCCCAGAAATACATGTGCATATGTGCTTATACATATGTATAAAACATCTCTGGAAGGAAACCAGAGAAATAATAGTGGCTGCCCCTGGGGAGGGGAGCTGGGTGGCTAGGAGGGAGAATTGTTTTTTTCACTGTACACTGGTACCTGATGAATTTTTTTTTTAATAATGAGATTTTATTACCATTTCAAAATGTTATACTTAAAAAAAACCAAACCAGTGGTTTATAACTGGCCCTCAGCCAGGGGGTGGGTTGGGCGAGGCAGCTCTGAAACACAGGAGGTGGCGAGAGAAACCCAACTTTACAGTTTTCCAAGCCTTGCTAACATCCATCGTCTTTTTTATTCCTCACGCAAGCCCTGTCAGAGGGTTTCAGCACAAGCCCTGTTTCCAACAGCAAATCCTGTGGGTCTTCCTTCAAAAAAAGCATAGAATTTGTCCACTTCTCACCCTCTGCAGGCACCCTTCTGGCTCAGGCCATCATCCCCTTCCACCTGGCTGACCTGGATCAAGGCACCGGCCTTCTCCCAGCTTCCACCCTCTCCAGTCTGTACTCCACACGGATCTGCCCTTGCCTCCCACCACTCGCCCCCACAGCCTGGGCTCCAGCCCACTGGCCTCCTCACGGTTCCTCAGACTTACCAGGCACTTCCTTCCTCAGGGCCTTTGCACTTGCTCTGCTCTCTACCTAGAATACTTTCCCACCAGATATCCACCTGAAGGCTCCCTCACCTCTGGACAGTTCTCTGCTCCAATGTTTCCTCATAAAGAGGCCTTCCCAGACCTCCCTATCTTCTTTCCCTGCTTTATTTTTCTGTATAGGACTGACATATTTAATATTTACATTTACTTGCGTGTCATCTGTCTCCCTAGCCCCAAATTTGGCTCCATGAAAGGTAGGCTTCTGTTTCTTTCCCCAGCACCTAGAACCATGCACATTGTAGGAGCTCAAAAATATCTGTTGAAATAAAACTGGGGGCTTCCCTGGTGGCACAGTGGTTGAGAGTCCCCCTGCCGATGCAGGGGACACGGGTTCGTGCTCCGGTCCGGGAGGATCCCACATGCTGCGGAGCGGCTGGGCCCGTGAGCCATGGCCGCTGAGCCTGTGGAGCCTGTGCTCCACAACGGGAGAGGCCACAACGGTGAGAGTGCCGCGTACCGCAAAAAAAAAAAAAAACTGCGTCCTAAGAAACTGTCACAGACCAGAGGAGCACAGGGAGATATGAGGACTAAATGTAACGTGGTCTCTTGATTGGGATCCTGAAACAGGAAACGAAAGTTAGGGAAAAACTAGTGAAATCTGGGAAAAAAAAAAAAAAAAAGTGTGAGCTTAGTTAATAGTGATGTACCCATGTCGGTTCCTTAGTTGTAACAAACATACCATAATAGTGTCAAACGTTAGCAATAGGGGAAACTGGGTGAGGGGTAAATGGGAACTCTCTGGACTATATTTGCCACTTTTCTGTAAATCTAAAATTGTTCTAAAATAAACCATTTATTTAAATTTTAAAATGTGTTGCATGAAAGCACACGGGTGCAAACTGAGGCTCAAAGGTGAAGGCATTTGCCACAGGCTACAGAGCCAATGAAAAGCCGCAGCTCACGGGCAGAGACCGGCGAACACCCCCCAAGAGAAGGAGGCCCCTGTCACTGCAGATCCATTTATTTTGCAATGAAAGGCAATGTTGTATTGGGGGAAGGTGGAGGTTTTCTTTCCAAACATCACAGGAGACTCAGACATTTTACTGAGAATCCACGTCTGGTCCTGTAGAGCTCAGAAGACAGGCATGCTCTCCCAGCAACTCCCCAGGAAATTGTCCTTTTCTCCTTGGCTCCCAGGAGGCCCAAAGGGCCTCTCCAAGTCATGATATTGTTTGCCAAGGGTTCTTGGCCCTGTGGCTCAAGATCTCAAGCCGGGTCATACAAATCAGGTTGGGGACAAGGAGAGGGGCTAGGGGAGACGAAGGGTGGTCTAGGAAAGGAAGAGAAAAGGGACAACTCTTCTTGAGCACCTACGAGGAGGTGGCACTGGCCAAGGCATTTTAGGCCTGTGTGACCTCATTCCAGGCTCCCAGCCCAACAGGCTGGTTTGGTTATTCCTGTTTCCCCGATGAGGAAACCGAAGATTGGAAAAGGATGCAGTTACAGGGTGATGAAGCAGACACACTGGGGTTTGATCTCTTCGGGCCTCATCTTGAACTTCTCTCCACACCCTTCCTGCCCTCTAGCGACGCTGGCTGCTCTCAGAACCACATTTGTCACCTGGCCTTTGCCCATGCTGTACCCTCTGCCTGAAACACCCTTTCTTCCCTATTACTAAGCTAACTTCTACTCGACCTTCAAGTCTCAGCTCAAGTATTACTGCCTGTTATGGGCTGAACTGTGTCCCCCCCAACTCCTTCCCACTGCACATTCCTATGTTGAGGTCTTAACTCCTGTACCTCAGAATGGGACTGTATTTGGAGATAGGGTCTTAAAAGAAGTAATTAAGTTAAATGAGGTTATTAGGGTGGGCCCTAATCCAACATGATCGGTGTCCTTATAAGAAGAGGAAATTAGGACACAGAGACACACAGAGGAGAGACTGTGTGAAGACACAGGGAGAAGACAGCCCTCTGTGAGCCAAGGAAGAGGCCTCAAGAAACCAACGCTGCCGACACCTTGATCTCGGGCTTGTAGCCTCCAGAATTGTGAGAAAATTAATTTCTGCTGTTTAAGACCCCCATTCTGTGGTGCTTCGCTTTGGCAGCCCCAGCAAGTGAACAGACTGCCTCAGAGAACCCTCCCTGAGCCCCATGCCCAGGTCAGGACCTCGTGAGCCCCATTCCTTCACGGCACCTCTCACGACGGGGATACTCTGTTTATTTGTGTGACTGGGTAACAGCTATCGCCCCCGGCAGATGGTGAATGTCATGAGGGCACAGACGGGGACTGCCATGGTCTCTGCCAGGGCCTAGCACAGTGCCCGCACATAGTGGGTGCTTCATAAACGAGCACTGCACGAAGCCATGAAGGAGTAAAGGACAAGCAAATCTCCACGGCCTCGTCTCCCTGTCTCCCTTCGTGCCTCTGTCCCTGACCACAGAACAGCCAATGGAAGGCTTCTGGAACTCTTAAACTTCATTCCTTTTCTGAAGCAAATATTTCTTTTTGGGGCGGGGGGGGGGGGCTTCAGGTCTGTCAAGCTCAGGTTTGCCCAGAAACTTTAAATCCAATCCTTGCTAAAAAATGTAAAATTCATTCCTGGAGGCAACAAAGGAAAAGGTACCTCGCCCTTGGCTACCTGTGCCCACGCCTCCCTGAACCCTGTTCTTCCTGCTCCCCAGTTCCAGCCCTGCCCAAATCCTGCCATCTCCCTGGGGCTACATCCAAAAGCTTCCCTCCCAAAGAGCTCACCCTGGGGAGCCTAGAGACATGAAGTGGAGGCTCAGAAAGGGAAAGAGAGTGGTCCAAAGTCACACAGCCAAGCAGAGGCTGGTGCATCTGTGAACCTCAGCTCTGGGCCCAGTCCATCCCTTGGGGCATCAGCTATGGCATCTCCCCACATAAATGTCATCAGCCCCGGGGAAACTGCCCTACTTCTCTGACCTCAGGTGCAGCAGAGGTCCTGGGGCTCAAAGAGGATGTGACCTGCCCAAGGTCACACAGCTGGGAAACAGTGGAGCCAGAGCTGCAAGTCCTGGAGCTCAGCCACCCTGACCTTCCACGTGGGCTGCCGGAGCTGGGTTACGTGACGCTGATAGAGCTCCTGCTGCAGGGTGGGTGGGGAATCTTAGGAATCAGACCTGAGTTCAAGTCAAATCACCACGTGACCTCAGACAAGGGACTCCATCTCTCTGGGATGTTTCCTCAATTGTAACATGGGGTTAATGGAGTTCACGTGGTGGGGATAGGGTGCGGGTTCAACGAAACAATGTTAAAGTTAATGATCGATTCCTTAACTATGTTAAGGGGGTGAAACCATCAACAAAGAGCCTGTCCACTACATAGAGCAGGTCTACCTGCTAAGCCCATTCCATAAAGCGGGGTCCACCCTCCCATCCCGCCCCCATGAAGGGGCCCCTCGCTGCTATGCTTGTGCTGGGGTCCTGTCTGCTGAGTCACGGCACTGCCTCTCCCCACCATTTGCGTTGCGGATGGTGCCCGAAGGCGCGCAGGATAGTTAGTTAGAATGTTCTTAACATCTCCTCGGTCGCTACTACTTGTACAGAGACACACTCTGAAAGCAGGATCCTCTCTGCAGGGGAGTCAGGAACAACCCAGCCAGCTTCCCGAATCTCCCCATGTGGGCATGCCCAGTGCTTGGACAGGGGGAGGCCGGTGGGTACTCTACCCCCACCAAGCTCTGCGACCTCTGGCAATCCCTTAAGGTGGACGGGGGCAAACTCTGACACTGACCAGTTCTTTCTAGTTCTAAAAGCAGGTTCTGTACACTAGCACTTGCCTTCGTGCACATCAAATATCCCTGGAAGGACAGACAAGAAGCTGTTTGCCGCGATGCCTTCTGAGAGTGGGACGGAGCAGCTGGGGCAGAGAATGGAGGATTTTTACCATATCTTTTTAAACTTTCAAATTTCGAACCGTGTAAATGCATTGTGTATTTAAGCAAAATTAAAATTAACAATAGTAACAGAAACTAGGATTCTGGGTGGAAGGATTAAAACCCCTGGCTTGGGACTTCCGTGGTGGCACAGTGGTTAAGAATCTGCCTGCCATTGCAGGGGACACGAGTTCGAGCCCTGGTCCGGGAAGATCCCACATGCCGCGGAGCAACTAGGCCCGTGAGCCACAACTACTGAGCCCACGTGCCACAACTAATGAAGCCCACGCACCCAGAGCCCGTGCTCCACAACAAAGAGAAGCCACCGCAACGAGAAGCCCGCGCACCGCAACGAAGAGTAGCCCCCGCTCGCCGCAACTAGAGAAAGCCCGCACACAGCAACGAAGACTCAACGCAGCCAAAAATAAATACTAAACAAAACAAAAAAACACCCCGGCTTCCCGAGTTAGCCTGACCCTTCTGCCATGACTGCAGATAACTGACACTGGCCAGAGCGGCTTGGTTGCTACAGGGTGAGCTGATGGGCCTTTTACCTTATGGGCCTCAGTGTCTCCTCGGGATCAAGTGAGCTACTGAAATCCATGTCCTAGCCTAACCCCGATTTGCTAGTCTCTTCTTTGGATCAGATCCGGGGAGGGCAGGAAATAGTCCATCATGGGAGCCATGGGGTGAGGGGTGGGGGATGAGCTCATGAGAGCCCCAGTGGCCCAGCGCTTTGAATGAGACTCTCCAGGGCACCACCCGGGCAGTCCCCTGGTTTTGCTGATGGGGAAACCAAGGCACGATGCTGGAAAGGGACTGTGTGCTGAGATGGCACTGCCAGGCTAGGCACGTCACCACCCCACTGGCCTGCACCTGACAGCCACAATCGGGGGCTCCGTCTGCATTAACTTCACCCATGCACCCTCAAGAGGCTGCGTGGGCAGGTGGAGGATCTGGCCTGGACGTGGCCCTGTCCGCAGCCTGGGGAGGCTGGAAGGTCAGCTGTGCTGGCCCGCCTGGGCCTTTCAGGCTGAGGTATGGAGTCTGGTCTTTGTCCTAAGAGCCCCTGGGGAGCCACTGAAGGGTTTTAGGCTAGGAGTGATGTTGTCTGATTTATGTTTCAGAAGATTGTTCTGGCTGCTGGGTGGAGAATGGACCGGAGGGGCGAGAGGGGGAGCAGGAGACTGACGCAGAAGCCGCGGCAGCCTAGACCAGAGGGGGAGTGGCGGGAGAGCTGTGAATGGGTCCGAGGGAAGGTCAGCTGATTGCAAATGGAAAAAGTATATTCCTCCTTGGGTAGTGAGTCCCCTGTCCCTGGACATGTTTAAACTGAGCCCAGACCACAACGTGACAGGGCTGTTACAGAGGGGACTTGATAAGGTGGACCACAAGGCCAAGGTCCTGGATCACCTCCTCCAGGAAGCCTTCCCGGACTCCCAAGGCTGGGTTGGCAGCCCCCAGGGCATCCCACATCACAGCACTGATCCCAGGTCGTAATCATCGGTTTCCAGGTTTCCATGCCCTTCTCTGCCACAAGGGCAGGGGCCACTCTGCTCCTTTCTGGATTCCCGGCACTCAGCAAAGAGCCTGGCTCGCGGTAAGACCTCATACATCACTTCCCCTTCCTTCCTTATCCTTCTCTCCCCAACACCCCTTCTCCCAGGTCTTTCATCTGTGTATCCCCAATGCCCAGCCCAGATACTGGCACAGAGTAGGTGCTCAGTAAATGGTTCTTGAAATGGATCCTCTCTCCAGCGGATCTAACACACAGTAGGAGTCCAGCAAATGTTCCGCCCTTCCTCTCAAGAGCGTAGTCAACAACAGTGCAGTAACACTTGCTGGGTGCTTTTTTCGACCGCTCTGAGAACTTGAGGTAGGACTACTGTCGTGTTTATCCTGGAGGCCTAGAAAGGTGTGGGGATTTGCCGGGGCCAGCCGGCTGTCCAATAGCAGAACAGGGAACTCAGGCTGTCGGGATCCAGCACTGGACTGTGTGGCCTTGTTCTGAGGGCCCAGCTGCTACCACCACCGCTCCTGGCACATAGGAGGTGCAGAGACCTTTCTGTAGTGGGCCCCAGAAGGACAAAGTCACCCCCAAGCTGGCTGCCACGGGGAGCACCAGCCTGATCCCACTCTCCTCCCAGGCTTGGGGCTCCCTCCCGCCTGAGTGGGCGAGGCTGTCCCAGGGGGCCGCTGCCAGCCCAGGCCTGCCCAGGCCCACCGCCCACACAGCCTTCCCTGAGCCGCCAGCCGGCGGGCAACATGGCCTGCCCCGGGGGACTGAGCCTCAGCCGCCGGGCAGCCCAGACAAAGGCCGGCAGCGTGCCCGATCCCCTGGCACTTGGGCTGCTGCTGCCTCCTCCTCCTTCTTCTCCGGCTCTCCCTCCAGGGCCCAGGCTGGGGGCACTGGCAGAGGTTGTTTGCAAAAAGGAGGTGGAAGGAAGGGTGAGGAACCCCAAGGGCAGAAGCTGGAGCAATTAGAATGACGGGCGGGAAGCAGGGCAGTCCTGCAGGGCCGAGCAGCCCAGAAATCAGGTGGGTGGGGGGGCTGGTGAGGGCACAGCCTGGCAGGTCTGGCACCTCTCCCTGCCCCCACGCAGGCACCCAGCAGGCGCCAATCCAGGTCTGTTGAATAATGACCACTCTCGGAACTGAGTGCTGTCAGGGTGGGGCCCTGGGCACACGCATCACTGATCCTTCCAATAAGAGATAGGGCTTCGAACCTGCCCGGAAGAGAACAGGTATGGAGATAGCTATTAATTATCTCCCCAATTTAGATAAGAGGCAACTGAGGTTCTGAGAGGCAAAATGACTCGTCTAAGGTCGTACAGTTGGAAGTGCGGCAAACAAACCCTACCCAGACCTATCTGATTGCAAAAGCCCACATGCTTCCCACTGCCCTCATTGTCTCTTTACAAATAACTAATTAATAATAAAAGTGGACACAACAAGTCGTCTTTATTGAGCATTTAACATGTGCCAGGCACTGTGCCTAGGGCATTGTCTGCATTAAGTCATTTAATCCTCACAACAACACTACGAAGTAAGAACTATTATTGTGACCATTTCACAGACGAAAAAACCGAGGCCTGGCAAAGTAGAGTAACGTGACCAAGATCAAACAGCAAGTAGTGTTTCAACCCAGCCATCCGGAGCCTGCACAAAACACCACCATTCTATCCCGAATGGATGGATAGAGGGGTGGATGGATGGACGGTGGGATGGACAGACTAATGAGTGGGAGCTCTGCCCTGCGTGCACCAGGCCTACGGCCGGGCACCCAGTAGGTGCTTGGCCAGCAGTAGCCATGACAACGCTGTACTTTCTCCTGCAGCCCCTGCCAGAGGGGCCTCATGTCCCCAGCAGGGCTGGAGCTTGGGGGCTGTGGGCTGCGTGCCCGGGCTGCTGGGGCCGCCCAAGCTCCCTCGCTGAGCCGAGCAGCGGCATGACGGATGTGCCTGCCACCGCGGGGAGCCCGGGGTAGAGCAGTTGCCTGGAAACAGGCTGCTCTGGCGGCCCACACTCAGACCTTTGTCACCATCTCAAGGACCTTTCTTTCCTCCTCCTTTCTCGCTGGAGCCAGACCCGGCACGCAGGTGAGAAGCTGCAGCCAATGCCACCAGCAGCCCCCATCATGGGGGACCCACGGGGGGGGGGCCAGGGCCCCAGGTTGGGGAGAGGGAGGCAGATGCAGGAGAGACAGGAGAGCCTGTGGCGGGGGAGACCGAGCTCTGTGGGCGGCCCAGCCAAGGCATGGAAAAATCCTGATGCCGGGATGCTTCTCTCACTGGCTTTATTTCTCCCAGCTTCTCTGACAAAAAAATGATTCTCAGTCCTTCTTCTAAATGGTGCAATACTGGAAGCATCAGCTTCTAGAGCTGAGGGTGGTGCCCGAAGAGATCCAGGCAGGGCCGGGCCTCCGGGGGGCCCAGGGCAGGGGGACAGGTGTGACGCCCCCGCGCAGCAGGCACTGACTGGCTCTCGTGCTGGTGGGCCCTGACGGGGGACTGACCGGGCGCTGGGGGAACCGGCTGGGGACTGGGCCATGCCCTAGCCAGGGCCCCCCAGGGGACAGGGGTGTGGAGTCGCTAAGAGCAAGGACTCTGGGGCCAGACCAGCCTGGGCTCAATTCCAGCTCTGCCCGTTGGGCAAATCATTTCTCTTCTCTGTGCCTCAGTTTTCCTCCTCGATGAATGGGGAGGGGCTGCCTAAAAGGGCAGTTGTGAGAATGCAATGATATATAACCTCTATAGAATACCTAGCACATAGCGAGTGCTCGGTGAAAGATCACAGGGAACTTTTTGCTGAGATGCCTCAGGGTGCCCGGCCCCAGGCGTATCATAAGGACGATTTCACGCTCATCCCAAGCGCTCAGCGAGGCAGGAGGTCTACAGACCCCTCGGACACACGCAGAAGCTGAGGCTCCCGAAGGGATGGGGTTTGCCCAGGTCGGACACCCCGGAAGGTAAGCGGCCAGGCTGACTTCCACCCCTGTCAGGTTTCCAGTTTGAACAACCACTATCTAAACCTCCCTGACTAATGGGGCTGCACTTTGACTTTGAAAATCAGATCTCAAGGCTGCCTCCCTCAAACCTTCCTTGTCTCCCCAGTGCCTGGATAAAGCCCAGGCTCGTTCGCCGGGCATCTGAGATCTCTGTGACGTGGCCCTACTCACCCCAGCTTTGAAGTGTACTTCGTGCCTCTGCAAGGCTGTCTCCTCTGCCTGGGATGCCCACCCTCCACTCGGCTCTTTGCTGAGTCCTGGCCCCTAAGGTACGCTCTTCCAGAAAGGCCTCCCAGCCCAGCGCTCCCCAGGCCAAGCCAGGGACCCCTTCTCCTGTGCTCCAACGCTCTGTTCACCAACACCCCTCTGACCCGTAGGCCCGGAAGATCTCCTCTGTGGAATCTGGGCCCCGAGGGGAGAATGCACCTGGCCTGGCACCCAAGGCCACACAGTCAGACCCTATCTATCTCCCGAATCTCTGCCTCCCCTCAACCTGCCACAGTGCCCAGCTGCAGCCTATGTCCTGGGCCACCAGCCTTACAGCCTCATGGCCCCAGAGCAGACTGTCTATCCATTTGCGTTCCACTCCACTGCTCACACAGAACCCCCACCACACTGTCCCCAGGCCACTCTGCAGCCCCCTGGCCCGCTGAGTCCCATTCAGACCCTCCGTTCAGACCCTCCCTCCTCTGTGGCCTTTTCCTGACCACCCCAAGACAGGCAGACCTTCAACCCAATTTTCCAGCAGGAGTTGCAGCTGCCCCCCTCCTGTGTGTTCCTGAGGCCTGGGGAGGGAGGGAGAGATGGGGGAGGGAGAAAGGGAAGGGGTGGGGGGGAGGGAGAGATGGGGGGAGGGGAGAAAGGGGAGGGGGAGAAAGGGGAGGGGGAGAAAGGGGAGGGGAGGGAGGAGGAAGCAGGGGAAGGAGCTCCACCTTTGTTAGGCCCTGTTCTAGGCACATGACCACACAGTATCTCAATTATTCCATCGCTTAAGGGAACAAAAAGAGGCTCAGGCTCTCAGAGATTCAGCTTCTCTCTCGCTAAAGGCCTAAGGCCTAGCTGGGCTTCTCCAGCTGCCTGTGACCCTCAGGTGGCACTACATTGTCCCCAAGGGTTACAGCTGGGCTTGCACTCCTTGTATTCGCCACCTGGGCCAGCACAGGCCCAAGGCAGCGGCAGGAGTAACATGACTCGCTGACTACACTGAGGTTCCGGGCCCCGAACTCACACAATCTAACGTTCGAGATGAGGAAACTGCCACCCAGACAGGCAAAGCGCCTTACGCAGGTCACCAGCCAAGAAGCCACAGAGCCGGGACCTGCACCCCGTGATCTAAACGCCATGATGTCCCGGAGCCCAGGACACTGCCTGGCCTCCCAGCCGAGCTGACGCTAGCCTCAGGCAGCCGTAGCCCCAATTCCAGCCACCAGGTCCTGAGCCTGTCCCCGGCGGCCGCTGCTAATTAGCTAGGCGGCTTCTGCTTGCTCTGGCTGCTTTGGGGCAATTCTCCCAGGAAAGGCCGCGCTTGCAGGCGCAGGAAAGGTACTCGTAACCTGCACGAGAGGCGACAAAGGGCACAAAGGCATCCTTGGCTGCCCGGCGCAGCCTAAGCTGGCCTCACACCCATGTCCCAGGACTACCCGCCACTCGCCACCACCACAGCAGGCTCCCTGGATGTCTGCTGTCAGCAGGACACATCCACACAGAGTCCCCATCCAGTCTGGGTCACCCGGCCACCCCCCAGGAAGGGCAAAAGTGAGCATTAACATGGCCCCAGCCATCCTTTCAAGCACTGCAGGGAGGGGTGGACAGGAAGCTCAGCAATTTCAAAACCTGCCACCCCTCTGCGCGTCCCTCACTCTGGGCAATCGGCACGGCTGCTCCCCGGACCTCACAGCAGCTCGAGGGGTGATACTGCTCTCAGCCCCATTTACAGGTGAGAAAACTGAGGCCTGGGGAGAGGAAGTGACTATACAAGGTCACCCCGCTAAGAAGTGAAGGGGCCAGGATTCACATTCAGCCTGTCTCACACTAGAGTTTGTGCTGTCTCCACCCTGCTCTAAATTGAGGTCGTCCAGTTCCAGTCTCCCATTTTGCCACTGAAGAAAGAGAGGGCAGGAGGCTACAGTACAGAAAAAGCATGGGCTTTGGAGTCCCAGCTCTGCTCTCATGGCCTGTGTGTTTTAGGACATAACCTTTCCTCTTTGTGCCTCAGTTTCTTCATCTAGAAAATGGGCCTAAGGGGCTTCCCTGGTGGTGCAGTGGTTAAGAATCTGCCTGCCAATACAAGGGACACGGGTTCGAGCCCTGGACTGGGAAGATCCCACATGCCGCGGAGCAACTAAGCCCGTGCGCCACAGCTACTGAGCCTGAGCTCTAGAGCCCACGAGCCACAACCACTGAGTCCCTGTGCCACAACTACTGAGCCTGCATGCCTAGAGCCCGTGCTCCGCAACAAGAGAAGCCACTGCCATGAGAAGCCCACGCACTGCAAGAGTAGCCCCCGCTCCCTGCAACTAGAGAAAGCCCACGCACAGCAATGACGACCCAACGCAGCCAAAAATAAATAAACAATAAATAAATAAATAAATAAAAATGGGCCTAGGAACCCCTGAGCTGTGTGGGCACTGGGCAAAGGCTCTCTGGGGCCTTAAAGGCACTAAATAAGGATGGGCTCTCTGACGTCCCCTGCAAAGGGTCAGATGGTGAGTCCAGTCCCCACAGTGAGCTGATGCAGGGTGGGCTAGAACCCGCAGCCTCGAGCCCCACGAAATGAAGGTTGAGGCTGCAGCAACTAAAGAAAGAGAACGACCGGTCTGCAGGGCCCCCATCAAGGGTCAGGAGGCCAGATCGTGGCCAAGCAGGTGGGTCAAGGGAGGAAGGGGTCCTCCTGCACAAAGCCTGCCTGCCAGTCCCTGCCTGAGCTGTGACCCGGAATCGCCAGCACTGGGGCTGGGTCAGGCACACCTGGGTTCAAACCCTGGCTCCCCCCACCAGCTGGGCACACCCCGCCCTGAAGCTTGGCTTCCTCATTTGTAATGCACCCCCCCCACCCCGTTCCTCCCTCCCCAGGCCGTCCTGAGGCTCAGAAGCTGATCAGGTCGAGCATCTGGACGACAAAGCACTGGGGGCCAGGCTGCTCAGAGGCCAACCTGGAGACCCCGCCGGCCCTGCCCAGGAAGGCCAGACACCGGATGGACAGACAGGCCGAGTGGACAATCACATGAGCCCAGACCTCTTCCTCTTCTCAAGGACCTGCCCGACTCCGCCCGCCTGTGGCCTGAGCTTCCCCATGCTCCGGGCCTTTCGACATCCTTACAACAGACCTCCCGACCCACCAAGCCAGGCCTTACAAAACCTGCTCGCGGACCACAAATCTGAAAGTCGCTATTGTTGCTTGGTGCGGGTGATGTGAGTGTGTGCGCGCGCGCGCTCCTGGGGGGGGGGGATGGGCGGGCTCTGCACAATCTCCACTCCCTTGGCTCCCAGGCTTCCCTGAGCCAGGAGACCCATGTCTTAGCCCTCCATCAGCCCTGCCTCACTGTGACCTTGGGCAAGTCACCCTCTTCAGGCTTCAGTCCACCCCGGTCTAAGTCGGGGCTATTATTTCCTGCCCCCTTTTCCTCACGGAGCTCTTAGAAGACTACAGTAATACTACAAATTCCCAACAGCTGTGAAAACAGTTTGAAGTCATATAAATGTTAGGTTCTGGCTTTAAATGTATACAGAGCACCTCCTCCAGGAAGGCCCAAGGCTGGGCACTTATACACGTGCTTCCAGGTGTGTTTCCTGAAAGTCCCATCCCATCAACCCTGACAGACAGACACTGTAGCCTCATTCTGCAGATGAAGACACTGAGGCGCGGAGAAGGATTTGCCTAAGGTCACACAGCCGCAAAGCAGCGGACCCAGGATTTCAACCCAGGGCCGTCTGACTGTCAGTCATGTGGAGCGACGAGGAGCACACTGTTCTCTTTTCTAAGCCCTCACAGGCCTTAAAATTCACCCTTTGGGTTGAAGAAACAGGCAGCAAGGTCCCTGCCTCAGCCCCATCCAGGAGGCTGGCATCACCAGCGCTCCCCAGGATGGGCTGTGGGGGTTCAGAAATAATTGTGTTCTGGGGCCTAACGTCCTGAGAGGTAAAATGTGGTCTTTTGATTCCCAAATACAGGGGGTGCGGGAAGCTGTGGACACTGGCCTCCTCACTCTTCCTCAAATCCTCCAGACATACTCCTGCCTCAGGGCCTTTGCACTTACCGTTCCCTCTACCTGGAATCCTTTTCCATCAGATACCTGCCTAACTTGCTCCTGCACCTCCTTCAGGGCTTTGCTCAAAATGTCACCTTCCCAGCGAGGCCCTCTCTGATTAAAATTCCATTATTTCCCACTCCAGCACCTCCGATTCGCCCCACTCTGCTTGATTTTTCTCCAAAGCATCTGCCAGCATGTGACAAGCTGGGAGCTTTCCTTGTTTATTACGTAGTGTCAGTCTCCACTAGAACGTCAGCTCTCCGAGGGCAGAGTTTTTCATTTGTGTCTCCAGAGCCTGGCACAGTGCCTGGCACAGAGCACCTACTCTGTACATATTTGAACAAATGGATAAAACTGAGGCCCAGAGAGGGACAGTGGTGGGCCCTAGGCTACACAGGGAGCGCAGAGGCGGCATCTGTGTCCAGGCCTTCTGCTCCCAGCACCCACCTTCTGTCCCCTCTCTTCACGTTCATGGGACTACTTGGGTTTGCTAGAACTGGGGGTGTAGGAGCCTGGGTCCCAGAGGCAGGGGAGTCAGCAGTGGGTGGGAGAAGAACAGCCCCTCCCCTGGGGCCTGCACAGGGGAAGCAACAAGTGGGGGTGTGTGTACAGAGCGTTCATCCATCCAGGGGCCCCCGCCTCCCCGCGTGCCCCTCCCCATCCCACAGCTGAAGGCAGACTCCGAACTGAGTCTCTCTCTCTCGCCTCCTGATTAGGGAATGGGGTCTCCCCCTGGAGAGAGGGAGTCTCCCCCTCAACTGCTCCAGTGAGGGTCGGGGTTCCTTGACCTTCTGGCGGCCTCCCTGGGTTCTTCCCTTTCACAAATGACATGCTGAGGGCAGAGGAGCCAGGGCATCATCTGCCCAAGCATGCTGGGACAAAGCCTGACCTCCAACCTTGTTCAGGCAAGTCCGATTCATGCACTCTCCCCAGCACTGGGCCCCGTGCTAGGTGCTGGGTTCAGGAGGCAAGAAAGGGACCTGACGGTGATCCCAGTGAGGGGGAGCTGCCTGCTGGAAGTGGCAGGTGGCCATGGCTAGGAGCAGCTGCTGGTCAGCCTGCCTGCCTGGGTTCACATCCGGTGCCACCCTTGGTTCACAGGGGGCCTCAGGCAAGGTGAGTAAGATCTCGGTGTCTCAGGGGGTGGTTGCAGGAGCCCAGAGTGCAAACACACAGGAAGCATTTAGAGCAGCCCAGCATCCAGTGAGCACTCAATAAATGGTAGCTGACACACCACCCACCTCACCATCACTATCACCGTTATCACCACCAGCATCGTCACCACCATCACCATCACCACCACCATCACCATCACCACAACCATCCTCACCACCACTACCACCACCACCACCATCACCGTCATCATCATCATCACAACCACCACTGCTATCACCAGGTCCCGTAGCATCTGTCTCCCACAGTGCATCCTGAGCTCTGCCAGGGCAAGAGCCACATCTGTGAGGCTCACCACCGCACCCCAGGAGGTCCTCTCCAAGTTGTCAATGAGTAAATGAGCGAATGGATAAATGAATGATGAAGAGGCGCTTACGGAGAACAAAGCAGCTAATACGAGGAGGAGCCTGTGGGATCCATTCGTCCAGCCCCCAGCAGCCCCTCCGCCTCAGTTCTGTAGCTTCTGCTCCCATTTGGGCTGTGGTGCCCTAGAACCCAGAGCCTCCCTGGGCCTCGGACTCCAGTCTCTGCTCACACTGGACCAGACTTGGTTCCCTAAAATCCTCCCTCCCCATGTTCCCCTGCTCTGTAATACTCAGTCACTCCCACCGCCTGAGAGCTGGCATTCTGGGGCCCCATTAAGGGACCACCCAGCCACATCTCCTCAGCCCCAGACCTCCCTTCAGACCAGCTTCTCTTCCCCTCTTCCCACAGCTGTGTCCCTGCCCCACCTAGGCTTCCCAGCATGGCCAGGACAAGTCCAGACACCTCCACATGGGGCTTGGAGCCTTCCCTGACCACCTGCTGACCCTGCCAGCCTTCCTCTGGCTCTCTCAGCCCTTGGACTGGAGAAGCCTGCTGGTTGGGTGGGTCAGACAGCCCTTGATGGGATCCTGGCCAGCAAGCCAGCCCTCATGTAGGCCCCACAACAGCCCTGGCCCTCCATTTTGCAGAGGAGGAAACTGAGGCACAAAGAGAAGAATGAATAGGTTAGAGGCATTCATTTAACAAATATTTTCTGAGTGCATACCATGCACCAGGTGTTAGCAGGGGGTCCCTGGGACCTGCAGAGATCAAGTCTGTCCTATTCGCCACTCCTGGTCCATAGTGGGTGCTCAGTAAATCTTTGTGGAATGAATGAACAGGACCTGGTACACAGCAGGTGCCAATCAAAGTGTGCTCAGTAAATCGGTGAATGAATGCACCAGGGAATGCAGCAGGGAGCAAAAGAGCACATACCCCTGTCCTCATGGAGCCCAGAGGAACACACAAAATACAGCATTAGTCAGTTACTGATAAGCACTTCATAGTTGGAGCGAGGGGCTTGAGAGTGATGGGGAATAAAGGGCGTTTTGGAAAAGCAGTCAGGGAGGGCCTCACTGAGGAGGTGACATGTCAGCAGGGCCCAGTGAGGGCTGGGGGACAGCCTGGAGGCTAGTGTGGCCAAAGAGCAGTGAGCAGAAGCCCAGAAGGTGGAGAGGGGCAGAGCTGGGGCTTGTGGGTCTTGGTGGCTTTTGCTCAGACAGTGATTGGGACCCACAGAAGGGTTTGAGCAGAGAAGGAACATGGTCAGGTTTACATTTTTAATACTGCGCTTCGGCCGCTGTGTAAAGAGGAGAAAATAGGAAGGACAATGAGTGTTGTTGCTGGGGAGGGGGTGACAAGAACTGGAGTGGGACGGGCTGATGAAAAAGGCCCTGCACACTCCCCCACCCCCCGGAGTTCTACTTCTCTGGGAAAGGGGGAGTCAGAGGAGCCAGACGTGGGGGCAGCAGGGCTAGCTTGGGGACACCAGGCAGAAGTGGCCCCCTTGAGCTCAGCAAGTCCACCACAATGGGGACAGGGGCCCAGCTGCCTGAGCCAACCAGCTGGATGGCACGCCAGGCCCTAGGTGCTCCCTGACCACCAGCTAGTGGAGGTACCTGGAACTCCCAGCTCTGGGAGGGCAGAGATCAAATCTGTCCTATTCACCACTCCTGACACATGGTAGGTGCTCAGTAAATCTTTGTGGAATGAATGAACAGGACCTGGTACACAGCAGGTACCAATCAAAGTTTGCTGAATGAATAGGTGAATGAATGGATTGCCTGCAGCCCTGTACTCTTTGCTGGTGGTTTCTCAACTTTGTCTGAGTTCCTTAAAATAACTGCAAGGCTCTGCCAATCAGAGTCTTACTGTGAGCCAGACCCGTACCTCCGTTTCTTACCAACAACCCCACAGAGCAGGTTCTATTGCTATGCCCATTCTACAGAGGAGGAAACTGAGGCCCAGAGAGTTAATTAACTTCCCCAAGGTCACTCAGCTACTAAGCAGAACTTTAATACCTCCCAAATTTGGATCTTGCCAATGACACCATCAACTCACTTGTAAATCCCCTGCAGGCAGAAACCTGAAGGTGGGGTTCTTATCAACAGCCCAATGGTCCATCACATCTGAGGCATTGCCCTGGCTCCTCACCACAGCCTGGTACCACCTTCCTGATAAGGAAACCAAGGCTTGGAGCTGGGAACTTTTTCAAGAACCTTAGGGGTGAGAAGTGGCAGAATCCCCATCTTCTGGAGCCTGGCCCAGGGCTCTCTCCACAGCCCCTTCATCCTTCCTGTCCCCGCCGCCACCTCATGTCCCCAGCACAGGGGCAGGAGATGGAGTCCCCGAACCACAAGCCCTGCATGGGTCGGTGGCTAGTTCGGGGGGTCCAGCCGATGACATAAAGTCCCTCCACATCAGAGGCCTGTCTCAATATGCGGGACCATTGGGATGACCTCTGGGCTGACCTCTCACCTCTGCCTCTTCTGAAATGGGCAGAAGTGATGAAAACTGACCTTCAGGACCTGCCAGGGGAGCTGGGCATTTAAACTGCACACCCAGTGTGCACAACTACACTTGCACAAGTGATCACAGCGGCAATAGTAACAGCAACAGCAGCAGAGAGAGCCCGTGCTCCCGGAGCACTCAGGCATGGGCCCTGCCCTCCACTAGGCTTTAGGAGCCCTGGTCCTCACAACAGTCCAGAGAAGCAGTTCCTATTACCCCCACTTTTTACATGTAGAAACCGAGGCACAGAGAGGTGGAGTAACTTGCCCAAGTCACACAGCGAGTATATGGCGGGTCGAGGATTCAAATCCAGGTAGGCCAGCTCCAGACCCAAGTGTATCAGGGAAGACACATAAGGGACTGGACCCCTGTGGGCAGGGGAACTAGGTGGGGGGCGGGCTGGACCCCTGTGGGCAGGGGAACTAGGTGGTGGGTGGGCTGGACCCCTGTGGGCAGGGGAACTAGGTGGAGGGTGGGCTGGACCCCTGTGGGCAGGGGAACTAGGTGGGGGGCGGGCTGGACCCCTGTGGGCAGGGGAACTAGGTGGGGGGCGGGCTGGACCCCTGTGGGCAGGGGAACTAGGTGAGGGTGGGCTGGACCCCTGTGGGCAGGGGAACTAGGTGGGGGGCGGGCTGGGCCCCTGTGGGCAGGGGAACTAGGTGGAGGGCGGGCTGGATCCCTGTGGGCAGGGGAACTAAGTGGTGGGCGGGCTGGACCCCTGTGGGCAGGGGAACTAGGTGGGGGGCGGGCTGGGACCGTGGGCAGGGGAACTAGGTGGGGGGCGGGCTGGACCCCTGTGGGCAGGGGAACTAGGTGGGGGGCGGGCTGGACCCCTGTGGGCAGGGGAACTAGGTGGGGGGCGGGCTGGACCCCTGTGGGCAGGGGAACTAGGTGGGGGGCGGGCTGGACCCCTGTGGGCAGGGGAACTAGGTGGGGGGCGGGCTGGACCCCTGTGGGCAGGGGAACTAGGTGGGGGGCGGGCTGGACCCCTGTGGGCAGGGGAACTAGGTGGGGGCGGGCAGAGGAACTAGGTGGGGGCGGGCTGGGCCCCTGTTGGCAGGGGAACTAGGTGGGGGGCGGGCTGGGCCCCTGTGGGCAGGGGAACTAGGTGGAGGGTGGGCTGGACCCCTGTGGGCAGGGGAACTAGGTGGAGGGTGGGCTGGACCCCTGTGGGCAGGGGAACTAGGTGGGGGGCGGGCTGGACCCCTGTGGGCAGGGGAACTAGGTGGGGGGCGGGCTGGGCCCCTGTGGGCAGGGGAACTAGGTGGGGGGCGGGCTGGACCCCTGTGGGCAGGGGAACTAGGTGGGGGGCGGGCTGGGCACTTCTCGCTATTTGGAGGCTGCTGTTTGGTGGCTGTTGCGTTAAGTCAGGTGCGTGTATTACCTTAAAAACAAACTTCTCTTGTACTCCTTTGTCCACAGCGCCCCTTCCCCATCCTGGGAGGCCCCATCCCCTCCTCTGCTGTTTCATGGCTTACCTCCTCGTAAGAGCCCTCCCGAGTTCCTCCCAAGCCTCCGTGGGTGCCGCCCAGGCCAGGCACTGGCCACCCATACCTTCTCGGGGCTGCTGGCAGCTGCCTGTGACCTGGTCGTTGAGCCACGCCTTGTGTCGTACTGGTGGGCACAAAGCTCCCCAGCCTGAGCTGGGTGCAGCGCGCTGGCCGGCTGGCCGTGGGGTTCCATGCCGCAACCTGGCCCTCCCCGAACCACAGAATCCCCCGGTGACCCCCGAGGGTCAACTCTACCAGTAGATCCCATTTGCGCCTAAGCAATGTGTTCCAGAGTCGGGACACTCTGCCAGACAGACTCACGCCTGCCTCCCCATCCTGGGAAGAGCCACTGTCCAAGTCCGTGTAATACCACAGGGGACCTCATGATCCTCATCTTACTGTCAAAGAGGATGGGTGATTTAGGGAGTAAAGGACACAACACTTCTCCACCGCATGGGCTCAAGTCCCTGCTCTGCCTCTTGCCAGCTGTGTGGCCTCAGGCATGTTACTTAACCTCTCTGAGCCTCAACATCCTCATCAGCAAGATGAGGATCATGGGACTTCCCTGGTGGCGCAGTGGTTAAAAACCCGCCTGCCCGGGGCTTCCCTGGTGGCGCAGTGGTTAAGAATTCGCCTGCCAATGCAGGGGATGCAGGTTCGAGACTTGATCCGGGAAGATCCCACATGCCGCGGAGCAACTAAGCCCGTGCACCACAACTACTGAGTCTGCGCTCTAGAGCCCGCAAGCCACAACTACTGAAGCCCGTGCACCTCGAGACCGTGCTCCGCAACAAGAGAAGCCACCTCAGTAAGAAGCCCGCGCACCACAACAAAGAGTAGCCCCCCTCTCGCCGTAACTAGAGAAAGCCCGTGCACAGCAACGAAGAGCCAACCCAGCCAAAAAATAATTAATTAATTAATTTTTTTAAAAAAAGATGAGGATCATAACGGTAGCCATGTTTGGACAAGCACATGGAGGCATGTGCATGTGTTTAGCAGCGTGCCTGGCATTTCACAAGCGCTCAACAAATACTAGCTGTGTCATGACTGTCATTGTTTCTGCTCAGCAGCAGGCACTGACTGAGAATGTATCTCAAATGATCACCACGACAACCCTAAAAGGTAGTTGATATCACTATCCCCATTTTACAGATGTGGAAATGGAGGCTCAGAGAGGTTGAGATGCATCCAAGTTGCACAGCTGGTTGGTAAGACAGGATTTGAACCCAGGGTTCCCTACCCTGGGGAGCACACCCACTCTTAGTCCCATAATAGGCAGCCTAGACTCGGGGAAGCCCACGGCCCCTCTCACCCTCATTTCCTGAAAGCCAACTGCTGACTGGACCGGCAAGACTTCTGGTCTCTCCTTCCCACCTGCTTTGGCTCGGCACCTTCCCTCTGCCCTCTGGCTTCCATCAAAGCCTTCTCTCATCCAGATCTGGGGGCGGGGGGGTTGTTAATCCTCGGGGCAGACCCAGCTGACCAGCCCTCCTCCTAGAAGTCCTCCCCTCCGGTTCCCTGCACATTCCTTTCTGCCTCTGTCCTCTCCCTCTTCTGTACCTCTCTGCTCCAGCATCCACTGGCCCTGCCCCAGACCCCAATCCCTAGCTCTAATTGCCACTGGCCACGTCACAGGGGCAAGCACAGAAAAGCTCCTGCTTCCTGTGCTGAGAACTTGACGTGGAGTCTCTCTTCACTTGCCCACAGCAACCCTGTGAGATGGGGAATACTACTGAGCCAATTTTACAGAGGAGGAAACTGAGGTTCAGAGAGCAACTTGGTTCAAGGTCATCCAGCTAGTGAGTCACAGCTCAGTGCAAACCTGGGGCCAGTCTGAACTCCAAAGCCCAACTCAGCAGCACGGCTTGAATGGCCTTGTCACAGATTCGCGGGTTATTGATTGGCTCACAATCGTAATCCTAATTATAGCTCTCTTTTATTGAGGGCTTTATTATGGCCACGCCCTGTACAGATGCTTCTAGATTATAAAATATAGTATACAGTATCGCGTATATACACACTGTAGAACACAGTATAGAAGGAGGATATAAGTGAAGCCACAGCTATTATCACCCCATTTTACTGATGAGGAAACTGAGGCTCAGAGAGGGGAAGTGACCTGCCCAAGACTGCACAGCAGTAAATGGCAGAGCCTGGACCCAGGCCCTACCTCCACACCCTGTACTCCTCTGCTGACCTATAGGGGCCTTACATTCAACACAAAATCCTTTGCCCCTCGCTCTGCTCCTGTCCCAGCCCCCAGATCTCCCAGAGAGACCCCATCCCCCAGGGAGTTTCCTAGCCTGAACTCTCTGAGCTGCCTCCCCTCCCCTCTCCCTCTTGGTCTGGGCTTGAAGCACCCTTGGGAGGTTAACAGCTGTCTGGTTTGGGGATCTTCACGCTGGCGTGGGGGGAATCCTCTGAGGGACCCTGAGATGGAGCCACAGCCCCTACTTGGTGGCCTGTTTGTCAGGCTTGGTGTTGTGTCATCTTCCCAACTACCTCCCAGGGTGTGGGTCATCACCCGCTTATATACAAGCGGTCGGGGGATCAGAGCAGGCAAGCCATTTGTCCAGAACCAGGGGCTTGTGGCAGCGCTGGGATCCAAACGCAGGTCTGTTTTTGGCTATGTTAGCCTGTGGCCTTCCCTATGGCTGCTCTACCCAGTAGGGAGCTCCTGTAGCCTGGGCGGACCCCTCTCCCCATCCTCATGAAAATGACAACCCCACTACTTGAGCGTCACATGATCCCCTCCTTCAGTTTTTCCCAACAACCCTATAGGGGAGGGCCAATCATCAGACCCATTTTTCAGATGAAGAAACTGAAGTACCAAGTGATGACTTAGCCGGGTGCCCAGCAGAGGCTGTGCCTTGGTTCACTGACCTGTAGAATGGGGTCAGGACGGCCTCCCAGGGCAGTGGAGAATGCGTGCGATTGTGGAAGCCAGGGGCTCCTGGAGACACGCACTCAGGATGCTCTCAGACAAGGCCTGAGGCCGAGTGTGTTTTTCTCGACCCGCCAGCATCCAGTCAGGGCCTGGCCTGCCAAAGGAAGGGCCCCATGTCTCCTTGAACATTTCCTCAGCCTGGGGATGCCGAGAAAACGATGAGTCATCCACCGAGCACAGGCCTCCCGGGAGGCTGCATCGGGTCCCAGCCGGGGCGGGGAGGGCTCCAAGCTGGGAAGGGGGCCCCGTGAACGTGATGACTCCCGAGCTGGCCCCACTGAGACCTGAGTCACCAGGTCTCCTCCATGGCCTCTCACTGCCACATGCTACCAGCCTTGGGGACAGCTCTTGGGTTCCGCCCACTGGACCCTGCCCCTGGGCCATCACCCCAGATGTGTGTGTCTGCCTGCCTTCCTCGTTTCCTAAACGCCTCTCTTTCCACCCAAGAATACTGGGTCAACTGTGACTACCAACCATCAAGCTTCCCTCGCCCCCCTCTCCCCTCCCCATGTCATCCAGCCCCGGACACTCAACCTCTTGTCCTACCAAGGAACCAGCCCCTCCTCTTCGCCCCAGGCCGGCCTTCTCTCTCCGCACCTACTTCCCAGCCTCCTGTTTTTCCTTCTCTGTAACACGTCTCCCTCTTGCCACATCTAGCATTCCGAGACTCCTTCTAAAACACGAATCTAACCTTCTCTCCCCTCTACTTAAAAACCCTCCTGCGAACTCCCAGCTCTCCTTGATTCTGACGCACCAGCTCCTCTGAGTGGCTTTCCAGATCCTCCTCTTCCATTTGGCCCCAAGTGATTTCACCAGCTCGTCCCCCTCAGGATCCCCAAGTGGTTCTCAAGCTGATCTGACCATTCACCCACCCACCACCGCATCTGAAATGCTCTGCAGAGCCCGCTTCTCCAGGAAGGTGGCCCCGGCCACCAGCATACACAGCCTGCACTGACCCCCAAAACCTGGCCCACCCCTAGCCCTTGCTCACACTCCCACCCCCTGGAGTGAGCTTTCCCCGTGTTCTGTTCTTGCCGAACAATTTGTTCTGGCCCTCAAGGTCCAGCTCAAATGTCGCCTCCCTGAGGACTCCCTGGACGCCCTCAGGCAGGAGGATGGGTCTGGGCCTTGGGGCTCCTGAGGCCCTCTGAGTGCAGAAGGCATGGGCGACTCTCAGACTCCTGCTCTAAGGCATTTGCTGCCCCCACAGTGGGGAGTCCCTTAGGAGCAGGGGCTGTTCTGGGTCCTGGGGATACAGCAGTGAACCAAGCAGGCTGGTCTACCCTGGCAGAGATCACAGCCTTGTGGGGAGAAAGATACTAAATATATAAACTAGTAAAATACATCCACAATGTCAGAGGGTGGTAAGGGCTATAGAGAAAATTAAGTAGAAAGAGAGAGGGTCCAAGGAACCTAAGGTGGTCCTGGCTGGGTGATCAGGGAGGGCTTCTCTGAGGAGGTGACACTTGAGCAAAGATCTGAAAGAGGAGGGGAGCAGCCATGTGGAGATCTGGGGGGAAGAGTGTTCCAGACTGGGGAAACAGTCAGTGCAAGGGCCCTGGGGCAGGATCGTGTTTGGTAGTTTTTAGAATAGCAAGGAGGCCAGTGTGGCTGACACTGAATGAACAAGGGGAGGGTGGAAGGTGGTGAGGGAAGCAGGCAGCTGGGCCAGATCATGCAGGGCCTGTAGGTTTCAGGAAAGACTCTGGCTCTTGCTTTGAGTGAGACGGGAATCTCAGAGGGTTCTGAGCAGGGGAGGGAGAGAATCTGATTTGCTTTTTGCTTTTGCTGATTTGCTGGTTGTGTGAGCCACAGGGGATTACAGGGGGGCAGAGTGGACACAGGGGTCCCAGTGGGGAGGCTGACGCACCTCCAGGCTTGGACGAGGCTGGAGGCAGTGGAGGTGGTGAGAAAGTAAAATTTGAGTTGTATTTTGAAGGTGGAACCAACAGAATCTGCAAATGGTTGGATGGGGAGGGAGGGGTGGTAAGAGAAGAGAGTCCAAAATGATGCCCAGGTGTGGCCTGAGCCAGAGAAGGTTGGAGCCACTGTGATGCGGAGGGTGGTGAAAGGAGCAAATGAGCGAGCGAGTGAGCGAATGAATGAATGAATGAATGACCCCCAGCTTTGGAACCAGATGGGCTCACCCTCAGCCCTGGTGCTCTGTGGGACCTGGAGCTCCCTCCTTTGCATTTGGCCTTAGTCCCTCCATCTGAGGCTGAGGAACCTGGAGTACCAGGGTGGCCGGGAGGACTGGATGCTGCCAGAGTCGTTGACCTTGTGGGGAGAGGACAACTGCTCTCTCTCCCCGCCCCCTGCAGCCTGCCCAGGGCAGGCTGGGCCCGTAGCTGCAGTTGAGGTGAGAGGGTGAAGGTGTGGGCGACGGGGAGGGGTGGCATCTGTCTCCCACCAGGCTGGGTCCGGACAGGTAAGAGGGCTACCTCGAGCTCTGGGAAGCTTTTGTAGGGTGTCCTCAGATGAGGGGCCACCGTGAGCCTGGGGTGGGGAGGTGGGGAGAGCCAGGGCACCTGTGGGCCCCTACCTCCGTGCCCCGGGTCTCAGAGGGTCAAAGAGCCACGGGACCCAGGCCCTGCCACTTGCTCACTGTGGTGCTTGGGGAGGTTCCCTGGCCTCTCTGATGCCAAGTTCTCATCTACCTCACAGAATCCAGGGGAGATTAAATGAAATAGAGTGTCTGGCACATGGCAGGGGCTTGAGAACATGAGATATGCTCAGACCCCTGCCCCAGGGGGGCAGTCATTACACCAGCCTCACTGTGTTCTCTGGAAGAGCCCAGAGCCCGGAGCTCAGGCTCCCGGCCAGGGACTGGGGCGGGGGTGTGTGGGGGCCGTCGGGTGGTGAGAAGCCTCTGGGCAGCTCACCCTTCCACCTTCCCACCTGGCGAGTGCCTCCAGGCCTGCGTAAAGCCCCCACTCTCACCTCTCCAGCACCCCTCCTTAAGCTCTGGGATTGGACAACCCCAGCACCAGGAAGAGATTCAAAGGCAGGAGGGGCCACAGGAGGCTTCACTGTGCAATGACTAGGGAAACTGAGGCTCAGAGCAGGGCAGGAGCCAGCCGGGGCAGAGAGGGACCCTGAGCCTTCAAGTTCCCAGCCCTGGGGGCTCATGCCACACCTATGGCCCTCACGAAGACTTCGCTGGTGTTCTGTGTAATTCAGTACAACATTAACCAGGCCCCCAGTGGCACTGGAGACACAGAAATAACCCAGACACAATCTCTAAGGAACCAATAGTTGCTTCCCACCAACTACATGCCAGGGATTTGGCTGGGGGCTTTACTTCCGTTATCCCACTTAATATCCATGACATTTCATCTCCATCCCCATAATCCAGATGAGGAAACTGAGGCTCAGTAAGATCACATAACAACTAACATGTTGTAAGACGTGCTACCTTCTTAAGGCTCTATACGCATTAATGCATTCATCTTTATACCAGTCTTAGGAGGAAGGCAGTTTTCTCATCTGTAAAATGGAGCTGATAGGTCCTAAGGCCAAACAGGTGCAAGAGCAGAGCTGGGATTTGTACCCAGGACCCTGTGGCTTGACACCCCAAGCCCTTCACCTCTTCTCTATGTCAGGGTGGGCCAGGGGCAGAAAGTGGACTCAGAAGTCCTTGTTCTGACAAGCCACCCGCCTTGGTGGGCCCTCTCCCAGCTGCCTTTGGCTCCTTCTTCTGTTTTGGGGCCTAGGGCCCAGGCCTGGCTTTGACAGAGGTTGGCGGAGTGACCTCCTGAAATGACAACAGAACCTTTTCCAGTTTGCCAAGCCTCTTGGAAGTGGGGCTTTGGAGCCCATTTTCCAGATGAGTAAACTGAGACTTGGAGAGGTCAAGCAAGCTATTTGCCCGAGGTCACATGGCAAGAAAGTGGGTGTGTTAGGATCGGTCCTGGCCCCCTCACTTCAAGTTCAGAAGCCTCTCTCCCACCCTGCCCCCCATGGAGCTTAGCTTTCGGCTCGGTAAGTGCCACAATGGCAGAGGTCACAAGTTTTACCTGCTGCCCTTGTTGGGCAGAGAGTGGCGGGGTGGCGGGGAAGGAGGAGGACAGCTGCTGGAAACAAGGAGGTGCTTCAGCCACTATCGCGGGGACAGGGACGTGGCACCACCTCTCGTGTCCACTCCGTCCCTCACACTACGCTTCAGCAGCTGCTGAGACCCCAGGAGCAGCACGGGGCCAGGCCAGCAGCTCCGGCTGACTTGGTTGTGATGAAGGACACCCCGTCAGCTCGTCACTGCCAAAGGACAGGATGCTTTTCAATAGGATCCTGAACATGTGGCACGCACACGCACGCTCGTGGTCTGCCAATGCCCACAACCCAGGTGCTTGCACATCTGCCAACACAGCCGCTCACAATCACACACACTCACAAGCATGCAGTCCCCCTCCACCTGTACACACACACACACACACACTGCCCCGGGCCCACAAGCGTCCCCAGCCTGCACATGGACAGGCACAGGCACACTCAGGCCCACACAGCCACACTCCTGCATGCACACCCACGTGCGCACACATGCTGTAGCCCAGGAATGCACGTGCATGTGCATGGTACTCAATCAGTCCCACAACCTCTAAGTTAAGAGCCAGCTTGGAGAAGCCCAGGTTTGCCTGAGGCTGGGTTGGACCCTTGACCTTTGTCCCTGGGCAGCCCCAGCCACAGGCCCCCCACCTCCCATCCTCCCAGCAGGGTTTTTAGGGTCCCAATTGGACCTCCTGACTCCCAGACGCTCAGGGATGGGAAGGCAGCCTGTAGTGAAGGAGAGAATGTTCACGCCAGGCCTCGCCCAAGGACGAGCGGGGCATGCTGCCCCCACCACCAGCAGAAAGTGACCCAGGATCCGGAGGAGACGCCCCGGGAAGGCAGAGCCTGATCCACCAGCAATCACTCAGGCTCCAAACTGCGGCCCCGCCCCCACAGAGACCCCAAGACCACATTCACCCACATCACTGAGGCTAATTAACAAAATAGCCCACTTCTGCCATTCATGAGAAATCCAAACAGGGTCCGTGTCATTGCCAACCTTCTCCCTGAAAGCCCCCAGGACCCAGGACAGCAGAGGCTTCCTCCCTTCTCCTCACCCCATACCCATCCTTTCGCACCCCAGGCAAGTCCCAGACACCATACACTGAGCCAATCCTGCCTTAAGTACCTGCCTGTGATCACACACATCTTGACTAGAGGATTCTTCTGCACTAATTCAGGTTAGGGTGTAATGGACTGAAAGCTTGTCACGAAAAGCCCTGTGAACCAGATGAGGCTGTAAGACAACCAGAGAGGGTCAGAAAAGAGGGGTGTACAGACGGCACGCAAGCTCAGCGTGCCCTGTGAGGACTCAGGGAAGTTCTAAACCTCCCTAAGCCTCAGTTTACTCATCTGAAGGATGGCAGGGACCTCTGGGCCGCTGTGAGAACCTGACGCACAGGGACAGACACACGGTAGGTGACTCAGAAAGGGTCACTATGGTGACAATTTAGAGAAAAGTAGGAAATACTGAGGTATTCAACCGAAGGTCACAGCATATATTATGTTGTGCTAAGTCAGAGGCCATTTCCTGCCCAGACCAGCGGCCGCAGGTGCCAAAGGTTTACACAAAAGCTCTGGGGAGAAAAGCTGAAGACTGTGAAAATGCTCTCCACTAAATGAACATTGTCTGCAAACTGGGAAAAGACCACCATTAGTCAATTTGGCCAGCGGAACACCTGGGGTCTGGCTCGCAAAAGCCCAGTGCTGAGAGTGGAGTTTGGCAATCTGGCGTTTCCCCCTCGGGGGACGGGGCTCTAATGGGGGGATTCCTGGCATGTGATGGGCCCATGGAGAAGCCTCAGTGGAGCGCAGAGATCTGCGTTCCAGGCCCAGCTCCCCACCAACGGAAACTTCCCCTCTCAGGGCCTCAGTTTTCCCATCCGGAAGATGGTAGAGTTGGGCTGAGAACATCTATCTCCAAGGAGCCTGAGGGCTCTCTGGTCCTGGGAGTTGACAGATGGCCCGGGGCCCCTCCCCAGACATAACCTGTGGCCCTTGCAGGCGCCGGGACAGCCTCGTTCAGAGACCAGAGGAAAAGGAAAGGGGTTGGTTCACTTTTGGGCTGAGGCTGGAATGGAATCGGAGGGTCTCATTGGCAAAGGGTTTGCTTCCCACCCGCCCCCAGGCTTGGCAGCCACAGAGGCCAGAACAGGCCAAACGCAAGAAATAATAAATCCTAACCAGGCTTTGCCCAGTCAGGAGGCCCGGCTGGCTCTTGTCACAGAAAGATCTTGTCCCCAGGAGCGCCCCGTGCTGCCCGGTGGAGGACTCCGCCCTCCTCCCCTCAGCCCTCCGCCTCCACATCTATTTCCTGTGACAACCTGCAAACCGAAGACCAACTTGCCTCCCCCCCACCACCACCATGCCCTGGCTTCTGCTCGACCCCCGCCCCGCCCCGCCCCGCCCCCCAAGCAGGCCCCAGCTGCAGGAGGCCCCGCAGAGTGTAATTCCCCGCGCCCTGCTCTCCGCCCTGGGCCCGTCCGGACAGATTAAGCCTTTGTCACACACACCCAGAAAAGCTCAGGGCCAGATGGGACGGGACAAGTGGTGTCAGATCATTGACCCTCCACGGCCGGGACTCGGAAGGGCCCCAACCGCAGCACCACATATGGCTGTGGGAAGAGGAAAGGGGGCCCACGCAGGGGGCAGCCAGAGAGCAACATGGAAGGGAGATGACATACCATGGCCACCCTGGGGAACTGAGCCGACGCAGGGGCGCAGGGGGCCCTCGTTCCGCGGCTGCATGACACAACTCCCATACCCCCTCTTGGCCGAAATTGCTCTGCCTCCCCGCCTGCCCTCCCTTGGAGCCTCCATGGGCTTCTTGATCAGATCCTGAGCTATGCCCACCCCCACCCCCAGCAGCTGGGTGCCCAGGGAGCAGGCTCTGAGTCCAACCCTCTCCAATGCCCCAGTGCCCCCAGAACGCCTGTGGATGCCAAACAAATGTCTCAGACAAAGGTTTGTGGCCCAATGACCTTCACAAAAACCCACCCAGGACAAAACTACAGGATATCTCCCAACTGCCACCAGAGGCAATGATAACTTTACTCTGTGTGTGTGTGTAAAAGCCAGCAAAGGTAGGGGATATCCTTTGCACCTTTCAAAGAAGGTCCCATTCAGCTCCTCCCGGGAAGAGTCCATGGCTGCCCCAGAATTCCCAGCAGGATCTGTCCCTCTTAGATCAGTGAAAAGGAAAATGGAAATGTAAAAATAATAACTGAGCCCCAGGAAGGTACTTGGAGCTGGGGGTGGCAGGATTCAGGGCATCTCCTGAGGCTGGCTCCGGCTGACTGGGCGAGTGCAGGTAACTAACGGGCTCCCTGGGGACCAGCAGGCCAGGCAGGTGGGCGTGGGTAGCTTGAGGGGCGGGCTGTCACAGGAGGGCACGTCTGTTGTGTTTGTCGTCCCCCTGGCAGCCTGGGCAGGGAGGCCTGGGTTCCCTTTCTCTGCCTCCCAGGCAGGTGGTCCCTTGGGAGGGCTTATTATTGGTCTGGGAGCTAGGGTGGAGTCTTTCAAGGCCCCTGTTGCCAAGCAAAGCGGGTCGGCGTGGGCCTCACGGAGGATCCGAAGGCTGGCAGGACCTGGGGCCCAGGCCTAGCACCCAATTTCTGCATGTGGCCTGGGTGGGTGTATGTTCACTTGCTCCGCCTTGACAGCTCTGTGGCTAAGGGGGTAGGGGGACTGACGGCCCTATGATGCCCACTCCCTAGGGGAGAGGTCGACCAGCTCAGAGAACTGGTGAGCTAGCTGCCCTGTCTGAGGGTCACCTGCCCTCCCAACTCCAGGAGCGGGTGGAGTGGGGGCTCCTGCCTCAGGCAAGAAGGAGGTTGGGCCAAGACTCCCAGCTCCCTGGGGAGGGATAACCAGGATGGGATGGGGCTGAGGGGCACGAACTGACCTGGGAAGCTGGGATGGCTGAGGGCAATGACCCAGGGTAGGGGGTGTGGACCAAGCCAACCATCTGGTGGGTCACTGACCTCGAAAAACCACTCTTAGGCTGGGGGCACTAGCCCAAGATGGAGGAGAACCGAGGGGGGTTAGCAACTGGCAGAGTGGGGAGGGCTGACCTGGGGAGAGGCAATGACCCCTACTCCCCGGGTGGCAGAGTGGGCACCAATTTGGGCTCGGGGAGGGGTCCCTGACTCGATCGGGGGAGGGGGGACAATGACCCAGACTCCCCGCGTTTGGCAGAGAGCACTGATTTAGGCTGGAAGGTCCCCGACTCGCTCAGGGTGGGACACTACCCCAGCCTTCCCCCGGGGAATCCGGCCCCAGCGCGCCCCTCGGCCCGGCCCCCTGCTCTGTGTCCGGCCAGAGGCGGCAGCGGCGCAGATGGGCCGCTGGCGGCCGCAGCGGCAGCGGCGCGGTTATCAGCGCTCCTCGCAGATGGGCCGCCCGCCCTCTGCGCTCACGGCTCCCCACTCCCCGCGGCCTGCAGCCCCGTCCCCTGGGCGAGGGGGGAGGCGCCTCCGGATCCGCTCCCCGGCTCCCGCCTCCCTCCCTCTCAGCCCCCTCACCCCGCGGGCCTGGCCCGGGCGGCTGCCGGAGGGGGAGGGGGAGGGGACAAGTGCACTTTTCGTAACGACCGAATCAATTGTGTGTGAAGAGCCCGCTCCGGCCGGGGACTGGGCTGAGCGCAGGGCGGGCGGGCCGGACGGGGGAGGAGCACGGAGCGGGGAGCGGGGGAGCGAGGAAGGGAGGGAGGCCGGCGCGGGGCGGCCCCGCTCGCTCGCTCGGGCCGGGCGAGGCCGGGGAGGGAGCGAGGGGGGCAGGGAGGGAGGCTGGCCTGGCCCGGCCGGGCCAGGGGCTGAACGCACTAATGGAGGGTCTCCGCGACGGAAAGTTCAAAGCTCAGCAGCACCCCGGGAGCAGCGGCCCCCCCAGCCCCCACCCGCTGCAGAACAATGAGGTCCCGGCGGGGGAGCCGCGGGGCCCACGCCGCACGCCCTCTCCAGGGCGCCCCGGGCCGGAGGGGACGCCCCCGCCCGGCCGCCCGCCTCCTCCCTGTCGGCGGCTGCGGTTCCCCGTCCCCTCCCCCACGCCACCCCGCCCGGACCGGGCCGGCCCCGGGGACGGGGGAGGGGAGGGGATGGATAGGTCAGGCCGCCCCCGTCCCAGAGAGGGGGGAGCGAGGGGCCCGGGGGGCGGAGGGGGCGCCCCACCCACCCGCGGGAGGCTGCTCCTGCGCCAGGCTGCGGCTCGGGCTGCCCCTCCCCGGGCCAGCCCCGGGTGGGGTCGGGTAGACAGTGCCCGGGCGGGCCCCCTCCCCTGGCGCTGGGAAGCCGAGCTGACTCCCCGTCCCGTGGCTGTCCCTGCCCCCCCGCCCTCGCGGCACCACCCTCCACACACACATACACACGCACACACACACACAGACAGACACACACACACACACCACACCGCCCAGCCGGCCCGGGGGCGGGAGCGCGAGGCGCCCGGGACAGGCAGCCCCGGGGCGGGCGGGGGGAGGCTCGGGCTTCTGAGCAGCCGCCTGCTGGCGGGGGGAGGGGACGGGAGAACGGAACATGCTGGGGTGAGCAGCCCGGGACAGCCCGCCCGGCACGGCCCGGGCAGCAGCGCAGAGGGGGGCAGGGACGCCCCGAACCCGGAGCGCTGCCCGGGCTGGCTGGGGCTGGCGGGTGAGCAGGGACGCGTGCGCCTCGGGAGGGCCAGACCCAGGGACAACCTCAGGGACACACGTTCGGACACACATCCACACCCCCACCCCGCCCCCGCCCGCCCCGAGCCCCGCGGTGGGACCGGCCCGCGGCCGCCGCGCGCGCACTCACCGAGCCCGTCTTGACCGGCACATACACCACTTGGCCCATCTTGGGTTCCCGGCCGCTGCCCAGGCGGAAGCCCTTGGAGCGCACCCAGAACTGGAACTTGCCTTTCTCGCCGGCTGCCGGGCCGCTGCCCGCGCCGGTCCCGCCGCCGCCCTGCAGGACCTCGGCGATCCGCTGGTATTTGCTGCGTGTCACCGTCTTGGTTTTGGCCGAGTCGCCGTAGGTGCGCAGGCACCAGTCCCGGAACTGGCGGCCCAGCTCCGAGTCCCCGGGGCTGCGCTCGCGCTCCCAGCCCCCGCGCAGCAGCAGCGTCGGTTTCGGCATCCTCCCGGCGCGCCCGGCGCCCTCGGGGGCGGGCCGGCCGCCGGGCCGCCCGGTGCCGGGACTGGGCTGGGCCGAGCCGGGGTGCGCCGCGGCCCGGGCTGTCCCGCGGTGTAGCTCCGGCGCGGCTGCTTGATGGGCACGGGCGGCGGCCGGACGCGCGGGGCTGCGGCGCGCTCTGTCCTGCTCGGGCGGCGGCGGCGGCGGCGGCGGCGGCGTTGGCGGCGGCGGCTCCGGCTCGCCTCCTGCTCCGCCTCCTCCTCCCCCCCGGCCGGGATGCAGGAGCGATGGAGGCAGCTCCGGGCCCGGAGGTGCAGAGGGGGCGGGCCGCCCCGCGGGCGGCCGGGGGAGGCGGGAGGCGGGGAGCGGCCCCGGGCGCGGAGAGCGAGACCGAGCCTGGGCGCGGGCGGCGGCGGCGGCGGCGGCGGCTGTCAGCTCGCGCGGCTCATCCTGCTCCTGCTCAGGCTCCCGCTGCCGCTGCTCTTCCTCCTCCTCCTCCTCCTCCCGCGCCCGCCTCCACCACGCCGCGGGATCCCACCTGTTAGAGCGTCGCAGCCTTCGCCGCCGCCCCCCTTCCCGCGCCCGCCCGCGGGGCCCAGCCCCCGCCCTGGCCCGGCTCCTGGGGGCGCGGGGGCCGCCGCGCCCGCAGCCGCCGGTAGGGCAAGAGCCGCAGGCGCGCAGTGCCCAGCCCAGGGACCGAGTTCCCTCTGGCCGGGCCTGGCCCCGAGCCTCGCAGGCCGCTCTCAGCCCGGACCCGGCGGCCTCGCAGGGAGTAGGGCGCAGACCCCGCCCGGCCGCAGGCGTCCCGGCCTCCCCGGGCGGCCCCGCCCGATTTTAGCCTGGCGCTGGTGGTACAGGGCAGGGCCCCTTCCCTTCCTCTCGGCGACTGGCCTGACCTCTCCGGTGCGAGCCCGGCGCCAGAGGAGCAGTGTTCCCCTGGGGAACCCCAAACCGCCGCCCTTCGGGGGCCCCCAAACTTCCTCCCCTCTCGCCTCACCTGAATTCCCCGAAGTTTGGCCGGTCTTGGTTCGGCTAACGCCACTGGTCTGGGACAGCGCCAGGCCCCGGAGAAGTCGTCAACATTGACCGGTGGCCTCACTCAGGCCAGCCCCACCAAGGCTTGGAGCAACGCTCAACACACCCACAAATTCATCCCGAGACACCCTGCCTTCCTGGGTGCACCTTGGCCTAGAATCACTGGCTGAGTAAACTCAAGTGGATATGCCATCCCCCTCCTCCCCGGGCAGGACTGACCTTGGGTAGAGCCAGTCCCCTTCCCCTTAATGAGATTACTAACATAAATAAAGGCACAGGCCAATTCTCCGGGATGTCTGCCCTCCTTTGCTTAACAGGTTTGAGAAATTGCTGAGCTTCTCTTCTTGCTGCTTCTCTTCCACCCTCAATGTCCTCAGGCCACTCCTGCAAGCAAGTCACCACCCACGCCTGAGTCCCAGATTTTGCCCAGTGCAGGACCATTTTTTGCCCAGGAACTACTGGCTACCCTCATCCCAAGGTCCCCCACCCTGGTACCTACAGAGTGCCAGGTCCTGGCAACTCTGAGCGGCAAAGGAGACTGGCCCATTTTACAGATGAAGGCCTGGGGCTTGGAGAGGTGGCCTGACCTGGTCAAGGTCACGCAGGGAGGAGAGGAGGGTTCTGGCTCAGGTCGGTCTGGCTCCTGCTACCACATCACACATGAAGACTCCCCCTGACATCCCGCTGGGAGGGATACCCACTCTGTATGTGGCTGGCTCATGTCCCCCAGTAGACTGGGAGCTCCAGACGCTCAGGGTTCATGTCAGGCCCTAGCACAGCACCTGGCACACAGTAGGTGCCAATAACTGCCAAAAGAACGCCAGAGGTCTTCCAAGTCCCAACCTCTCTCTGCATTTCACATAGATTTATTTTTAGATAATTTACATTTCTATGTTACTTTATATATACCAACAACTCCACACTCATTTTTCCTCTTTATCTTCCTAAGAGCTCTATTTGGTTCCATGCTGCCATGCCCATTTTTCAGAGATGACCCCTGAGGCTCAGAGAGGGCAAGGTGCTACCCAAAGGCCATACAGCCCCTCCCCTGGGGGTGGGGGAGGAGGGGCTTCTGCATGATTTAGAAGCCCACTGCCTGACTTTTCCAATACAGCCCTTGACACATAACCCCACAGTTCACTCTCTTCCTGAGAACAAAGGTGCTCTAGCCTAGCAATGCTAATGATTACTTTCAGCAAGGGTGCCCTGGTGCCTAGGTGGTGGGGCCCCCTCGTTTGAGCCCGGGTCTCTGTCCAGTTCCAAGACACACCAATAACCGCTAAGCCAGACCACCTCTCCATGCAATCTGGGTCTTTGCCTGCCTTCCAGAACCTAAAAATCTTGTTAATCTTGAGCTGAGTTCTAGTGTGACAGAAGGTGTAGTACGATGAAGAGAACGCAGGCTTCGACGAGGACCTACTGTAGAGCACAGGGAACTCTGCTCCCTGTTATGTGGCAGCCTGGAGGGGAGGGGAGTTTGGGGGAGAGTGGATACACGGATATGTATGGCTGAGTCCCTTTGCTGTGCACCTGAAACTATCACAACACTGTTAATCGGCTAAACTCCAATAGAACATAAAAAGTTAAAAAAAAAAAAAAAAAAGAATGTAGGCTTCGCATAGAGTCAAACAGACTTGAGGTTGAATCCTGGCTACCATTTGCCATGGCATTCTTCGTGCCCAGAGATCCCAGTTGACTGCTTCCCAACTAAATGAACCCATCAACCCACCCTTTGCTGGGTGACCTCTGGCAGGTCACTGAACCCTAACTTCATCATCTGTTATAATGGACAGACTGTAAAGGTTCAGCAGAATAACGTATGTGAGAGAGGCTGGCATATTTAACAGGTGCCCAATAAATGCCATTTGCACCTCCGTAGAAGGAGGAAGATGAACTTCGTTAATACTTTTTGTGTTTCATTCCATCAACAAACACTTCTTGAGAAGCCATTATACACTAGGTGCTTGGAATATAGCCATGGGATCCCCAAGGTCCTTGCCCTCTTAGAGCTTACCGATGGGTGGGGAAGAGGGCCATTGAACAAACCAACTATCAATAATTACAGCTCAGGGAAAGGGCCATGATGGAAATAGGGAACTGTGATAGCAAATAATGGACAGGAGGGACTGCTGTTCTTAGGGGGATCAGGAAAGTCTCCTCTGAGAAGGTAGATTTGAGCAGTGATGTAAGTGACAAGGAGCCAGCCATGCTATGTTCTGAGGGAAGAGCATTCCAGGCAGAGGGAACAGCATGTGTAAAGGCCCTGAGGTGGGAAAGAGACTGGTATTTTCCAGAAGTTGGAAGGAGGCCAGTGTGGCTAGAGTGAAGTAAGTGAGGAAGGCTTAGAGGGCAGGAGACCATGGGAGAAACCTTGGATTTCAGTCTAGATGTGCTGGGAGGCCTTTGGTGAGTTTTAAACAGGAGGGAGATTGATGAGTAGAGAGGACTGGAGGGCAGCTAGAGTGGCCCAGGGGTCTGTGATCTAGGGGCTTGGAGGTCAGGGGCCTTGGTTTCTCCTCCCATGTGTCAGCTCACTCTACACCAGGCATATCTCAGCCTCTTGCCCCAAGGGATGCTAGGAAAAGAGTGGAGGGGGCTGAGTCAAGGATGAGAATAGCCTACTGCAACCCATCTCCACTTCTGCGGAAGCAGTTCCCTGGACCTCTGACTTGTTCGTGTCAATGGCATCCTTTAGCAAGGGTCCTGCCCCAGAGCACACTAGGTGGAAGGTAAGTTTCTCACAATGCCCAGCAAGAGCAGGGCAATGGAAGGACAATCATGGTCCTAGGGGGAAACTGCGCCTCCTGTCTTCTCATTCCCGACAGCTGCCAAAGGACAAAGTAGGCTGCTCCAGTAATCGTGGGTTATTGGATCCCTGGATTTTTTTTTTACCCTTAATCCAGATGTCCACAGGAGTCCAGACCACCAGGGCTCATGTCCACTTCCAATACTGACAGTAATGTACTGGGTCACAGGAGCTTAAGTGAGAAAGGGTCTGGAGAAATCATACAGTCTAAACTCTGCCCTTTACAGATGGGTAAACTGAGTCCCACAGAAGGGAAGAGGCTCAGGGTTACCAGCAGAGCGGGGCACCTGGACTTTGCCTGGTTTGGCCCAGATCACTGAGCTCTGACCCTGGGCCCAGATGAAAGGGAATGCCTGCAACTCGGAGGTGAGGTGGCCCCAACCCAGCCTGGGGTGGGGCAGAGTGACTCAGGCCCCCACGGAGGCCTGTCCACCAAAGGCTGGGAGAAGCAGTGAGGTCCCGGAGCCTTGGGGCAGCTGGGGGGAGGGTGGTTTCCACTGTCAGGCACTTGTGCCACTTCCATCAAGGACTATGCAGCCATTCCCCGCCCCCACCCCCCCGCCACCGCAAGCACCGCAAGCATCTCCCCCTGTGGTCTGCTCAGCCACAGCGACCTGCTGCTTCAGGTCCACCCCACACAGTGTGGTCCAGGGGCTTCCATGGCTGCTCACAGACCCCTGGGCTTTCCCCATCCTGGCTTTGACCACACAATATCACGATTGCCTGCTTACCTACGCCCACCAGTGCCCAGCACACGGGCTGAGGTTTCATAATTATTAAATAAATGAGTGAATGAAGGAATGAATGAATGTGTTGGTTCTCAAAATGCACGTCTCAGACTGACAACTACAGCATTTCCCGCCACGCTCCTCTGCCTCCCCCGTAATCGATCAGTTTGTGAGCATTTATGTGCTCCTCCTCAGAAGGCTCTGCCATTGAGTCACCTGCCGTGGGCGCCTTGATTCCTCTAAGCCTCAGTTTTCAAAACTGGTAAGATGGGGATAATAATTATACCTAACTCACAGTGCTGTTGTGAGAATAAGCACTCAATAAATGTTAGCTCCAGTTATCACCATGTCCATCTGCCATTCATTCCGGCGGTTGTTTGAGTAGCCTCTGTGTGTCAGATGCTGTGCCTGGTGTCGGGAGCACAGCCATAAACAAGATGGACCTGGCCCCAGCCCTCATGACACTCAGGGACCAGCTGACTTTGAAAAGATCATGACAAATATGTTGAGAATTAGAAGACAAAAAGCTGCCATGAGAACACACGAAGGGGGCTCAAACGTGCATCTTCTGAGAAACCCTGCCCTAGAGTTCCCTGGACGGAGGCACTCAGGGCGAAGACAAGGGGAAGGAGAAAAATGTCTCCACACCTACAGCGGCCCTGGTCGTGGAACCACACCAGAGTGGGAAACATCGACCCACCTTCCCGCAGAGTTTAGGAAGCCCTTGAGTCCAGCATCTCCCTTTCCAAAAACTAAAGCATAAAGAGATAAGGGTCTCCTTCAAATGTCACTGCCCCAGCCGAGCCCTCCTTGACCACCCTTTCAAAAATAAGCCCCAGTGTCTCTCTCTATCCCCTGCCCTACTTTATTCATCTTCATAGACTCAGCACCACCTTCTGTTATAATGTGTATTTATTTGTTTCTGTTCATCTCATGCACTGCAATGTGTCAAAAAGGCGGGGATTTTGTCTTGTTGACTGCAGTATCTCCGACACTGAGAACAGCCTGGCACATAGTAGGTGTTCAATACATATTTGTTGAATAAATGAGTGAATGAAGAAACGTGTGTGTGTGTGTGTTTGCATGCACATGCATTATAACTAAAATTTGCAATGATATCCACAAAGATTTATGTTGAATTGAAAAGGAAAGAGGTTTTTCTTTCTGTTATTAATTTTGTCTACTGCAAGTCACTTCCCTTCACTGAGCCTCAGTTTCCTCGTCTGTAAAATGGAGCTAATATCTACTTTGCAGCATCACTGAGGGACACCAATATGGTGCAAAATGCCCAGACGCCTGGCGCACAGTAGGTCCCCTGTGGGCAACTCTGTTATTCTGATGGAGCCCTTAGTTGGAGAGGCTCACAGAGGGGATACCCAGGGCCTGAGCCTTCCTGTAGGACACAGAGGCAGCTGACACTGGATCTGTCCCGTCACCTGAACTTGCCGGTAATTTATTGATGCTGGATGCTGGCACCTAGCAGCTTGCCGGGTCAGCCTCAGGGAGCAGGTGTGGGGCCACCGGGGCCTACCCCCAGCCTCACCCAGGAGGAGCGGGTGGGGAGAGTGGGTCTGCACAGCCCAGGAAAACTGATAGATCAGCCCTTACAAATCCCCTACTATGTGCCAGGCACTGGGGGACTCGGAAAAAAACCAGGTGAGGTCCTTGCCTGACCAGAGCTGATAGAGGGTGAGAGAGACATAACTCATCATTTGAACACCCACAGAAATAGTGACAGCTGCATGCAGGCCTACTGTGTGCCAGGAACTTTGTACATATAACCACATTTAAGCCTCATGAATAGGCTTTGTTCATATTCTATAGGTCAGAAAATGTCACCAAGGAGACATCAGATGATGTGCTCAAAGTCACATGGCTAGTGAGTGGCAGTCTGAACCCAGATCTGACTGGCTCCAAAGCCCATGCATATGTTACCACCACCCTGCCCCCATCAGGCTGGCTGGCCTAAGGGGCATGTAAATACCCTAAATTAGGAGCACTGCAAGGTCAAAGTGAGCAGGGACCCATTCCACTGAATCTTCCTGGAGGCCAAGGCCTTTAACTGCCTTTCAGAGCATGTGTGGAAATACCAAAGGGAGGTATATTTTAGGGCAGGGAAAGAGCCAGAGGAAAGGTGTGAAGGTGGAAAAGGGACTGGTGGGTTTTGTGTGTGTGTGGTGCGCAGGTCCACCTGGGAGAGCAGAGGGGCCCAGTAGGGGGCAGTGAGCATGTGGGGGCTTTGAATGCCTGGCCAGCTCTGGGCCTCCCTGGGTGGGCCATGGGGAGTGGGTGCGGGGGGGGGGGGGGAGCGGCGGGGGGCTGTTGCTGAAAGATGAAGCCACCATTTCCCCCTGACCTTTATATTCTAAGAGGCTGGTCGGTTAGGCCAGAGGACAACTGGCATTCAAGGGCCTCTAACGTCTAACTCCAGCCTCACCTACCTCCACTCCCTCCACCAGCCCTCTGGGCCTGGCATGCTCACTGGCTCTGAAACACTTCCCTGCTTGCTCTCACCTCCGTACCTCTGTTCTCCCAGATCCCAACTCCTGCATCCTACCCACTGCTCAGGCCTCACTCCTAGACCTGTTTCCTCCACGAAGCCTGCCCTGACCACACCAAGCCTTGCTTATATGCCTCAGCCTCAAAGGCCTGGGCTGGGCAAGGGCCCATCCTCCACTAAAAGCCACAGGCACTCGCCATCCACGGTGGTCAGCTGTTGCTTTCACCTGCCTAGCAACATTCTTCGCCTGGTAATCTGAAATGCCTTTGAGAAGCTGCCCCTTCCCCTTCTTTAGAGCGTGTCGCTGGAGCAGGACAGACCTAAACCTTGGCCATCAAAAACATCCTGTCCCCTTGACCACTGTGATGGTGGCCAGATTTCTGACATTATTTGAGCCCCTTGATTCAGTCGTGCCTGGAGGCCCTTTTTATTTTCACTTAGGTCTCTTTGTGCTGGATTTCTTGCAACCCAAAGATCCTTGTCAGATGTACCATCTGTGCAACGCAGTTTGGGCCTCCTCTGGTCTGGCCCAGACAGCTATACCAACCTCCTCACTGGACTCCTGGTCTGTATGTCTTCCCCTCCACCCCAACCCAAAAGGATCTCTTCTCTTAATTATGACCTCTGTCATTCCCCAGAATAAAGTCAAAGTCCTCAACTCAGCATTCAAGGCCTTTCACCATCCTGTTCTGCTCTATCCCTCTCTGTGCCAGCCACACTGAGCTCTCCATTCCTCTGAACAACACACCCTTTATGTGACTATAATTTATATATACTGTTCCCCTCACTGGGACTTCCCTAAGCCCCCTACCCTCAATATTCTTTCTGGCGAACTCGTACTCACCTTTCAAAACCCCATTTGACTGTCACCCTGTCTGCCATATTTTCCTTGAACGCCCCATGCAGGGTGAGATGTCTCTCCCTGCCACCCTGGGCACCTCAAGCTCCCCAGCTGGTCTCGTTCAGGTCAATGACCACATAATTTGCTTATTATCATCTATTTGACTACCTTCTCCCCAGATGAGGAGCTCCTCAAAGATAGGGACATGTCTTATTCACTTCTTATCTCCCAAAGGGCCCGTTAATAGCTGTCAACTAACTAACTTACTAACAGGGAGCTGAAGCAAAGTCATACTCCTTGAGGCCTTGTGAACCATTAAGTAACCATTTTTGCTGGTCAACTCTTCAAGGCAACCACTCACTATTTTTTTTTTTTTTTTAGCTTCAGGACTTCTCAGTGCCTTTAATTTGCTAATGGGCACTGTGAACCTGTGCACCGGCTTGCTCCATTTCAGGAGTGGGGAAACTGAGACCCAGAGAGGGACAAGGATTCATTCAGGCAGTTGACAGCAGAACCGGGCCTGGGGTCCAGGCCCCTGCCCTGCCTCACCCAGTGTTCTCCCCGCTACACCTCAGGCCCCTTCTAGGCACAAGTCACCTCTGTAGCAAAACGTTAAGAGCAAGGGCTCTGAGCCTTGCACCCCCTTTTGCCAGCTGTGTGGCCTTGGCCGAATGTCTTAACCTCTCTGAGTTTCAATTTTCTCACCTGTAAGGTGAGAAAGCACCTTACCTCATGACGTTGCTGTGAGGGTTCAAGTCCATGTAAGAGCACCTAGTACAACACCCAGCACACAGTAGGCCCTCAACGAATCCCTACCAGCATCTCTATGGCCTCAGCTTTCTCAGTGGGCACAGTGAGCCCTGACATCTTTGGGGGGATGTGGGTCTTTCTGGGGAGAGATGCCAACTAAATACTAGGTCCGGCCTGGGCCTCCTTCCACAAGGTTCAAATCTGGGTCTCAGCGGGGGCCTGCTCGTCTGGGTGCCCAGCTGTCAGGCCTGCCTCCTTCCTGATTTGAAAAGAGGCATTTTTTGTTTAGAGGAATTTCCCCCCATTTCATACTGGCTCTATAAATTGGATTTTGTTGAGTGGTTTCTGACAAGCAAGTCGAACAGGCATGTGTATGGAGGAGACGCAAGGCTGACTCTGGCCACAGGGGTGGATCTGAGGCCTTGAGTTCTGCTGGTCGCTGGCTATGAGCTCAGCCCCTGGGCAGCCGCATCCTAAGGAGAGTGTGTGTCCTTGGGGGTTATCCAGAAGGACTTCTTCCCCAGGAATTCTTTCCAGAGGTTTCCCAGAAACTTCCCTTAGAGGAAAGGCCCCTATGGCATATGGATCTGCCTACTTACCCTCCTCCAGCAAACCTGCACCCTGGATTCGGATTCATGGTGGCCAGGGGCTGTCCCTGAGTCTCCTACCCCAGTTCAGTCCTCCCGAGATGATAGTCAAGGATCATGAGAAGGATCACAGTGTTTTCCACATCTTCAGCCACCCAAACAAGGGGAAACTGACATAGTAAAGCAGGAGAGATTTCAGTTAGACAGCAGGAAGAACTTCCTCCCTTCCAGATGGCTGAAACTTGAGCTGTGCATAACCTTGGAAAGTGCACTAAACTAGGAGCCAAGGCACCTTCGGCTGATGATTACTGTGGGACTCTAGGTCAGTGTCTCATTTTCTCCTCCCCTTGGTTTGCTCATCTACAAAGTGGGAATTCGAATTTCTATTCACCATGCCTCCATGTCTTCAAATAAGACAGTGGGATGATGCGTTGAGGGCAGTGCCTGGTGGGGCTGGATCAAATGACCTCCATAGGTTCCTTTTCCTCTCTTTTTTGGAAGGAATTCCCAGGGCCATGACCCTGGCAATAGGCCCAGGGACCCAGTGGTGAAGTGTGTGTGTGCATGTGTGCGCATGCACAGGACTCTGGGTCACATAGTAGGTGCTAAGTTAATGTTTGGTTTTCTCTCACTTCTCTTGGGCAGCTCTCCAGATGCAGAAAGAGCCCTGGGGAGATGTCAAGAAGCCTGGATTCTAACCCTGGGTCTGCCCCAAATTGATTTTACCTTGCCATGTCCCTTACCCAAATGAGTCTCGATTTCCCCATCTGTACCGGGGCTTCCCTGGTGGCTCAGTGGTTGAGAGTCCGCCTGCCGATGCAGGGGACACGGGTTCGTGCCCCGGTCCGGGAAGATCCCACATGCCGCGGAGCGGCTGGGCCTGTGAGCCATGGCCGCTGAGCCTGTGAGTCCAGAGCCTGTGCTCCGCAGCGGGAGAGGCCACAACAGTGAGAGGCCTGCGTACCACAAAAAAAAAAAAAAAAGTACCAGGAGGAGTTTGGATGGTTTCCAAGACTACTTCTCTCCTGAAACTGTGAAACCCATGACTGACCCAGTGAGGTCTGACCCCTGATCCCTTGTCTCCCACCAGCCATTACAGGAGGTTTCAGATACACTGACCTTCCTATGCTTCCCTAAATTTGCCAGGGCCTTGGGAATGGCCTCAGGCCCCTCTCACAAGCCACATGACCCTGGACGTTTCACACCTCCCAAGCCAGTGCCTCCGCCCAAACCCTTCCTCTCTTGCCACAAATTCACCTTAATTAACTCCAACTCATCTTTGCAGCTCTCAGCTCAATCATCACTTCCTGAAAACCCCTCCCTCCCTGAGATCCTCCTCCACGATTCACTCTCATGGGGGGCTCCCCTGCACCCCTTCTTTGTAACACTTAACCACCTGTGCATCTCACATTTATGTCGTTTCTTTAGTGACATCTGCCCTTCCCCAGACTGTGAATTCTATGAGGACAGGGACTGGTTGGATCTCAGTCCCCACCATGTCCGGGTGCCCAGCACAGAATAGATGCTCAATGCGTAACTATTGAATGAATGGACGGACGGCCTCCTCATTTTTGGTCAGGAGCTAAGCTGCTGACAGGCCCTACCTGCAGAAGATGGGCTGGGGGTATATTGGGAGCCCCTCACATCCCCACCCAGGCTTTCCTGTGAGGCTCTCCCAGCTGACCTGAGACCTCGGGAAAGGCAGATATGAAGCATCAGCTCCATTTTTCAGACGAGGAGAGCAGCCCCAAAGGCAAGTTGGCTGGAGGGAGGTCACCTAGCTAATACATGACAGGGTTGGGGTAGGATCCCAGGATTAACAAAGCTGGAAGGGTTTTCTAGTCCCTTTTTGACAGAGGTGGAAACTGAGGCATGAACGGGGAAGGCATTGCCCAAGGTTTTCCTGGCCAGGCAGCAGCAAGGTGGGGATGGGAATCTGTGGTTCTTGAACTCGGAGAACTTTCTCCTGCCGGTCTGAGGAAGAAGATCCATGGGCTTGACCCCGGGATGACCAAGCGGCTTCAGATAACTGATAACACCACACGGCACCCTCTGGGAGTGGACAGTGCTGGCAAAAAGCCCCCTGAGGGTTTGGGTGTCTGTATAGAACCAGGCTGCCTGGGTTTGAATGCCGGCTCTGCCGGTCACCAGCTGTGAGTGACCTTGCTTGGGTCGCTTTACCTCTCTGTGCCTCAGTTTCCTCATGTGTAAAATGGAGGAAATCTGGGTTAATACGTAAATAGAACAAAGCACTGAGAGCAGGAAGTGGCCTGGGACAACGTCTCATACGCGTGAACTGCAGAGCTGACCTGGCCAGAAGCAGGAGGAAGTGATTCATTCTCTCTGTGTGCCAAGGGACTGGTGTCAGCCTGCTTCTCGCCCCAGGTCCACAGGATAAAATGTACCGGAGGGGTTTCAATCATCATGGTGACCTTTTTTGAGCCCTCCGGTACTTTACAACCCACTGAATCCTCAGAACCACCCCAAGAAGCAGGCTCTGTCATTATCCCATTTTATAGATGTGAAAACCAAGGCCCAGGCAAGTCACTTGTCCAAGTCCCACAGTTTGTGACCGGCAGAAGCGGGGCTCATGTCCAGAGGTCAAAGGATGAAGGACCCAGGGGTCAAAGGATGAAGAGAGATGTGTTGGCCAAGGGAGTGGAGTCCTAGAGGAGGTCCTGGTCGGGCCTCGCACAGTGAGGAGACCTGGGCAGTTGGGGACTGGCGGAAGCTGCCGCTGGAGCCCCCATCTCCCCTGGGGTGGGATCCTCGGTGGGCCCTGCTTGGTAATCACAGCATTTGCCAGACACCCGACCCGCTGTGGCCAGACCTCTCGACAGTCATGAGCCCCATTCTCCAGGTGAGGAAACCAAGGCTCAGAGAGGGGAAGCGACGTGTCCAAAGCCACACACTTCTGTCCAAATCTTTACTCTCCTCCAGGGACGTGAGCCCAGGGACCACGTCTCCCCACCTCCAGCGGTCAGTGCCCATGACAGACCCCGGAAGGCAGGTAAGTCTGAAGGGGTGGGGAGCATGAAGCATCTTCCCAAGGTCTCACCAGGCATGAACAGATCAAAGAAGGGCAGCTTCTCCATGGCTCCCAAGGCCCCCAAAACGTGAAAATGTAAGGACTGTCTTTAGGGCTCAAGGAGTTCAAGCTTCCCCTTTTACAGATGGAGAAACTGAGGCCCAGAAAAAGGATAAGCCACATCCGGGGCCATCAGGCAGGTAAGGAACAGACCAGAAGCTAGCAGAGCAAGTCCAAAGGCCCTGAGGTTGACACAAAGTATGAACTAAGGCCAGCAGGCTGAAGAGAGATGAGGCTGGAGAGGTGGGCTGGGGCCAGGCCGGGCAAGGAGTATGGTCTCTAGGCCAGAGCAGTGGGAAATCACTGAATTGGAAAGTCTGTCCACCTCCTGGCTTTGGCGCTTTAGAGACCCATCTGGTGGCCAGGGACTGACTGGCCTGCAGGAGGGCAGGATGGGAACAGGAGACCCGGGAGCAGGGCTGACACTGAGCCCAGCCTGCTCCTCTCTCCTGCCCTCCAGACCTGCCGACTCAGCCTCACTGCTCAGAGGGCTGAGGGCATCCTAGCAGCACGCGTCCAAGCCCGAGCTCCTGATTTCCATCCCCAGATCTGCCCCTCCACTGTCTTCCCATCTCAGTAAACACAAACTCCATTCTTCCCCAAAACCTTGGAATCATCCCTGCCCCTCCTTTCTCTCACCCGCTACACCTGATCCGTCAGCAAATCCCTTTGGCTCCACCTTCAAAATATAACCGGAATCTGACCACTTCTCATCACGGTGCTGCTGCTCTCCGGTCTCCCGGGGGATAGTTGCGCCAGCCTCTCCCAGCCCCGTGGTGTCCCTTCCACCAGGCAGCTCCAACACACATCAGATCACGTCCCTCCGCTGCTCCAAGGCATCTTGTGGTTCCCCACCTCTCTCAGAGTAAAGTCCTAACTTGGCCCTTGAGGCCCTCAAACTCCGGCCTCCCTGTCCCTGTGTGGCCCTCTGTCCCCAGTCTCTCGCCCCCAGTGTCTGTGGCAGCAACTCCATCCTTGCCGCGTTTGTATTCTTACCTCAAGGCATTTGCACGTGCTGTGCCCTTTGCCTGCAATGCCCTTCCCAGATGTCTGCAGGGCCGGCTGCCTCACCTCCTTCAAGTCATCAGATGTCACGTTCCCAGGAGGCCTCCCGTGACCACCCGACTTAAAATGGCAAAGCCCTTCTCCCATCACACATACACACACACACACACACACTCACACACACACACACACACACACACACACACTTCGTTTGTCAGCTTCATTTTCTCCACAGTTTGCATCATTTTCTAATATACTATTTAATCGCCCTATTTGCATTGCTTTTTCTCAGCTACCCTTGGCACCCCTCTCACCCACAGTAGGATTTCAGCTTCCTGAGGGCAAGACTCTCTGGCTCACCAGTGCCAAGAATGGCATCTGTGCAGAGCTGTTAACCTGATTCACTCTCATGTGGTTCTAACTCTTGGTGGGAGGCTGCCTTAGTGTCCTGTCACAGACAAGGAAACCGAGGTCCAGGGAGGGAAACAGTTTGCTGAGGTCACAAGGCCAGGACACAGTGGAGCTGGGACTTGGACCCTGCCCAAACCTCCCACCCTGACCAGCTCAGGCTGAGTGTGGGCTGGGAACAGGACCGCTGAGCTAGCTCTTGGGGAGGAGGCTGCAGGGCCGCAGCTCCTGCCAGCCCCCTGCGGTCAGTGCCCTCCCCGAGGGGCCACGGCAGCCGGGCAGGGAGAAGGCTCCAGGGCGGTGGTGTAAGAGGGGCATTGGGAAAGGCCCGGGGCACCAGGTCCATTCTACGGTTGCCCAGTCCTCAGAGCCTGAACAGCCATGGCTGAGAAAGGAAGTCAGCAGGATCCAAAATAGGTCTGAGTTTTGGGAAGTGAAACCGGGTGCTGGGGACACTCGGCCAGAGGAAGACCTGGGCCTCCTGGGCTGAGGCTGTCAGGCTGGGGGGGGGGGGTCTTCCCCTGCCTTCTCAGCCTGGGGAGAGTGGGTCTGGGAAATAGGCTCAGGCCCCTCTCACAAGCCATGGGACCCAGGACGCGTCATTCTAGTTCTCTGACCCTCAGTGTTCTCATCTGTAAAATGGGACTAAGGGAAGGACCTACCTCACTGGGGACTGGGAAGGTGTGATGAGACCACGGCCTGAAGCCTGAGGCTGTTGCTCAAGAGACGGTAACAGTTACTACCGTACTGGTGTTCCACATCCATCTCTGGTGACTCCTCCTCCAGGAAGCCTCCCCAGGACCTTAGGTCAGAATGCATCTCTCGTCCCTGGTGTCCCAGTCCCTCTTAACTTCTTTTTGTTTCTCTTCACATGTGTCTTTTCCACTAGAGGAGGCCGGGACCTCATCTGTGTCCTCTCAGTGTCTCTAGTGCCCAGGACAGGGTCCGACACACGGGAGATGCCACATAGCGGGGCTGAATGGGGGAACGAAGGGCGGATACTGCTGTATGCCCTTGAGGGTCTGATGTCTGCATCCTGAGAGCCAGCTCCTCAGGGCTGGCCTGGAGTTGCAGCAAGAGGTAAGTAGGTGAGCTACGTTTCCTCTGAGCCAACTGGCTCATCTTGTAAAATGGGGACAATTGGAAACCGGGAGCCACGGTCTCTTTGTCCCAAATCAAAGAAACACAGGCCACCCAAGATGCCACCCCAGGCACCTCAGAATGTGCCTGGGGACAGGGCTGCCCCAGGGTGGGACTCTTCAGACCGAGGTGGCCCTGCATTCTGCCTGCTCCTGTCCCCATCCTGCTCCAGTGATAAGCAAGCCTTTGAAGCTGAAAACCGTCCCAGGTATAGCTGAGGACTTGCCACCTACTGGAATCGGGAATCTCTAAATAACAATAGTCAACAGTCCGCAGAGGCCCTCACATCATGCAGGTTTTACAGATAAAGCCCAGAGAAGTCAGGCTACTTGTTCAAGGTGACACAGCAAATGAGGGCAGAGCAGGTAGGGTGTCCAGTCCTCCTCTAACTCTCGGTCCTGGGATTCACTTAGCACATTTTACGATCACCATGTCTCCACAAAGTGAGACTCAGGACACCCATTCTACAGATGAAGACCTCAGGCTTCTAGAAGGGAAGGATCTTTCCCAGGACCATCCCCCAGAGGCCCCACTCCTGGAGCTTCCGAAGGGCTCTTGGGGTCCCTTGAAGGCTGGGCCTTCAAACCCAGGGACCAAACTCGGAGCTGAGGCTCCTCCAGGAAGGACTCTGAAGGGTCTGTGTGGTCTTCAGTTTCCCGTCAGCCCAGCCCTCCTGCCAGCCTCACCCATGAGCCAGCTACAGCTGCACATCTGGAAGCCCCACTGTGCATCTGACCAGGCAGACTCAGAATAACGAGACCCACGTGGCATTTCCTGGAGGCTGCGCCCTGTTCTAAGGGCTTTACTACAACGCTTTTGAGACTCAGAAGAACTCAGTGAGGTCAACCCCATGACTGGCCCCATTTTACACGGAGGAAGACTCATGCACATCCCAGACTGAGCTCAACACCTTCTGAAAAGCTGCTCCTCTCCTAGTTCCCAGCCCAGGAAGTGGTTCCTGAAGCCCCCAGGGAACCACTGAGAACAGGAGTCATTCCTGACCCCCAACTCCACCTCTCCCCCAGCATCCCATCAAGTCAAACTCCTAACCTGGGCCCTGGAACTGAACCTCTCTGGGCCTCATCTGTCAACTAGCAAAAGAGCCTAGGCCTGTGAAGGGGACGGCAGAGTTGTGGAGATTCGCCATCACTGCCCAGCTGTGTGACCTGGGGCCGGAGCACCAACCTCTCTGGGCTGCGGTTTCCACATCTATGAAGTAGAAATGCTAACGTGGCTCACCTCCTAGGCTCGTGGGGATGATTCAGTGGCCCCTTCCCTCCGTCCTCCCTGAGACATTGCTCCAGCCACTGTCCCCTCCTGTTAGAACCCCTCAGCCCTTCCCTCTCTACCGGATCAACCTGAACAATGTACAAACGGCTGATTTGTTTCTCTGAGCCCACATCCCCTCCCCTGCTGCCCGGCTTCTCTCCCGCCCTGCACGGGAGTTCCCTGAAAGCGTGTCTATCCTCGCTGTCCCCACTCCTTCCTCGAACCCGCTCCCCTCGGGTTTTCACACCCCCTCCCAGGACACCAAGGACCACCACGGGTAAACCAGAGCCATCTCTAGGCCTAGCCCTTGTCTTTCTGGTCCCACAGCAGCATTGACGCAGTAACTCTCCCTGCCTCTTCAATGCCTTCTTTACTGGCTGGCAGAATGTTCTGGTTTCCTCCGACTTCCTGGCTGCCCCTTCTCAGCCCCTTTTCTGCTTCTTCCTCCATCTCGCCCTTACCTCTCAAGGTTAGGGGCCCCAGGCTCGGTCCCCAGTCCTCTGTCTCTCTCCATCCGCCTTCCTCCTTGGCGGACTTTAGAGGAGGCTTCTCTGCGGGTCCCCCGCACTGCTGTTTCCAACCTGGACTCTCCCCTGAGCTCCAAGCCCAGCATCACCTTCCTCCTCCTCAGTGCCTCCCACCTCCCCGCTTTACCTTATTCCAATCTGATCTCCCGACACGTGCACATCGACCTGTTCCACCCTCAACCTTCCTCAGCCCAATGAAGGGCAACTCCATTCTTCCCACGGCCCAGGCCAAAACACTGACTGCCATCCTGCATTTCCTCTCTCTGACTCTCTCTCACATCCCACATGAGATGCATCAGCAAGTCCTGCTGCCCTAACTTCTAAATCCATCTCAGTTTCCAGCACTCGTCAGCCTCCCCTGGACCAGCCTCCATCATCTCTCTCCTGGATCTTCACCACAGCTGCCTCCTGCTCTCCTGGCTGCGGCCCCTCTGGACTATAGGCCCCTGTAGTCTATTCTCCACACAGCAGCTGGAGGGACCCTATTCCCGGCGGAGTCGGACGCAGCCTCCTGTGCTCCGCCCCTCACTCTGAGAAGCCCTAGTCCTGATAAAGACCTCCGAAACCCTGCATGCTCCCCACCCTACGGCCCCCTCCCTCCTGCCTCCCCTCCCCGGGTTCACCCCGCTCCAGCTCCTGCCTCGGGGAGCTGGCTTTCTGGAATGTTCCCCCAGCAGCACGTGTGCAGAAGCCTCCTCCTGCGGAGCCTTCCCAGGTGCCCTATCCTCGAGTTCAACCTGCCGCTGCCACCCCTCGTCCCCTTGCCACTTCCTTCTTTCCTCTTTGCACTTACACTGATCTCACATACCGTACAGTTGACTTGCTTATCACGTTTACTGTTGGCCTCTCCCAGGAGGGCAGGGATTTCTGTCCTGCGCCTCCCCGCCTAGAGCAGGGTCTGGTCGGCAGTGGGGGGCTTCGTGGGGACGGCGCTGTAGGGACGCTGGGTGAGAGCTCACTGAGCCTGGGATGAACGCGGCCCCCTCCCGCCCCTCGCCGTGCGGGGCTACTCAAGGCATCCTGCTCCCAGGGCCCTTTCCGTCTTCCCACTGCCTCCCGTCCATCCTCTGGCCCCGCTGAGATCCACTCCGTTCTCCACAACGGACGCCGGAAGAGTTGTTAAAAGCCTGGAGTAGATCGTGTCATGCACGCGCCCAGGCCCTCCCACGACTGCCCTTGGCCCGCAGGATCACATGCCGATTCCCTACCTGGCGCCGGAGTCCCCTGAAGGGTGGCCTCAGGAGGCTCCTCCCGTGGAGTGGTCCCCAGCTCCCTCACACCCGGGACCCCGGGACGGCGGGTGTCCTGAAGGCCTCGGTGTGCAGCCCCGGACAAGAGGCCCCACGCGGTCCATAATCCTCCCACTACCCCCCGTGACAGCAGTGCCAGCTTTTCTTAAGCACCTACTATGTGCTGGCTGCCCAGAATGCAGCAATAACCAAGACACCCTTTGTCCTCTCCCTCCGGAGGCACGTTCTAGAGAGGGAGGTAAAAATGCCTCCTCAGGACCTCCCCCCGGACACCTTCCCCACAGAGCCCCGAACTCTTCCTCTGCTTCTTCGGAGACCCTGCTCCAGTGCGACTCGTCGTGAGCTCTCCCCACGACCCCCACAGTCCCCCGCAAGTACCACACCCCCTCCTGCTTTCTTTGACTTAGCGTACATATCTCCTGCGGAAAAGCCGGCAGGGGGTGTCTGTTCTGTTCTCTGCTCGTCCGCAGCACCTAGGACAGTGCCAGGCAGAGAGGAAGTGTGTGCTGAAGAAAGGAACGCAGTCTAGAAGGACCGTGAACACATAAAGCACAGGATGGGTACAGATGAGTGGAGTGGCTCTCTTCTGACTGGGTGGTCTAAGAGGCCTCACCAAGGAGGTGGCATTGAGCAGAGACTCAAGCATGTAAAGACTGTGCCTGAGGAAGCAGTAAATTGCAAGGCCCTGAGGCAGGGTGTAACAGAACAGCAAGGGAGGCTGGAGTTGGAGTGAACCAGAGGAGAGCTGGGGTCAGGGGCGGGAAGAGTCTTCCTAAGCTCTTTTCCAGGAAGGTCCATGAGGCTCAGGGAAGCGAAACGACTTGTCCAAGTTCGCAAAACAAGGAAGGGGCAGAGGTGGGCCTGCTGGTGGGATGTGAGGCCAGAGACCGGGCCTCCCCTCACCAGGTGGGGCCCCTCCCTGTGGCTCTCTGGGGCTCACCTACGCTGTGCTCATTAATAGCTAACCCAGGTGGGGCCCTGCTGGCTCAGGAGCCTCCAGGTATTGGCTCAGCCCAGCAGCCTCTGGGGCAAAGCCCAGCGGGTGAGTGAGTGAGCAAGGGGCCCACTGGGGAGCAGCCGTTGTCCCTTGCCCCCGCCCCCAGCCGAGCCATCACCACGCACGGAAGGCTCAATTTGCTGGAGTTGAAGCTGACTGGCTGGGGCAGGAGACATCATAGCCAGGCGCTTGGAGACTGTGCGAAACTCAGGCAGGTGGCCCCTGCCCACCCCGCCCCGAACCTTCCTAGGGCAGGTGGGCCCGCGATGCGCTGTGGCCTGCCTGCAGCTGGGACTCCAACTTCCTTCCCTCTCCTGGCCCCTGTGCTCATGCCCTATGGGCCACTGGGCTTCCTTGCTGCTCCCAGGCTGTGGTGGGCCACGCTTTTGCCCTTGCCTGTCTCTCTGCCGGGGACTCTCCTCCCCCAGTGCTGCCTGGCTGGTTCCAGCTCAGCCTCAGGCCTCAACGTCCCCTCCTCAGAGGCCTTCCCTGACCACCTGTCCAAAGCAGGTCAGCCCCACCACCTCTTACTCTCCATCAGAGAACATTTTGAGGTCTTTCATGACAACAAAAATGACAGTCATCCTATATGCCGTTTATTGTCAGTGTGCCCATCCCCACACTGGGATGTGATCTTCCCATGTATCTTGTTCCCTGGAGTCTCCTTAGGGCCTTCCCCAGGGCCTGGTTCACATTAGATGATCAATAAATACTTGTGGAATGAGGGCATGAGAGTCTACCCCCCTCATTGTGCAGAGGCAGCAATTGAGGTTCAGAGAAGGTGAGTCACTTGCCCAAGGTCACACAGCAAACCAGAAGCAGACCCAAGGCAATGGCCCAACTCAGCCCACGTGACTCTGTGTCCAGCACTCTTCTGCCTTAGTCATAACTAGCACTGAGGACTCAGCCAGTCCCACTCCAGCCTTTCAGGTAGGACCTCTACCCCTCGCTACTATCTTTTAGTTCTGGGGAGAAGGAAGAAGTGGGTAGAAAGCAGGGAAGGGAGCAAACAGGGGAGAGTGAGTGTCAGAGGTAAATGTGTCCTCAGGAGTCACCTAGTCCCATCTGACCAGGCCCAGAGAGGTTGGGTGCCTGGCCTGGGGCTTCTGGGCCCCCAGTCCAGTCTTGCCCTTGCCTGCCTGAGCTGCAAGGGGTTAAATTTTGTGCTTGGCTCCTGGCTCGCTGCGGACCGTGGCTGGGACAGAACATCTGTCTGTTGCTATGGTTGCCGTACACTTGAAGGGGATGGCTGGATAATTACAGCAAATGCCGCTGAGCAAGTGAGCGGGTGCCCAGAAGTGGCTCAGGACCCCTGCCCACCCAGTGCAGTGGAGGCCGCAGGCCCTTTGCCTGGCCAGTTCACTGTGGGCCCTGTCCCCAGGCTTCAGGTCCTGGGCCAGGTGGAGGGGAGTCAACCAGAGCCAACTTGACCTTTGCACAATGAATGGGCCTGGCCACAGGGCTCCTGGGAAACCTGGAGCAGGGCAGACACTGCAGCCTTGGGCACTGGAGCCTGAGGGCAGTGGGCTGGCTGGGACAGGGGGTAGGCTCTGAGGGTGTCCCAGTGCCTCTGTGTCCTCCGCCCAGGGGAGAAGCCCTGTCAGCTGTCCCTGTCTCCGTGGGTCCCATGGAGCCCAGGAGGTGGCAGGTGGAGACTGGTGGCCTCAGGCTCGGCCTCTCTGCTCTGCCCACTCTCTGGGCAATGCAGGTGGCTCACTGGCCCCCTGAGCCTCAGTGTCCTCACCTGCCCGTGGCGGCAGAGCTCAAGGAGCTCTACGTGGGCCTGGGCAGGGCAGAGGTGGCTCTGGGGCAGGAAATGATTGCCCCGCTCTGGCTCACCAGGCCGCTCATGAACCTCACCCAAGCGGCCATGGACGTGGATTCTAACCTGCAAAGTGTGGTCCCATGGAAGGGCTGGATGCGGCTCAGCGCTGTGGCCAATCACGATTTGTCCTTGGGTCCAACCCCTGCCCCGCTGAGCTATGGGCAGGGCAGACGGGCTTGCACCAGGAAGGGTCATTTCCCACCCCACCGCCCCTCTCAACTTCTGGAAAGCTCTATGCAGACCCACCGGCAGACCCCAGAGGCCTGAGAGTTCCCTCTGCAACAGCGGGAAGTGCGCGGGACATGGAGCCTCGCACCTTCCCCAAGGCCACCTTACGGGTTCCTGGCTCTCCCCACGCCACTGCCCCCTTCTCCCGGCAACTTCTCTCCTCTCCCCCATCTGCTTCCCTCACATAACAATTGCAATAATAATAACTGACGTTGTGCAGGTGCCAAGCTCTATGAGCATCAGCTCATTTACTTCTTTCAACAACCTATGCAGAAGGTGTTTCTAATGCTGTTTTTGGATGAGGAATATTGAGTCATGGAGCAGTAAAGAGAGCTTCACAAGTTCCCCTGGTAGGTAGTATAAACCCGAAGCTCAGAACGGGGCCACTCTGGGCACCGACTCCTCTTCTGTCTTCCTTCCCTCTGAGGATGACCTCCTTGGTGTCAGAGATGGGTTTAGTTCTTCTGTTTCACCAGCTCTGTGCACACAGGAGGCACAGACACATGGTTAACTTTCTGCTCATTCATTCACGCTTACATTCATTCATTCAACAAGTGCGGAGCACATCTTTTTTTTTTAATTAACTTATTATTTACTTATTTTATTTACTTTCGGCTGCGTTGGGCTCCCCTGCTGCGCGTGGCCCCTCTCCAGTTGCGGTGAGCTTCGTTGCGGTTTGCGGGCTTCTCATTGCGGTGGCTTCTCTTGTTGCAGAGCACAGGCTCCAGGCGCGCAGGCTTCAGCAGTTGTGGCATGTGGGCTCAGTAGTTGTGGCTCGCGGGCCTAGTTGCTCCATGGCATATGGGATCCTCCCGGACCAGGGCCAGAACCCGTGTCCCCCGCACCGGCAGGCAGACCCTCAACCACTGCGCCACCAGGGAAGCCCCGTGTGGAGCACATTTAATGCGCCAGGTCCTGGGCTGGGTGAAGCAATGATCCCCTTTGCCACGTCGGCCTGTCTAGAGGTCCCTGAGGGTATCTGAGCCCAGTGCACAGAGGTTGATTCAAATGAAGGCTCAGAGTCACTCTGGCAATCTGGACGCTCCCATTGGCCTGAGGTGGGCAGGGCAGCGGCCCTGCCCTCAGGTTACAAAAGTTCACGGAGATTAGGGGCCCTGCCCGAGGAGACACAGCTATGCCTCAAGAGGGGCAGCCCCTGGGACCCAGGAACGTCACACCTTAGGGAGCTGTCAGGATGGGGGTGGCTTTGATCTTGGAGTGCATACAGGAGAGCAACCAACGGGTCCTGGTTTGCCTTCCTCAGACCCAGGCAACCTGGACGATTGGTGACCCTCCCTCAGGACCTCCACAGACCCAGGCTCAGGTGCCACAGATCCAGGCTTCAAGTCCGGCTGCCTGGTCTGGGATCCAGGCTCCTTCCCTTCCTGGGGGTGTGGTCCTGGAAAGGGGAGAGCCCCTCTGTGCTGGTTCCTCCCTGCCCTGCCCAGGAACCTGCAGCCCTGCCCCAGGCTGCCTTAACAGGTTGGAGCCACTAGTTCTGCACCAGACCTGCCCAGTTCCTGTTCCTCTGGGAACGCTGGCTGGGTAGGGAGGCCCAGGCCTGCCTTAAAGAGACAGGCGCAGGCCACAGCCACGCTCTTATTTAACAGGCAGCTCCTGTGAGCTATGAATCAGCATCCCAGGGGCCCTCTGGGCAGCACCAGACGCATTTTCCCAGCCAGGCCCATCCTGCAGCCATGGGGGTGGATGCGCGGTGGGCCAAGCAGGTCTGCAAGGAGGGGCCTGTGGGCCCCAGAAGGCTGCTCCCCTCCCAGCTGCAGGGCCTCCTTGGGGCTTGACAGGTCCCAGGCAGGGCTTCCATGAGACCTGCAAACAGGGCTGCAGTGGGAGGCATGGGGGCGGGAGGGACTCTGGTACCAAGCGTGACCTTCCTGCTTCCTGGCCATGTAAACTTGCATGGGGACCTGAGCTTCTCTGGGCTTCAGCGTACCTAGAACAATAGCATCTGGCCTCTGTGACCTCTCTGGCCCCTTCCAGCCTTCCTAAGGTCCTCAAACCGAAACCGGACTTCTGGGCACCCAGTGACACTGGCTGAATCCTGGGCCTTCCGGTCCCGGGTCTCAGTACTCAGTCCGGTACACGGTAGGTGCTGAGAACGGCAGAATAGAAAGATGGCTGGCCGGATGGCTGGATGATGGGAGATTGGCTGGGAAGCTGGATCTATGGATGGATGGATGGATTGAGAAGGGGACCTCTGGGCCAGTGGACCCCTAGTGCTCAGTGAGGGCACTGCCTGGCTCCGCTTGGGTAAGGGACGACTGGGGGGGCGGGGAGTGAGTCCTTAACTCCTCCCTTGCTCTTAGCCTCACATCCACTCCACCCTCAGGGCCACCTATCCTACCTCTGACTTCCTCTCCATCCCCCCTGCTACCTTCTGGCTGAGGCCACTACCCTCTTAAGCCTGGACACCATAGCACTCTTCTCACTGGGCTCCGCGCTGCCTCCCCACCTCCCTTCAGATTGTTCTCCAAGAGCAGAAGGAGTGAGCATGTAAATTAGCCCCCACTGCCTCCTGCCTCACATCTCCCCCCACCCCGCTGCCGCCCTTCTTACCCTCGTCCACAGGCCTCACATAGTCACGCCACCAGTTACCACTGGGCCTCACCTCCTGCCCCTCACGGCCCCACCCCACCCTGATCTCTCCATGCTCCTTCACACGGACTGCTCTCCTCACGTGCACCCTTCTCCCGCCCACCTCACAGGCTGGGGATACTCTTCCTTCACCACCCCCACACCCCGTAACCAGTGCACCCCCCCTGTACCCACTTACCTCCGCTCTCCCTCAGATCTCAGTTCAGTGGCCACCTCCTCAAGGAAGCCCGCCCTGATCCCCAGCCTGTACCAGGCACTCCCAGACCTCTATTTTATAGTTCTTCTTGCCGTCGCAAGCTCGTGCTTGTCTGACTAACAGCATCTGTTCTCCCAGCGACGTGGACCTGTGCAGGCCAGAGCCCCACCTGTCTCATTCCCTGCTGGCTCACCTGCACCCAGGACAGGGCCTGGCACATAGCTGGGGCTCACTGAGTGTTTGTTCAATGAGTGAATGAACAGATGGAAGGATGGATGAATGGGAAGGTGATGGTTAGACAGATGGAAGCCGAGTAGAAGGTAAAGGATGAGGTGATGGCTGTTTAGACAGGGTGGTTGGGGGCCGAAAGCCTCAGTTAGGAGGTGACATTTGGGAAGAATCATGAAGGTGGTAGGGGGCAGGTTATGGGCATCCAGGCGGAGGAAAGAGCATTGCAAAGACCCGACGGGAGGCCAGCACGCATGTCCAAAGGACACGGGAGAGTGGAGCCAGAGAAGCAGGCGTGTGAACCCTGAAGCTTGTCCCGAGGGAGGTGGGAGGAGCCTTTCGAGGGCTCTGAGCAGAGGCGTGGCTTCGTCCCTTTCTCCCCCTGGAGTGGAATATTCGCTCAGTGAGGGCAAGCCCTGCTCTGCCCGGTTGGCTCACAGTAGTAAGTACGGGTTTGGGAGGCGGCCGAGTGGTCCTTGCACAGGCATCTGAGGGGCGTCTGCCACCCCTCTCCCTGGGGTGGCCCATTTTCCATCCAGTCAGGCCACTGTCTTCCCTCTGCTTACAACCCTCCTGTGGCTTCCGGATCACTTGGAGTAAAAGCCAGAGGCTTCGTGACAGCCCTCAGCCCCCAGAGCAGGTCTTCCCCGCCACCGCACTAATGACATTCAGGGCTGTGATCCTCTGCTGCGGGGCTGTCCTGTGCCCTGCAGGATGGCGGCAGCAGCAGCTCTGGGACCGGCCTGATGGATGCCAGCAGCACCCCACCCCCAGTTATGACAAACAAAACTCTCCAGACACTGTCTCCAGGGGGCAAAATCTTCCCTGGCAGGGGCAGGGGAACAAAAACCACTGCCCTACCAGATCTGTACCGTCCCCCCATCCCACCTCTGTCCTGGACATTCTGCTGAAAATAGCCCACCTCCATTTCCCAGCCCAGCCCCAGCTTAATCTTGCTCATAGATCTTACCAACATCTGACATTTCTTTAGTTCCTTTGTGTGTTTACCTGGTCTGACTCCCCACTTGCAATGAATTCTATGAAGGTGGGCACCAGCTTGGATCCCCAGTGCCCAGCACAGGGCACCCTATGCATTTGATGAGAGGATGCCTGAGTTTGGATCATCACTCCCTGTTTTATGGATGAGAAAACTGGATCAGGAAGGGAAAAAAATGGATCAGAGAGGTTTGGTGACTTACCCAAGGTCACTCAGCTATGTCTGTGGCACCAGCAAGACTAGAACTAGGGCCTCTGACTCTAAATCTGGGTTCATTTAACTCCATCTGTGCCCTCGACAGCCAAGGCCTGGGACAGGGTGGGCAATGCAGAGGGAGACCAGAGTAGCTGGATCCCAGGAAACAGGATTCCAGTGGGGCTCAAATCCATGACCACCTGGATGTGAAGCAGGTATGTCACCAGGTGTCACAGTGTGGGGCTGAGGGAGAGGGGCATTGCTGGGGGATGCGAGCAAAAATCTTCCAATGATTAATTCATCTTAATTGACAGTGTTTTACTGAATTCTCAACAAGCCCTGGGCTGGGCATTTTGGAAAACACAGTTGCAGTGTCTCCCCGGGAAATGTCCTCCAATATCAGGCAAGCAAGCAGACGCTCCTTAAGATAAAAGTTTGGTGAATTTACCCAGTAGACATTCCATCTGGGGTCGGGAGAGGCAGTGCTCAGGAGAAAGGGGTGTGATTTCCTGAAGAAGAGAATACGCTTTTCATAAATTACCGGGAGGAAAATTGTATGTGTCGCAATAAACTCTGTCAAGAAATATTGCAGGGCTGCCAGACAGTTAATAATTCAGAGCTGTTCCCCAGCACCATGTGGGATTTAAAAAATATTTCCTTGGGACTGTTGTTTAAAAATACTGTTAATGGCGGACACCCTCTCAACGCATTAGATGGCCAGAGTGGGCCAGCCGGGTGGGGCCTCTGGTGGAAGGCAAAGGGCAGTGACACAGTGACCCACTGTGGTGTGTGAGTGAAGCTCTGTTCCCAAGGAAAGCACCATGACGCCCATCCATCCTCCTTACAGTCCCCAGGATGGGAGGTGAGGCCCTTGGGGCTCAGAGAGGGCAAGAGCACAGCCCCAGACCACACAGCTAGGAAATGGAGGACCGGGTTCGGATGAGAACCCAGGTTGCAGTGGTTGAATTGCAACGACCCCACCCTGACTTTGGGCAAGGGATTCCCCTCCTCTGTGCTTCAGTTTCCTCATCTGTAAACTGGGGGTCTGTTTATTTGCTTCAACAACAAGTATTTGCGGAGTACTTTCTAAAATCCGGGTGTTGGAATGGAGTGTGACCAAGGCAGACCCAGTGCTCGCTTCCATGGAGCTCCGTCTGTTGGAAGAGTCACAAATGGTAATCAATACTATCAAGAAAAATAAAGAAGGGACTTCCCTGGTGGTCCAGTGGTTAAGACTTCACCTTCCAGTGCAGGGGGTGTGGGTTCGATCCCTGGTCGGGGAGCTAAGATCCCACATGCCTCGGGGCCAAAACAAACCCCCCAAAAAACATTAAAACGAAAAAACCCAGAAGCAATATTGTAACAAATGCAATAAAGACTTTAGAAATGGTCCACATTAAAAAAAAATCTTAAAAAAAAAAAGAATAAACGTACAGGCTGGGTGGGAGGGTGGATACTTGAGTTAGGAGAATCAGGGAGATCCTCTCTGGGCAGGTGATAGTTGAGTGGAGACCTGAAAAAGAGGGAGCTGAGAGGATTTCTGGAAGAACAAGGCAGAGAGAACAGCAAGTGCAAAGGCCCTGGGGTGGGGGCTTTGCTGCTGTACTAGAGGAGCATGGAGGAGGCCATGGCAGCTGGAGTGGAGGGAGCTGGGTGGAGAGAGGTGGGAGGTGAGGTCAGAGATGCCGGCAGGGGCCAGATCATGGAGGACCCCGTAGAAGTTTGGGTTTTATTCTGGGGACCCACCAGAGGGCTGGTTTGCAAGGGAAGGACCAGCTATAGTGCATGTTTTAAAAAGACCCCCTGAAAATTCTTCAGACTAGACTGTCAAGTGAAAAAAGCACGGGCAGAACCGCGTGCATGTTATGCTACTGTCTGCTTTAAAAAAAGGAGATAAAGGTATGCATTGGCTTGTATATGCATAAAATTATCTCTGGCATGATAGATGAAAATAGGAGGAAACAGTGCTTGCCTCTGGGGAGGAGTTCTGCCAGGCTGGGACTGGGTGGGAGGGATACTTTTTTCTTTATTTATTTTCTCTCGCACCTTTTGAATTTTGAGTCGTGTAAATTTGTTACCTATTCAAAAAATAGGTAAATACATTTTTGGAAGCAAAAGTAAAAGAAGGAAAAAGGCCCCTCTGGCTACTGTGTGGATAACGGATTACAGTGCACCAGGGTGGCAGTGGGGAGGGAGAGGCGGAGGACGCTGAGGCCCCTTGGTCGGTACATTTAGCAGCACTTTACAGATGAGGACTGTGGGGCTCAGAGAGGGCTAGTGCTGAGCCCCAAACCACACAGCTAGGAAATGAAGGATGGACTCAGGGGGGAATCGAGGTCTGCTGGGTTCCTCGCTGTCTCCCTTCCACTCTCCGCTACGTGTCCTTGGATCACCTGCCTGGTGATGTCCTCCTCAAGGCCTGGGTGTGAGGGGTTTGGTTCCCAGGCCCTGTACCAACAGCAGATCTTGCCTACGGTAAGTGCTCGTAAATGTTTGCTGAATAATGAATTCGTTCACTCGTTCATTCATTGAACGATGGTATCGGGTGCCTTCTCTGGGCCGGGTCCCCGGCCCCAGGATTCAGCCAGCAACAAGACGAAGCCCCCTCCTTCGTGGAGCTCACGTTCTCGAGGCAGGGTGGGGGGAGGGTGTGGGGAGGCAGATGATTAGACATGACCTGAAATATGTCTACCATATGGGCCAGGAAGAAAACTAAAGCGAAGTTGGGGCGTAACAAGTGAGAAGGGAGGTGCCTTTAGACGATCAGCAATGGCTCATCCGAGGAAGGGGGCATTAGAGCAGAGGCTTCAGGGAGGTGCAGGAGTTTGCCCCATGGGGATCTGGGGGAGAGCATCATCGGCAGAGAGAACAGTAAGTGTGTAAGATGGAGCAGAGCACTCAAGGGGGGAGTCAGCCAGGCGGGAAATCCCAGAGTGGTGAGGCCAGAAGGGACTGTCCCATCTTTTGAGGCTCCTGGGGTGTGCTGGAGAGGACTTGGCAGTGTAAACAGAAGCTGGTGTCTGTTCCCAGGCCTCAGCTGTCTGCTTTGTCATAGAGGGACAAGGTCACGGATGGAGAAGCGCTCCCAAAGGCTGGCAACACTTAACACCAAGATCAGCGGTGCACCCGCCACCGGTAGAGACTGACCCGGGCAGCTGAGGCCCACCGCGAGGAAGGGAGGGTCTGGAGGCCGATGGAGCCCCTGCTGCCGCCATCGCCTGTCCTACCACAGACTGGGCTCTGGCTCTGGAGACCTGGGTTTGGCCTCCTGTGCTTTCACCATCTGTGATCCACGTCTGGCCAGGCGTGCCCGGCTCCGGGGCGCCCATCTGGACGTCAAGCTCATGGTACATCCGGCTCATGCAGAGCATCTTACAAGCAATCATTCACAGATTCATCAGGCTTCTCGCGATTTTATTTTGGTTTTTTGGCCCATCTCCTCTCCCAGTTGCACTGACAGGGAAAGGGAGGGGAGATAGGAGCTCACACTGCCTGTCTACTCTATGCAGGAGCCGGGCTGGCCTCGACACCCATTACCTCATTCTGTCCTATAACCTGCCCCGCAATTTGCAGGTGTGTAAACTGAGGCTCAGAGAAAATGGTGGCCAGCTGTGTTAAGAAGCAAAGCCAGGATTAAACCTGGGAATGTCAGATTCCAAACCACCACTTTCCACCAAATCCCAATTCTGCTGGCAGCTCGTGCCTGGAAGGGGCTTGGCGGGGCGGGGGTGGGGGGTGGGGTGGGAGGGGCGGGAGTGCAGTCAGGGGTTGACAAAGCCACACCTTCATCCCAGGTTCAGGGAAGCCCACGGTTCCTCCGTGGTAGTGAGGAGGTGAGCTGGCCAGCCAGTTGTGTGAACACAGCTCCCTCCTCCCCCTGGGGCAGCCATGACCTGGGCTCAGGTGACACAGCACCTGCAGCTCGAGCCACCGCCTGCCTGGCCTGCCAGCTACAATGTCCCCAGAGCAACGGGTAGGCAGACTGGGGGCCTCAGTCCACTGGCCCGGCCTTGGGAAGCCCAAGAAGGGAGGTCAGGAACACCACTGCCAGGCTTCCAGAAGCTTCTCCAATTTCTGCAGCCCCAGCAACTTCTGGAATGGATCCAGGGCAGCCTGACCCCCAGCCCAGCCCAGACGTCCTCACAAGTGCCACCTCCTACACGCACACACACACTGCCAGCAAGAGTGATGCCTTCTGCCCTTGGCTCGTCAGGGCCTTTGAAGATTCTGGGGAAAACTCACAGAGGTGCCACCATGCCTGAAATCCACCATTTTGTCAGCTGCCGTTTTTAAAAATATGCCTATAGGGCTTCCCTGGTGGCGCAGTGGTTGAGAGTCTGCCTGCCGATGCAGGGGACACGGGTTCGTGCCCCGGTCCGGGAAGATCCCACATGCCGCGGAGCGGCTGGGCCCGTGAGCCATGGCCGCTGAGCCTGCGCGTCCGGAGCCTGTGCTCCGCAACGGGAGAGGCCACAACAGTGAGAGGCCCGCGTACCGCAAAAAAAAAAAAAAAAAAAAAAATGCCTATAATCTCATGAGGGAGAAAATGACAAGTCTTTAACAAGTCTTTAATCAGTGAAATAGGGAATTCCCTGGTGGTCCAGTGGTTAGAACTCTGAACTTCCACTGCCCAGGGCCAGGGTTTGATCCCTGTTCGGGGAACTAAGATCCCATAAGCCGCATGGCGCAACCAAGAAAAAAATAAATTTAAAGTAATAAATAAATAAATAAAAATAACTGGCTGTGGGGGGAGGAAAGAGCATTCGCTTCCTGTCAGACTCATCAGACTTGAACTCAAATCGTGACCCGAGCTTCCACGCCAGTGGCGTCTCTCTGCTCCCCCAGCCTCACATCTGTCTTTCGGTCCCCCTCAAAGGCATTTCTTCCTCTCCTTCCCCAGGCACTGCCGTGGAGTCAAGCCCTCCTTATCCTTCACGTGGACTGTTGCAGTATCCTTGCAACTGGTCACGACCACTCCATTTACACTCCGTAGAAGCCACGGGATCTTCTCTCTCATAGTCCTGACCCTCCCCCTCTCCCACTCAAAACTCTACTAGGGCTCTCCAGAAGCCCCACGAGTGGGTCCTGTCACCTTAGCTTGGACTTCAGGACCTTAGTGGCCCAACTCGAACTGTCTATCCAACTCCACCCCTGGGTGTTTGAGAGCACGGGCTCTGTGGTTGCTGTGTGACCTTGGGCAAGTGATTTAACTTATCTGAATCTCAATTCCTCATTCATGAAAGTGAAATACGCCTTTGCTGCAAAGGGAGCAGTGTTTAAATTGTGTGATTCCAATGAGCTCCTGCCTGTAGCACTGAGCTGGGCATACAGTCAGTGCTCAATAAAGCTAGCTATCCTTATTTATCACTGGCCCTAAGAAACAATGAAAAAACAATCCTCCACCATACTATACTGTTTCCTATCTCTGAGCCTGTGCAAGTGCTATGTCCTCTGCCTTGACAGTCTGGTGAACTCCTATTGATGCTTCAATGACCCTCTCAGGCAGTGCCCTGACCTGTGTCAGCTCTCCTTCCTCAGAACACTCTTCTGTACTGGCCAAACAGCTGATCTGGAATTTTTCTATTTACTTGTTGATCCTCCACCATATGACTGTGGGCTCCCAGGGCAGCAGCTGACAAATGACTAAAATGAACCAGTCAGGGAGGGATGGTGTGATGGGGGAGGGGGTGGAGAGAGGAAGGAGGGAAAGGTCGGGGGAGAGGGGCTCTGTGGCTGGGCACTGCAGAATAAAACTTTCATTCATTCATTCACTCATTCATCCAACAAATGTCTTTTGACCTCCTTTTCTACCTAAAGCCACTTGCTAACTTTCCACAGCTTTTAGAATCACATCCAGAAACTCTCCTCCATGGCCCACGAAGCCCTGAGATCCAACCCCAGGCCACCTCAGTCTCCCTGTCCCTCTGTGCTCCAGAGGGAACTGGTTCCCTTTGGCTCCTCAAGCAAGGCCACATTCTAGAACATCCTTCTCCTGACCTTCCCAGGCTGGCCCCCTGGAGAGGCCCTCCCTGATCACTCTGTGTAACTGGGATCTCAGCCCACCCGGCACCGGCTCCATCTCAGCCCGGGTTTGTCTCCTTCCTCACAACCCACACCCCAGACACACTTGTGGGATTAGGCGATTAACACCACCTCCTTGCTGGGCTGTGAGCTCCCCATGTCCCAGCTCGCTGTCCCGACTGGCGCCTTCCAGAGAGGCCACGCCTTCAGAAAGCCGCCTGGAGAGCCCAGGGAGGCTGGAGCCAACAGGGGCCTCGGTGAGCATCTAGGTCCGCCTCCTTAGGTTGTAACGACAATAATAAAAATAATCACATTTCCAACTATAACAACAGCTAATGCTGCCCACGTGCCAGGCCGTGCACTTTCCACTCACTGTTTTCTTTAATCTGAACAACAGCCCCATAAGGGGATCTTCAATTATACCCCCATTTTACAGAGGAGAAAACGGAGGCTAGGAGAGGTGGACTCACATCTCACCCCAGGCCACAGAGCCTGTACTCTTAGCTAACCTCTGGGCAACACTGCCAGGTGACAGGGAGACAGAGAATAGCTACAATGAACACCACAGCAATGGCAGGGCAGTTGCAAGACTGAAGTGGGTTGAGGCTCCACATTTTTAGTTGTGTGAACTTAGACAGATCACATAACCTCTCTGGCCTCAGTTTCCCCATCTATAGAATGGAAATAAACACAGTCCCTTTCATCAGATTGAACGTTCACAGGAGGGAGAACGACAGAGCCTCCACTACAGAGTGGAGGGGAACGGGTGCCATGAGGGCAGGGTTCTGGGAGTCCCCAGACAGCACCCCAGGTTCAAGGCCTTTCCCGCAGCAAACTCCCCACAAAGCCAGTCTTGCCCAAGGCTGCTCGGGGCCTGGCTCCACCAGGACCCCCGCAGGGCAAGTGAATGGGTCACAAACCCCCTTCCCTAAGAATGCTCAGGGATCCCACTGTGGGTGGCGAGACCCAGGGGTCCTGGGGTGTGCCGTGGGCACCCAGGTGGCAACACCTGAGCCACGGGGACCCCGAGCACCCCCAGCCCTCCTGAGACCTGCTCCCCTCGCCCCAAGGGCCCCGGCAGCAGAATGGGCGTCTGGGGTAGCCTCCCCTGGGCCGTGCCAGCCTCCCGGTGCCCAGACAAAGCCCCCTCCCCCTGGCCTCCGGGGAGGGGGGCGGGTGGGCGAGGGAGCTGACAAAGGGAGCCAGTGGGGCTGCACCCGGGGCTCGTGCCACTCCCTCCCCGACCTGCCCAGAGCGCCAGCACCCCCTCCTTGCCACTCGGCCGCTTGGCTGGGGCGCCCGGCACCGTTGCTATGGCGGCAGCTCTGGGGAAGCTGCAGCTGGGTAATTATTGCGAACATCCATCCTGCCTCCTGCCCGCCCCGGAGAGCAGGGTAGCGAGCAGCCGGGGCCAGGGCAGCCCCTCCTCACTGGCTGCCGGGTGGCCGCACCCAGGCCTGGCAAGGCGCCCGCCCGAGGTCCGGAGCGGAGGAGAGCCACGCAGGGAGCGCGGGCAGCGGGCAGTCGGGCTCCCACGGGGCCGGCCAACTCCGCTTCCGCCCCGGCCCCCCACCCCAGCCCCGTGCTGGAGCTGGCCAGCCAGCCCCGAACTTATTTTTTCTAGATATCAACGTACACGCCGCACACAAAACCCGCCAGAGAGGCTCTTTTGTTCAAACGGAGTCTTTCCTCGGCCTTTTTGGGGCAGTGGGAGGCCACAGTGCCTGGTCTGGGCTCGGGCCTGTCACACAGGGACTGTCGCCCTGGAGGAGGAGGTCCCCCTGGGGCCCCACCGTGGGCCCCACCACCTCCTCAGACCCAGAAGCTCGCCCTGGCCCTGGTGTCTAAATATAGCTCAGCCTGGCTGAGCTTGAGGTCACACGCGCTCCCAACTGCCCCGGGATGGCCACGCGGGGGGCGGCGGGCGACGTCCATTTGTCTGGGCGTCTGACAAGCATCTCAGGAGCCTTTGTCCGTGCCGGGCACCATATGGGGCCCAGAGCCCCAGCCACGAAGCAGGCCTGCCTCTGCCTTGCAGGGCTCATGACCCCCTTAGAGAGACGCACAGCTGTGACACTAGGAGCTCACTCCGCGGGGGGACATGAGAAAGGGGCCCCTCACGTGGACTGGAGTGAGTGAGGAGATGGCAGGACTGAGGGAAGGGGTGGGTCCAGCCGAGGGGAGAGGGAGCGGGCGGGCCGGGCCTGGGACAGCCTCTTGCAGGGTAGGAGTGTGGGGTGCACCCCAGGCAGGACGTGGGGCCAGGAGCAGTGGGAGGTCGCTCCTGCAGGCCAGGGGTCAGCAGGCCGCAGGGCACAGGGCCAGCCTTTTCTCTCCTCTGGCCCTCGCCGCCCCTTGGGGCTCTGCACAGCCCGCACCTTGGTGGAGGGCATCTGAAGGGCACTCAGCAGGAGGTACCTGCTAGGAACCTTGATTTCTAAAGGTCCCTGGGGGCCAAGGTGGAAATGGAGGGGGCGTGAGGGAGGTGGGGAAGCTGGCGGGGCAAGGGCCGTGGGTGAGGCAAGGCTTCCTGGGACAGCAGGTTAGAGGGGAAAGGGAAGAACAGACAGGACGTGGGGCTGAGAAGGAGGGAGGGCATGCCTCTCCCACTACCTGTGTCCCCTCCCCAGACCTCAGTCATCTAGGCGCTGACCAGGGCCCTGCATGGGACGAACATGCAAAAATAAAAGGGAAAATGCTGAAAGAGAGCCCAGCCCCAGCATGCCCCCAGACGTCAGGGCCTCGGGGAGAAGGCTGTCTTCTCTTCCATCGGTGATAGAGGGAGAGTGGCCTGGGCTTCAGCATAGCCTTCTGGGTAGGGACCACCTGGTCCTGACGGCCTTCGGACCTCACACTTACAGTCACAGCAATAAATCTTCCCAATGGGCCAAGGTTTTCCAACTGCAAAGCTCTTTCCCATCCAGCATCTTACACTATCTTCAAACAGTCCTGGTGCTTGACTCCAGGGAGAAACAGCATCGCAGACGTGAGGAGACTGAGGCTCAGAGAAGTGAGCTGACTTGCGCCGGCAGGGACTGGGGGGAGAGGGGTCATGATGTCAAGTACCCACTAAGTGGCGGGAACCTTGCACACATCACTCGGGGCTGCAGCTAGAAAGTGTCCAGGAGCAGAACTTGAACTCACAGCTGATCCCCTGGTCCAGGGGTCCCCTTGCCCGCCTCCTGAGACAGAGGCTGGCAGGAAGCAGAGGCCAGGCCAGGCCAGGCTCCACTCCCTCTAACAGCATGTTTTCTGAGACTAGAAACCAGAAGGCCGGGGGGCCAAGGCAAACAGAAATGCCCTTAGAAATCACCCAATCTGACTGTGACCATTTCTATCTTACAGATGGGGAAACTGAGGCTCTGGCCAGGCCCGGATCCAAAGAACCTGCTGTTTTCCAGATTTTGGAGTAGCTCAGACTGGGTGGGTGGGTAAGTCCCATTATCCCCAGAGTCCTATTGGGTCCAGCTGTTCACGTAGTATGTGGGGTTTTCACCTGGAATGTGGGAGAAAGAACTCCAGATGCAACTTCAGGAGAGAGGGTTCCGGGCCAGTCCTGCAGCTAATGTCAGCCCTGGGGACTCGCAGGTCACCGGGTTAAAGCGACTTGGAGCAGGAAGAATGAGGAGGGGCAAGCCCCAGCCACCTGCAGGAATCTCAATAGTGCAAGCGACAGTGACGGTGCACGTCCGGTGCCATGTGTGAGAAAATGAAGCCAAGGCCCTTGAAGGAGCGCCTGGCACGTGATGAGGCTGCAAGACACACTCGCCACGATTGTTATTATTGTTCTTATCCCTCTGCACCAGGTCTCTGCCCGGCTTTTCTCACTTCATCCTCAGCGTGACTCTGTGAGTGAGGCGCTAGTATTATCTCCATTTTAGAGACTAAGAAATGGAGGCTCAAAGATATCCATCCATCCATCCATCATCCACTGTCCATCCATCCATCCATCCATCATCCATCCATCCATCCATCCAACTTCCTTCCTTCTTTCTTTCCTCCCATCCATTCCTCCTATAGCCGAGACCCAGTGATGGGTACGGGCCTACAGGGGTGAGTCAGTGGTCCTTACCCTGCCCTCATGGGGCTTCCAGGCTAGACAGTTTCCTAATCTGTAAAACAGACATCATGGTGTCCATCTCCTGGAGCTGTTGGGAGAGTATGCTGGCGTGTTTGGAAGGCCACAGCGCCAGCAGCTGTATTAGTAACGCAGATGTCATTGGCTGCAGTGGATAATGAGGGTGGTGATGAGTTGCAAGCCAGTCCCCAGCCTGGCATCCACAGCCCACAGGGCAGTCCTGGTCTCCCATAGCTGCCAGCTCTGCATGTGGCACCATGACCCAGACCAGGCTTTTCCACCATCAACATGCCAGGTTGGGAATTCCGTGGCGGTGCAGGGGTTAGGACTCAGCGCTCTCACTGCTGGGAGCCGGGATTCGATCCCTGGTTGGGGAACTAAGATCCCGCAAGCCTCGTGGTGTGGTCAAAATAAAAATTAAAAACTTTTACAAAATAGAAAAATAAAAACAACAAACAAACAAACAAAGAAAAATGCCAGGTTCACTCCCACCTGGGGCTTTTGTTCAGGTCCTTCCAGCCACCTGGAAGGCCCTTCCCTTCCTCCCCAACCCCACCCGTCTCTCCAGATGCTCCCTCCTCACACACACACACGCACACACGCACACACACCTTCTCTGTCCTTTGTCCTTCATTGATCTCAGACTCTCTGGGGAGTCAGCACCACCTCCTTACACACATTTTAGCTCCTTGTGGGTTCAGGGCCTGGGCTCTGGGGCTGTAGAGGCCTGAGTTCAAATCCTGCCTCCTCCACCCTCCAGGCCTCCGCTTCCTCGTCACTTGCAGGGTGGGGACAGTGATAGGACCGCAGGGTGTGTGCCTCAGGCTGGGGGTGGCCCCAGGCTGCAGGAGGTATTTTATGAGGAACAGGCCCTTAGGAGGGTTCTGTTTCTTTGGTGCCCCTGTGCTTTCCACCTCCCGTGCCCGCCCTTCTTTGCCCCATGCTGCCCATGTAGCGGGAAGCCTCAGGTAAAAGGACTCCCAAAGGGGGCAGGGCCTTCATCAAACCTCCCCCTTCATGGAGGAATTTCAGGAGGGGTGGACTTTAGAAGGCGGAGAAATCTGGGGATGTGGGGCTCCCCCAATTCTCCCTGTAATCACCCCAGGTAGCAGGCTACTCACCAACAGGGTAAGCCAAGATGGCTCAAGAGTTCTCTGTGGCCCAGGTTTCAACGCCAACCCAGGGGAGTGATTGGAGGCTTGGGGAGGAAGGATTATGCCAGGAGAGGTGGCCTGATGCAAAAACGTGACCCACTAGACAGCGCGGTGCCGGTGATGAGCGTGGATGGACACAGGCGGTCTACACCCTTGGGTGGGAGTGGGGCTCAGCTCAGACTTCCCAGAGCACAGTTTGTGAGTAGCTGGCCCACATTCTACCCAGCCCTTCAGTGGTGCCAGGGGCTAGCCAGGTACCTATCCCCGAGAAATCGCTCGAGTGCACAACGAGGCCAGGGCTGTTTGTGGAAGCAAAACGATTTCAATGTCCATCAGCAGGGGACCGGACAAAGAAATGATGGGCCAGCTCACATCGTGGAATACTGTGTGTGCAGCTGTTAGAAAGAGGGAGGTGGCTGTACACGTATTGGCACAAACAATGTCCATAACACGTTCAGTGAAAATAAGGCAACTTGCAGAAGAAAACATACAGAATGTTACCATTTATGTGAGAAGCACACAAACACTACAGACACATCTAAGTCAATAGTTACAGATGATACAGATATGGATATAGATATAGGTACAGGAGCTATAGGTATAGATATAAATCAGGATATAGATACAGGGCTTTCCTGGTGGTGCGGTGGTTAAGAATCCGCCTGCCAACGCAGGGGACACGGGTTCAAGCCCTGGTCCTGAAAGATCCCACTTGCCGCGGAGCAACTAAGCTAGTGCCCCACAACTACTGAGCCTGCGCTCTACAGCCCATGAGCCACAACTACTGAGCCCGCGTGCCACAACTACTGAAGCCTGTGCACCTAGAGCCCGTGCTCCGCAACACGAGAAGCCACTGCAATGAGAAGCCTGCGCACCACAACGAAGAGTAGCGCCCGCTCGCCACAACTAGAGAAAGCCTGTGCACAGCAACAAAGACCCAACACAGCCAAAAAAAAAAATATATAGATCCAGTTAGAGGTATAGATATATATACAGGAGAGTAAAACTTTCGAAAGGATGCCTACCAATTGACAGTAATGTTTCAGGAAAATGGGACTTGGGAAGTGCAGGGAAATTACTTGGGTTTTATTGGCTACATTTTATTAATGTTTGAGATATTACAATGAGAATATTTTCCTAAAATAGGTATGTGATGCTAAAAATTCAGAAGGAGCCTGGCCACGTGGCTGGGAGCTCGAGGCAGGGCTGGGCTGGGGGCTCGTGGGAGGCAGGTCTGTGGGGGTCAGGCCTGCTGGGTCATCTCAGGCTGCACCTGGAGCCTCTTCCTAAACCAGCTGTGGCTCCTTTTCCCCGAGGCCAGAGGCAGAGAGAACTGGCTTTGGCAGCGGCAGCGGCACACGCAGGCCCCCTGGTCTGGAGGTAAAGGAAACTGCAACCACTTACTCTGTGAGATGGGCCCACCTCCGCCCCTCGAGGCTGGGCAGCCCCCAGAACCCGGCAGAGGGCGACCTCAGACATGAGGGCAGAGAAGTGGGCGAGGAACCCCAGGAGCCCGCAGACCTGCAGGCGGGATGCCGTGCAGAGCCTGAAGCTGTCTGCCCAGGCTGTGCTTGCACCTGAACCTGACGAACACTGCATTAGAGAAGGCAGCAGCCCACCTGTGCCCCCTGAACACCCAGCCCACGGGTTGATGAGGTCATGGGTGGGAGCGGGGAGAAGGCCATTCTTGGAGCAGCTCTGGTGCTGGCGCCTGAACTAGGCGCTTTTCTTAACTCTCTGTAACTTGGGCCTTTTACTTTTGTTCAGGGTCCGTTTTTTTGTTCTTTGGTTTTTGACACACAGAGCTGGGGAGTTGTTTTGGCCAGATAATGAAAACAAAGAGTTAAAATAATTCCAACAATGCAAAAGGATACATAGTGACAAGCGTTTCCCCATCCTTTCTCCCAGCTCCCCGGTTCCCTCCCGGGAGAATCCGCGGATGCAGGAGTAGATGCGTCTATTCAGACCGCCCCCCCCCAACTACTAACAGAAGCGCACCGCACAAAGCATTCTGTACCTTGCCTTGTTCACCAAAAATATGTATCTTAGAGCTTCTTCACGGCAGGTCCTGCGAGCCGGCTCGTGCTTTTTCATGCCTGGATTTCCATGGCAGACAGAGCTCTTTCTATGTAACGAGTCTACAATTCTGGCCCCGTGGTTTCGTGCCTTCCCCCTGTGCTTACTTCTGTTCTGCACCACAGCCCTGGGAGGCATACAGTTCCCTTTGTTACAGATGAAGAAACGAGGGTGACCACCCATCCCTGCTTGCGTGGGGACTGTCCCAGTTTTAGATCTGAGAGTCCCGCATCCCGGGAAAACCCTCATTCCCAGCCCAGCCGGGGTGGTTGGTTGCCCTAAGGGAAAGTGAGGCTGGGAAGGGTAGGGACATTCTTCATGACCTTGTGGGTGGTCAGCGTACACCTGACACTGCAACTAGAGTCCACTTAGCAATGACGACACCATAGGAGGACCATGATAGCAGCGCCTGCTTAGTAAGTGCTTCTCCGCGCCAGCACCTCACCCGGTCCTCACAGTAGCCCCGAGGGGTAGACTGCAGGGCACCATGCACAGAATCTGTGGCCGACAAACCTGGGTTTGATCCCAGCTGCAGGGCTTCCTGCACGTGTGACCGTGGTGGTCAGCTCCCTCTCAGCCTCCAGTCCTGGGCCCAGAACAGGCACTCAACAGTGTTTGTTAAGTGAAAAAAAAAAAAAAAAGCCAATGAATGAATGAAGTACTAACATTTATTATTCTCATTTTATAGTCGGAAAAACTGAGGCACGGAGAAGTTAAGTCACTGGCTTGAAGTCACACAGCTCATAAGCAAAAGGGTCAGGATTTGAACCCAGGTGGGCTCCAGAGCCCATGAAACTTTGCCCTCTTCTGGAATTTTCTTGCCCTCATGACCCATTGGTGCCCCCTGCTTCTGACTACTCAGAATGGTCCCCCCAGCTAGCCCCTCTCTCCCTACACTGCACTGCCCGGCCCCCTGGTCCCAGCCTCCTTTCGCAGGAGTCTTGCCTCCAGCTCCCCACTCTGGGCTCGGGGGCCCTGCTCTGCACCTCCCTCTGTCCCCCTGGACTGGATGCTCGTCCGAGCCCAGTGAGCTTCAGCCTTCCCCTGCAGACTTCGTTTCATTTGTTCATTCCTGTATCTGACTCTTCATTCCTTTGCTCAACAAACATTTAGTGAAACTGAAATGAGCCAGCTCAACCCCTGGTGCTGGAAATTCAAAGATGAAACCAGCCTGGGCCTTGTCCTCAGGGGACAAAGAAAACCAGACAAAGAAACGGCACTCGTAACCCAGTGAGATAGCAGCTCTGATGGAGGTAGCCCAGGCACAGCTGCAGAGCGGGTGGGCATGGAAGCTCCCCGCCCAGGCTCTGGAAGAGCTTCCTGGAGAAGGTTATGCCGGCGTCTGGAAAGATGAAGAGTTAGCAAGACAGGGAAGTGGGGAGAGAGAGTTGGGGGTTGGGGGGCTGTAACAGCTCGGACAAAGTGGCGGGGAGGTAGGAGAGAGCATAAGGCATTCATAAAGTGCAAGGTGTTCCTTCCAGCTGGGCCCCAGGCTGTCCTCTGGTGGGGACAAGTGGCGCTGGGAAACCCACCCCCTCTCCTGGTTACCCAGCCAGCTCTGCTCCCAGCGGGGCTTCCAAGAATCTCATGTCTAAGAATTAAGCAGGAAAAAACAAAATAATCAGCGATGTGGACACGGAATTATGTACGTATGGAGGCTGTTTATCACGGTGTTCTTTCTTACAGTGAACAAGTGGAAACAGCCTCAGTACCCAGCCCTGAGAAATCGCCTCCTAGCCAGAGTCCACCACTGGCTGGAGTCCTCCGAAGGGCTTAGAAGTCAGGTTTTCAGAGATTATTTAATGGCACTGGAAAATGAGTCTGATGTAATTTCAAGCAAAAAACAGCAAGCTGGGGCTTCCCTGGTGGCTCAGTGGTTAAGAATCCGCCTGCCAATGCAGGGGACACAGGTTCGATTCCCGGTCCGGGAAGATCCCACACATGCCACAGAGCAAATAAGCCTGTGCGCCACAACTACTGAGCCTGCGCTCTAGAGCCCGCGAGGCACAACTACTGAGCCCGCGTGCCACAGCAACTGAAGCCCACACGCCTAGAGCCCATGCTCCGCAACAGGAGAAGTCACCGCAGTGAGAAGTCCGCACACCGCAACAAAGAGTAGCCCCCGCTCACCGCAACTAGAGAAAGCCCTCGCGCAACAACGAAGACCCAACGCAGCCAAAAATAAATGAATAAAATAAATTTATAAAAAAACAAAACAACCACAAAAAAACCAGCAAGCTGCAAACTATTTTATTACTCTAAGTTAGGATGTATATATATATACATATATATACACACACACACACACACACACACACACACACACATATATACACACACACATACATGTGGGAAGATATTAGGAAGAAACGTATCAAATGCTTCACAGTGGTTATCTCTGGTGATGGGCTAACCTAGGGATTGTATTTCCTTTTCAAAAATAATTTCCTGTGCTCTCTGATTTTGCAACAGAGGGCCAGACTCACTTTTATTTTCGGAGACTAATTCTAAGAGACAAGCTCTCTGAGGCCACGACTTCCCTTTCCAGCCTCCTCTGAACCGTACCTCCCGGCCCACCAAGAACCCTTCACTGAGCCGCACAGACCACTGTTACCCAACATCCCTGTACATCAGCCTCCGTGCTTCTGCCTCTGCTGTTCCTCTGCCTGCCTTCCCTTTCCGTCTCCCTCTGGTGAAACATCCCCAGCCTCCCAAGCCTGCCTCCCAGGCTCCTTCCTCCGAGGAGCTGGCAAACACGGAGCGCCCACGCCATTGAAGGCTGGGTTTACGCACCCAGATCCCTCAGTGGACCCTGAGCTGCTGGAGGTAAGGACCTGCTTTATCTCCACCCCCACAGATGCTTCATTTGGGGGCCAGATTTATTTGTATTTATTCCCCCAACACTTTATTTTGAAAGTGTCTAAACCTACAAGAAACAATAAGATGAACAGCCATATGCCCTTCACTTAGATTCTTCACTATTTGCTTCTTCCCTCCCTTGCCTGGTCTTGCTGATCCAGTGCAGACATCTCAGCTGGGGATGGGAAGTTGCTCAGTGGCCATTGGAATGAAGGAAAGAAGGAACGCGGACACGGCATTGCTCCCCTCTCTATCCTCTGCCCCAGCGCAGAACCTTGCACAGCAAAGCATCGCTCTTTCTAAAAGGCTGAAGTCGAGTTGCCCACCTGTTTGGAGGCCGGCTGCCCGCAGTCAGTGCAGCCCCTTCGCGGACAACCGAGGCCTCACCGTCCCTTCCGGCCTCATCATCACTGACGCCCGGGAGGCAGCCTTGTCGCCACGCCAGCCTGCACCCCGCACTCTGCGGTATTTGGCACTTGGAGCCTCTGCCCTCCTCGCTTACCTGGCATGGACACATGGCCTCTCCTTCCACATCTTCAGAGAAGCAGAAGCCTTTGCTGGCCTTTCCTCAGCCTCTCGGGACGAGGGCAGCCTCTGTGAGGGCGATTGCTTGTGCTGTTTGCCCAGGACTTTCCGGTTTAGCCCTGAAAGTCCTGTGTCCTGAGGATCCCTTAGTCCCTGGCAGACCACGATGGCTCTTACAGGGCGGGTCGGACCCCACTGCTAGGAGACAACGTCTGTAAGCTGCTCGGGGTGAGCCCACGTCCCCACGCCCACCACCAAACAGGGCCAAGGCAACGTTTGCTGATGCTGGCTGACTGCCTGGAAGAACGAACAAACGAATGAATGAATACGAATGAGTGGACGGATGAACAAACGATAATGTCACCTCCTTTGAATCTTTGCTCAAATGTCACCTTCTCTGTGGGGCCTTCCCTGGTTGCGCTGTCTCACATGACAACCCCCCGTGCCCCCCTCCCCCTACCTGTTGTATGAGTTTCCTCAGAGTCTATATCACCAAGTGACATTCTCCATATGGCACTGTTCATTTTCTCTGGGGTCTGTCTCTCCCACTAGAGCGTCAGCTCTACCAGGACAGGAGTTTCGTCTGTCTTGTTGGCTGCCGTATCCCCAGAGCCTAGAATAGTAGGTGTTCAGCAGGTATTAGTTGAATGAATGAATGAATGAATGAGTGAGTGAATTGGCGTTTTCCTGCAAAAGGTGGAGCCTTGTGGCCTTCTTACACATTTGCTCTTCTGTGCAACTTGTTCGACAGACATCAGCATGCCCTGCGTCAGCAGGTGGGGACGGGGTGTACAAAGCAGGACGCCCAGGCTGATGGCCTCATGGACGAGGGGCAGAACCAAAGAACCATCACGCCTGGCTGTATGTGAGGCCAGAGACCCGGCATTTGGGGATGGGGTCTCTGGGGCAGGACCCCCTGCACTTTGCGACAGCCCTAAAAGGCCAGGATCACGGTAACCGTGGCCAACATACGTTAAACACTTGCTATGGCCCAAGCATGGTTCTGGGCTCTTCATGTGTTTTTTCTCAGTTAATTCTCAAGTCTCTGAGGGGCTGTTGTCGTCCCCACTTTGCAGATAAGGAGACTGAGGCTGGGGAAGCCGAGTAACTTCCTCAGGGGACCACAGTGAGTAAGTGGGGAGTCAGAATCACACTCCAGAGCCCACCGCTGACCCCAGTGCCCTCGAGAAGGAATAAGGCTCAGAGAGGTGGAGTCCCACTTGGTGGCCGGCCTGGGGTGGTGCAGAGGGTGACCAAAGGGAGGGGGACAGGAGTCAGGGGAGGAGTAGAGAGACCCCACACCAGGTGGGTTGGGATCCACGTTCCAGAGGTGCAGAGCAGCTCCCCAGGAGTGGGGGACAAGAGGGACCAGGCCTGGCTGGGGAGGTGGGGGCAGACTTCTCGGTGGAGGTGTCCCCGCTTCCTCTCCTCTCCTGGGAAATGAATACAGAAGCAGTGGGCAACTGTCTCCCGCCCTTCGTGTGGGCCCGAGAGCAGTGTGAAAAGGCTGGGCCGGGCAGCAGCCCCTCTCCCAGCCGCTCCTCCTGGGCTCCCAGCCTCCATCCACCTGACCCACCTGGTGGTACCAAAGCTCATTCCATGTCAGGAGGTGGCCGGGTGACTCAAGGTTCTCTGACATATCTGATTCTTCCACCCACCTAATACAGACAGGGAAAACAAGTTCACACAGTGAGGAAGCCGCCCAAGTCACCAGCAGAGGGGGGACTCCAACCTCAACTGTCTGGCTCCAAAGCCTGTGCCCCAAACCCCTACCCAGACCTGGGGCCCCGGCCCACCCTGGATCCCGCCCTGCCACCCACCCTGCCAGCCTGCACATCCCAGCAGACACTGCATTCGAGGCCCCACCGCGTCCCCACGGCCCAGCGGAGGCCTCAGCGCACAGTAGGCCCACACCAGCACATCCTCGTGATTTACATCTTGCAGCAGTGACTTCCCCATTTGCACGCTACCCTCCAGGTCCGGGGAGTAGTAACACTCCCTCATTCAAACAACTCAGCCTTTTCAAAGACATCTCTTCATCAGAGGGCAGAGAAGCAGCAAGAACACAGGCTTTCAACCAGCCAGCCTGGAAATGACCCCCAGATCCACCCTCAGCTGTTTGAAAAGGTTAAGTGGCTGCCCCTCCCCAAGCCTTGATTTCCCCCTCCGTCATACGGGGTGGACAACAGTCATGGCGAGGGTTAAAGGAGACACCATGAGCCAGGGCCAAGCACACGGTAGGTGCTCCGAAGGGTGATTTTCTCCATTGAGGGTCACGACAACCTCCAGGGCTCTCCCAGGGTCTGACCCTGACCTGCCCCCGCTACTTTTAAAGTATGGATTTCTTTTTGTTTTCTTGTTTTTGGCTGAGTCAGATCTTAGTTGTGGCATGTGACATCTTCGTTGTGGCACTTGCGGCACGCAGACTTCTTAGTTGCAGCATGCGGACTCCTTAGTTGCAGCATGCAGACTTCTTGGTTGCGGCATGTGGGATCTAGTTCCCTGACCAGGGATTGAACCCAGGCCCCCTGCATTGGGAGCGTGGAGTCTTACCCACTGGACCACCAGGGGAGTCCCAAAGTATGGATGTTTTGAATCATGGTATGTGTGAAAAGTTACAGAACACACAGAAATGAGCTGCCCCCTGGTTGGAGCGCTCCAGGCTGGCACAAATGTAATCATGACAGGGCTTCCGCTTCCAGAGTGTCTTCCTCGGGCCGGGGGCTATACCAGGTGCCAGAGGCGTGCAGTCTCCTTCCTTCCTCCTCACAGCTTCCTCCACAGAGGGTCCTTAGTTACCCCACCTTACAGATGGAGAGACCAAGGGTCCAAGCGGTGAGGTTGCTTCCCCAAGGCCCACAGCCAGTGAGTGGCGGAAGTAGGATTTGTTTTCGTGTAGAGGTATATTTATTGACATGGAAAGATGTTTACAATATATTATTAAATGAAAAAGCAGCACATAGGACAACAGAGTATAATTTGGGAGAGTATCATTAAAACGTAACAGTGGTTGTCTCTAGGTGATAGGATTATGGACTTAACAATATTTTTCTTTTTTCTTCTGCTTATTTGTATTTCCTAATTTTTTATAGCAGCTTTATGGAGCTATAATTCACATAGCATACAATTCACCCATTTAGTGTCCAATTCAATGGCTTTTAGTGTATTCAGGGTCACGCAACCATCAGCACTGTTTTCTAGTATTACCACAGTCCCTTCCCAGAAAACCCCTACCCATTAGCTGTCACTCCCCACTTCCCCAAACCTCCTCTATAGATTTGCCTGTTCTGGACAACTCATACAAAAGGATTCATCCACGCGGTCTTCGCGACTGGCTTCTTTCACTCAGTATGATGTCTTCAAGTTTCACCCATGTTGTAGGATCATGCATTTTTATGGCTAAATAATAGTCCACATTATATTTATTAATTCATCAGTCAAAAGGCATTTCGATTATTTCTACCTTTTGGCTATTATGAATAATGCTTGCTATTAATATTTGTGTAATTTTAAAAATTTAATTAATTTATTTTTGGCTGCGTTGGGGCTTCGTTGCTGTGCGCGGGCTTTCTCTAGTTGCGGTGAGCGGGGGCTACTCTTTGTTGCGATGCGTGGGCTTCTCATTGCGGTGGCTTCTCTAGTTGTGGAGCACGGGCTCTAGGTGCACAGGCTTCAGTAGTTGTGGCACATGGGCTTAGTTGCTCCGCGGCATGTGGGACCTTCCCGGACCAGGGCTTGAACTCGTGTCCCCTGCATTGGCAGACAGATTCTTAACCACTGCGCCACCAGGGAAGCCCCTTTGTGTGATTTTTTGTGTGGACATGTGTTTTTAATTCTCTTGGGTAGATACCTCAGAGTGCAATTGCTGGGTCATAGGGTAACTCCATGTTAACCTTTTGAGGAACTGCCAGACTGTTCTCCAATATAACATCATTTTACATCCCCGCCAGCAGCAGATAAGGACACGGTTTCTTTACATGCTCACCAGCACGTATTATTATCTGTCTTTCTGATTCTAGCCATCCCAGTGGGTGTAAGGTGGTGCCCCATGTGGTTTGAATTTGCATGTCTCTGATGGCTAATGACGTTGAGGGTCTTTCATGTGCTTGTTGGCTGTTTAAATGTCTTCCTTGGAGAAATATCTATTCAGATCCTTTGCCCATTTAAAAAATTGGGTTACTTGTGTCATTATTTTAAGTTTTTGGAAGGAGGATTTGAACCCGGGTCCTGCTTGACCAATAGATCCTGCACTTGCAGGCGTGTACCCCTGCCTCCAAGGAGCTCTGGACGCACCCTGGAAGCCTGCCCATCCTCAGGGCAGGTGAGGGCCAGCACAGCCCTCGAGCCTGGCGGGGGCCCAGCACATGACAGGTGCCCAGGTAAACAGATGGACAGACAGACAAACAACTCTATCTCCAGGAACTGGTGAGCTAAAGGGGGAGAAAAAAGCACCCAGAACAAAAAGTCTGCACCCCAGAAGGAGGAAGCTACTGAGGCCCTGCTCCAAGAGGCAGAGATAAAGCCCTGAGCGCTGAGCGGCCACCATGGCAACTGCTTCTCGTGTCCTCGGTGGTGGTGACCTATCTGCCAGCTTTTATGCTACTGACTGTTGGCCCACGTGAGGCTGGGAAGAGGAGGCCCAGGGAGATTATCAGGGAATCCGAGATCATATCTGTCCAGAAGGGGGCTGTAGTGGGTGTGCAGGGGCGGCAGCTAGACAGGAGAGTGGGGCCTGATGGGGTGTGGCCCCATACCTGTGCCACTGCCCTGGCCACAGGGACCCGCTGCCTTGTCACCAAGGGCACCCTTATCTTGAACACCCAGTTCTGGAGTCCAGCTCCCTGGGTTTAAGGGCCAGTCTCACCATCTCCTTGCTGTGTGACTGGACAAGTTACTTCCCCTCTCTGAGCCTTGGTTCCCTTCTGAGGCTCTCCTGCGGAATGAAGCTAATCAGGTTGAGAATGAAGTGACAGTATAACATGGCCTTAACGTGACCTCTGGTGGGGCCAGGCTACTAGACAGCATGGCTCACCCATGGGGCATCCCTGCCCACCCTGGACTCAGAGCCAGAGGACTGTAACCCTAGGAAACAGAAGCCAGAGTCTCCTGAGAACACTTGAGACCAGCCACTTGCAGGAAGCTTCACCCTCAGACAGGAGCTTAAGTGCATGGCTGCAGAACAGGGCAGCTTTTGGGGGCTTCGTGGTAAAGGTGGACCGTGCAGTGGTTACGAGAGCAGCGCCTCACTCAGGCAGCCTGGGTTCAAATCCCAGCACCACCACTTGCCAGCTGTGAACCTGGACCAGGACTTGTCTCTCTGTGCCTTGGTTTACCTTTGGAAAATGAAGATGACAACAGTCCTTACTTTATAGGTTGGTTGTGAAGATTAAATGTATTAATATAGGGAAAATAGGGATAAAGTCTTAGCTTTAAAATAAAGGCTAGAGCATCTTCCGAATCCTTTTCTTTGGACCCCGTGCTCCCCAAGATTCTTCCAGAGTCCCCAAGATTCCTCCAGCTCTTATATGTGGAGGAGGGAGAGGTTTTTTTACTATGTTGGCATTTCCCAAAGTGGGACCCATAGCCCTCTAAGCTCACTAGATGGTCCAGGACACCATCGTCAGAGGTCTGCCTGCTGCGTAGACAGAGCTGCTGCCTCTAGAATTTCACAAATGCACATGAAAGGCTCTGAGAAACCCTGCAGAGAAGAAACCGCATTGGATGGTTAAGTTGGTGTTTCCCAGATTTATTTCACCATGAACACCCTTTTCTTTCTTTATTGTTTTTTTAATTTTTAAAAATTAATTAATTTATTTATTTTGGGCCATGTTGGGTCTCCATTGCTGTGCGCGGGCTTCCTCTAGTTGCGGCGAGCGGGGGCCACTCTTCATTGCCGTGCGCGGGCTTCTCATTGCGGTGGCTTCTCTTTTTGCAGAGCACAGGCTCTAGGCTCGCAGGCTCTAGGGCGCAGGCTCAGTAGTTGTAGTGCATAGGCTTAGCTGCTCCGCGGCATGTGGGATCTTCCCGGACCAGGGCTCAAACCCATGTCCCTGCATTGGCAGGTGGATTTTTAACCACTGTGCCACCAGGGAAGTCCCGAATACCCTTTTCTGCTCAATATCAATTTAACATCCTCCTGGAAAAACATTGATGGTCCAGGCCATTTCTAGCTTGTAATTTCTGCCTCACAGAAGAAACAGAAGGTTTTCTAAAGATTATCATCCCCGCATTGGAGAAGCCCCTTTCAGTTTTTCTAGCACTTTGACACTTGCCCAGAGGAAAGGGCTGCACCCCTGTGGCACGCCCTCAGCCCTGCTCCCAGGGACAGAGAGGACCGGGTAGAGAAAGTCCCCTCACGGACGCCCCCAGGACTGGCTCAGCTCCCTTCCACGCCCTGCAGTCACCTCCAGCTCCAGACCAGACTGAAGGCCCAGAACATTGTCAGGACAGGAGGCGGTGTCTTCTGGGAGACTTCTAGAAAAGTAGTTGCCAAAAAGAAGCTGTTGTGGGTTGAGCCAGCCCAGCCTCAGGCAGGGGAGATGTGCTGCCGGATCAGCAGTCTCCTGGCGCTTGCAGAGGAGGCCCTGTGGCCACCAGGCCCCATCAGTAGGGACAGCACCACTTTCAAATGCAGTAGTCTCCCCCATGTCCCTGTTAATGTTTCAGCAATTCTAACATTTGGAGACCAAAGTGCATCTCCCAGCCGGCTGCGTGAACACAGGACAAGTGCCAAAATTCGTCTCCAGGCCTGTAGGGTTTGGAAAATGAGCTTAATCAGCTAGTCAGTGGAGGAGAGTAACATTTATTGAGCACCTATTACGTATCGTGCTTTGTGTAAGAAGCTCTACCATTATGATGAGATCTCGATTCTGATAACAACCCCATTTTACACATGGGGAAACCGAGGCTCATGGTGGTAAGTTAACATGACCAGGAACGAAGCAGAGCTGGGATTCAAACCCAAGCCAGATTTCACATCCCCAGTCCCGGCGCCCCCGCTCCCCAATCCCCACCCCGCCGTGGTGTTCTGGGCGGCCTGGCTGAGGTCACTGACAAATGCTTTGACACCGCGTTTCATACCTCAGTCCCCAGGCCCCTCTCATTATTAACCCAGGCTCCCCAGGCCTGGGGTAGGAGGAAGGGAATCGGAGGGGAGACTAATGCAGTCTGGCCCTTAATGGTGTGGTCCACGTCGTCCATGAAGAAACTGGCTTTGGGTTTTTTGGTCCATGTCCTGGAGAATTGGGCTGTCTTGACCCCAATCCTCTGATCATCTCTGGGGCACGGCAGGGGAGAGGTAGAAAAATCAGTTTTCTGAGCCTGCTAAGCTGAAGGCCAGCCCACCAGCCTGGGGCAACCCTGCTGAGGTGAGGACCACACCCCTGGGAACCCAGCCTGAGCCGGCACCTGGGCTGGGCCCCTTTTCTCTTGGTCATTCCTGTGGCTCCTGGCTGCAGCCTCCTTCCCTGCATCCTGCCCCGCCCACCTTGCAGGGTCCTGGCACACAGCCTGGGTTGGGGTGTTGGGCCCACTGCACAAACCTCTGGAAACCCCTTTTCCCTCCCCTGACTCCCCAGAATTCCTCAGTCAGCAGTGCAGCTGTGGGGTGGGTAGAGGGTGGATGCAGGGGAGAGGGCACCACCCATCCCGCTCCCGGGGGCGGGGGGGGGCTCTCATCTGCTTTGTCTGCACAGTTGCAGGGAAAGGACACCCCACCTTAAGCTCCCGGCCCCCTGAAACACCTATCTGGCCACATCCTTCCTCTTGCCCTTCACAGGAAGCGCCCATCGCACGTGGGGAGAGCAACCTCCCAGGCGCCACAGAGGCCTCTCCCTCCACCTCCCTCAGCCCTGAGCCATCTGATTGGCAGGCTTCCTTTTCTCCATCCTGAGCGGGGAGCCAGATCACAGAGAAGACAGTGACTTTCCCAAGGCAAGGCAGCCAAGCAGTGGTGGGCATCACTCCTGGATGCGGCTGACTCTGGAGTTGGGGTCCTTTCTCCCAGTACAGTGCGGTGCTCAGGGGTGCAGGTTCAGGATCAAGACTGCCAGACTCGGGCTTCCCTGGTGGCGTGGTGGTTGAGAGTCTGCCTGCCGATGCAGGGGACACGGGTTTGTGCCCCGGTCCGGGAAGATCCCGCATGCCGCAGAGCGGCTGGGCCCGTGAGCCATGACCGCTGAGCCTGCGCGTCCGGAGCCTGTGCTCCGCAACGGGAGAGGCCACAACAGTGAGAGGCCGTGTACCGCAAAAAAAAAAAAAAAAAAAAAAAAAGACTGCCAGACTCGAGTCCTGGTTCCTCCACCTCCTTGCTGGGTCACCTGGGGTTGGTTACTCAACCTCTCTGTGCCTCAGTTTCTTCATCTATACAATGTTGTTAGAGAGTCCCTGAGTTCAAACCCTGTGTTAGCTGTGTGGCACTGGGCAAGTGATTTAACTTCTCTGTGCCTCAGTTTACTCCAATTTTAAGTGGAGATATTGATATATATACAGCAAGGGTTGGTATGAGGATTAAAAGTGACAACTGTACGTCTAGGGCTTTCTGGCAGGTGGTGCCAGGCAGGCCCACGGGGACTGCTGGTTGTTTGTGGTCAAGGTGCTGCTGTGGAAAGATGCACAAGAAACAGGCCTCCGAGGGCATCTCTGAGGGAAGGAAACTGGGGGGGGAACCTTAACTTGTCTCTATATGTTGTTTTGTACCTTCAGAATTCTGTATTACAAACATGTAGAATTACTATTTCCAAAGTTGATTACAAAACTATTGTACAAAGATGCTCTCTAGTGCTTACACACAGCCTTGTGCTGGCCAGAGACCCCATCTCTCGGGTGCCCCCTTCCTGCTTGGCCTACCCCTCCATAGCCACACCCAGGCCTTGTGCAGGCCCTGCCTTTTAGCCCACTCCATGTCTCCCAGCAAGTCCCCAGCACAGCCTCAAGGGCCGTGAGCACTGGCCTTCCAAGCACAGGCCTGTCACTTTTACCGAGAGGGACGTGGGCTGAGTCTCTGTTCCTCCACCGTCTCACCTGTAAGTGAAAATGCTGGTATCTCCCCCACAGGGTGACTGTAGGGACGAAGTGAGGTGCTAATTCGTGGAAAGGGCCAGATACAGTCCCAGCCCAGGGTCTCCCTCCTCCCTCCTGTCCTTTGAAAAGGGTAAAATGATGTTGAAGAAAAGCCGCCAACTTCTCGGAGCTCAGCTCTACCCGCGAAGCCCCCTCCAGCCCTGCAGGTGGACCGCAGACCTCCCAAGCCAATTCCTGCCTCCAGGCCTTTGCACCTACTGTTCCCTCCTCCTGGCCCATCTTCCCCTGATCTTCCCACCACTCAGTTTCTCCCAATGCTACCTCCTCTGAGAGGATCACCCTCTCTAAAATGGCCCCCCCTCCCTTATCTCTCTGCGCCCCCCCCCCCGCCCCCGTTGATCTTCTTCCTGGTACTTACCATTACCCCAAATTGTATTTTTTGTTTCTTTTTTTTGGCTGCATCTCCCGCGCAGCTTGCAGGATCTTAGTTCCCCAACCAGGAATTGAACCAAGGCCCCCTGCAGTGAAAGCATGGAGTCCTACCCACTGGACTGCCAGGGAATTCCCCTTTTTGTTCTTTTTCTTTTTTTTCCAAATTGTATATTTTGAATAAACTATTTTTAGGGAATAATTTTAAATTCACAGAAAAGTTGCAAAGATAGTACAAAGGGTTCCTGTATATCCTTCACTCAGTCTTCCTAACCTCAGTCCATTACCTAACAGTGGTACATCTGTCAAAACTAAGAAATTAACACTGATATATTACCATTAACTAAACTGCAGGCTTAATTCATGTGAAATTGTACTTTTCCTTTATTTATTACTTGTTTTCAGCTGCTTCCCCCACTGGAAGGAAAACTGAAAGCAGGGAGGTCACCTCACTCACTCACCACCAACTCCCTCATACCTGGCAATAAATATTGATGGATAAAAAGAAGGGAAATAATGGCAAAAACGGCCAATGATGACTGAGGACTCCCTCTGTCCTGCGTGCACTAAACATGGTAAATCATTTAATCCTCACGACAACCCACGAGGTAGCGGCTACTTGTGGGGAAACTGAGGCCAGTGCAGCTTGGTGACCACACAGATGGAGAGCACCAGGGCAGACAGGCTCTGGTCCTTCCCTCAGGAACCGGAATAAATGCCCATCCTTCCACGTCCTTAGTCCACGTCGGAGCTGGGGTCGGCACACTTGTGCGGCCGGCCAGGATGCTGAGGCCCCAGTGTGGCTGATTTGCCTGAAGCCACAGATGGACCAGAGAGCAGGGCTGGGCTGGAACCTGAGCCTCCTGCCTCCAGCTGGCTGCCCCGAGGCGGCAGCTGCCCCCGCTCTGCAGGAAGGGTGTGGGGTGTCGCTCCCAGGGCTCCCAGCCCCGCCCTGCTTCAAGGAAACAGAGTGCCCGGTTCAGCCACAGCCTGTGGGCTCACTCGTGGGCCCCCGACCCCCAGGGCCCTTGCAGACGCAGAGCGCAGCTGAGACTCCCCCACCACTGCCCTTTGCCCGTGGCCTGGGCCTCCAGGATCTGCGCCTGGGGGAGGTGGGGTTGGAGGATGGACCCTCTCCATCCCGGAAGATGCAGCCTTCTCGGGGGAGCCTGCTGGGCTCTGGGACAGGGAGGAACAGGAAGAAATGGCCGTCCCTTTCCGGATGTGGGGTGGGAGCAACACCTCCCAAAGGGAAAAGCCGGCCCCAGCAGGCGCACAGGACTGAGGCGGCCACCCCCGTCCAGCCTGGGTTCCGCCCAGCGCCAGCCTGGCGCAGGCTCGAGGCCCTAATAATGTTTGCTGGATGCCTTCAATACAAGCCTCGGTGCCCAGAATCTCCTTGAGGTTTCAGCCAGGCGTGCCCGCCCCATCCCCCATTCTGGGGAGCAGAATAAGTATGGGGGGGGGGTGACAGGGGACACCATGAGGTGGTGGCAGCCTCTGTGAGAGAGGCAGGCTGCTCAACCCAGAGCTGGGGGGTAGGGGCGCCTTGTGTGCGGCTAATTAAACAGTGACTGTGATGAATCAGGGAGAGGCTGCTGCTTGCTAATTAAATGTGCCGGCAAGGATGGAAGGCAGAAGCAGCCCTGGAACCATGTCGCAGGGCCGGGCCAGCAAGGACAGCGCTTGGCAAACCCCACGCCCCCACGCTGGCTCTGGGCATCCCTTCCGGCCTCTGGCCCTCCCAGCAGGACCCCCGTGGCCCCCTCCCCACTTCCCTATCTCTCCTACCCACCTTGCCGGAGCCAGCGGCCTCGGACTTCCCCCTCCCCACCAACCCAAATCCCTTTCCTGATAAGGGGCTGGGCCTTGGGGAGAGGGAGCCTGTTGGTGCCCGGCGTCTGGCTGGTGGGTGGGCATCATTCTGAGCCTTTGAGTACTCCCCATCACCCCCCGCCAAGACCCCAAAGTTGGGCAAACGAGTCCAACCACAAGAGGCTGGCTGTTGGGAACGAGGCCCCAGGATAATTTTTAGAATCATAGATTCTGAGACTCATGGGCTTAGGCGTCACCCAGTTTCTGCCAGGGTCCTGCTTTGCCCCCAGATGCCCTGGTGTGTGAGAGAGACTGAGGGAGGCTCTCCTTTCTGGCCTCAGTGCTCCAGTCCCGAAACAGGAAGGTCAGAACAAATGATCTCTGACCCCTGAGGATTCCTATAGAGTGGACAGAAAGACCCCAGGGCTGCCTATCCCTGCCCCGTGTCGGCTTCGGCGAGCAGACTCAGTAGCTAAGAGCACGGGCTCCAGAGGCCAGACACCAGGGTCCAAGTCCCAGACCCAGCACTGGCCAAGTGTGTGACCTCAGGCAACGTAGCTAATTGCTGCCTGCCTCAGTTTCCCTGTCTGCAAAGCTGGGGATGGTCACGCTGCCTACTCGAAGGGTCACAGAGGGGATCAAGAGAGAGAATCTGGGTGAGATACTTAGCACAGTGTCTGGCCCATGGAACAGGCCCAGGAAATGTCTGCCATTGTTATTTGAAAACTGGGGCACTCGGGAGGGTGTGGCCTGGCGCCTGCCTCTCATCCATGTGACCTCCGCGTGCAGCCCTGTGCTCTGAGGACAACCGCCCGTGACATGCGGAGAGCATGTCACCCTTCACTCCAGGGCTCTCACACTCTCTCTGACCCTGGCAATCTTCTGAGGGAAGGCGAGCAGCAAAGAAGAAAACAGAGTGGAAGCTCAGAGAGGCTCAGCAAGTGGCCCAAAGCCACACAGCTAAGTGAGGGGCAGAGGCAGCCCCAGTCCTTGAGTGGGAGGACAGGATGGGATAGGGACTCCCGTGGTGACATCTGCTGAGCTCCTACTGGATGTCCAGTCCTGAACCAGCTGCCACAGAGGGAAGTGAGGAGCATGGGAGAGTCACTCTGCCTTCAAGGGGGCCCAGTCTGGAAGGGGAGAGAAAAAACATACACAAGTAATGGAATGCAAGGCAAGTTGCAGGCATCCGGGCGGGCGGGGGCTGCGGCATCCCTCCGGGGAACAGGCTGGGAGATGCTGCTTTGTCTTGGGGCTTGATTTGCAAAGCAAAGGTTCTGCTTCTGTTTGGAGGGTGAAATCAGCATTAGGGGAGTCTCAGAGGGCCTGATAGAGCCCCTCTGGTGCTCCCAGGAGAATCCTTCAGAAAGGAGGTGAGATACTCTGCTCTGGGAAGTGCAGGGTGGTCCCTGAGGTCTGTGGTGCCTATTTCTGTGGTTCTGGGGTCTGTCACGTGAGGTATCTGGGGGTCCTGGATGTTGTGGTTTCCAAGACTACGCAGTCCAGGGCCCCCATCGTGAATCCATCCATATGCAAAATGGGCTGTGACGTGTCCCTTCTAGGCAGCCAGGCACTGTCCAGGATAGGGGCTTTGTACTGCTGGGTAACATGGTGGGGGAAGGGTGCCTCAGCCGTAAGAGGCCTAGTGACAGTGGAAACCTTTTGAGGCTGAGAAACTCAAGGCTGTTGGCCCTGACACTGGGGCGCCTGGGCCTTATGCAGCCAACCCAAAGCAGACAGGGATGAGTGCAAGGTCACTGGCCTTGGGGGTGATGTCTCCATCCTCCCTTCTCAGAGATCAGTGCTCATAGGAATGGGGAGATGGCTTGAGTAGGTCTAGCCACCAGGAAGTCTGTGTAAGCAAAGCTAGTGGCTCCTGGAAAACACGCCCTGCCTCTCAGCCTCCCTAGGGCCCCCTGCACCAGAGCTGGGCCAAATGCTGGTCTGGGGCGCCCTCTGGTGGTCCTTCCGGGCAGTGGCAGAAGCAGCTGAGGGTTTAAGGGTGAGTGGTCAGAGCTGGAGGACGTTAGAGTGGACCACCTCTCCCACTGCAAAGATGGAAACACTGAGGCCCAGGGAAGGGGGAATGGAGCAACATTCCCAGGATCATACAACAATTTAGTGGTCAAGCCAAGAACAGAACCCAGGCCTCCCTCTGTAGCCGTGGCTGCCCTTGGTGGGTCTCAAGGCATCCCTACTAGGGGAGGGAAGGTTGAGTGTCCAGGAGGCTGACTCCCCGGTAACTGTGGACAGCTGGATGGAAGGCGGCTGAGCAGCTGTGTCATGAGGCAGGCAACACTTCCCTTCCCTGGCCTTAGGGTCCTCACCTCTAAACCCGGGGCCATTGTGTTGGCAAGGAGACTGGGGTCCCATTCATACACACTAGTAGTGAGGCTGTAACAAGCCAACCTTCCAGAAAATCCTAAAATGAGCCTTGCTACAGTGAGTATTGCATTTAATGGTGAAAGACTGGGTGCTTTCCCCCTGAGATCAAGAACAAGAGAAGAACGTACACTCTCACCATTTCTGTCCAACATTGTACTGGAGGTTCCAGCCAGGGCACTAAGGCAAGAAAAGAAAGGCAACCAGATTGCAAAGGAAGAAGTAAAACTATTTGTAGATGACTAATGTATATACAAAATTCTGAAGAATCCACCAAAAAATATTAGAACTAATAAACGATTCCTACAAGGTTGTGGGATACAAGCTGAATATACAAAAATCAATTGCATCTCTATGCATTTGCAATGAACACTTCAAAAACGTAATTAAGGGCTTCCCTGGTGGCACAATGGTTAAGAATCCGCCTGCCAATGCAGGGGACATGGGTTCGAGCCCTGGTCCGGGAAGATCCCACATGCTGTGGAGCAACTAAACCCATGCGCCACAACTACTGAGCCTGCACTCTAGAGCCCGTGAGCCACAACTACTGAGCCTACGTGCCACAACTACTGAAGCCCGCACGCCGAGAGCCCGTACTCTGCAACAAGAGAAGCCACCGCAATGAGAAGCCACCGCAATGAGAAGCCCACGCACCACAATGAAGAGTAGCCTCCGCTCGCCGCAACTAGAGAAAAAGCACACACGCAGCAACGAAGACCCAACGCAGCCAAATAAATAAATAAATAAAGCCTCACATTTACAGTTAATTGATTTTCAACAAAAGTTCCAACATAATTCAATGGGGAAAGGACAGTCTTTTCAACAAATGGTACTGGGACAACTGGTTACCCACATGCAAAAGAAGGAAGCTGGACACCTTCCTCACACCCCACACAAAAATTCACTCAAAATGAATCTTAGACCCAAATGTAAAAGTTAAAACTATGAAACTGTTAGAAGAAAACACAGGCATAAATATTCACGCCCTAGGATTAGGCAACAGTTCCTTAAATATGACACCAAAAGCACAGCAACAAAAGAAAAAACCTGGACTTCCCTGGTGGCGCAGTGGTTAAGAATCCGCCTGCCAATGCAGGGGACACGGGTTCGAGCCCTGGTCCGGGAAGATCCCACATGCCGCGGAGCAACTAAGTCCATGTGCCACAACTACTAAGCCTGTGCTCTAGAGCTTGTGAGCCACAACTACTGAGTCCACGTGCCACAATTACTGAAGTCCATACACCTAGAGCCCGTGCTCCGCAACAAAAGAAGCCACCACAATGAGAAGCCCGCACACGAAAATGAAGAGTGGCCCCTGCTCGCCACAACTAGAGAAAGCCCACGCGGAACAACGTAGACCCCACATAGCCAATAAATAAATAAATAAAAATTTACAAAAAAAAATAGATAAATTGGACATCATGAAAATCAAAACCTTTTGTGCTGCAAAGAACATCATTAAGAAAGTAAAAAAAAACAACCCATAGAATGGGAGAAAATATTTGCAATTCATATATTTGATAAGGAATTGTAACCAGATTATATAAAGAACTCTTACAACTCAATAATAAAAGACAAATACACTAATTTAAAAATGGGCAAATGATCTAAGTAGACACTGATCCAAAGAAGATATACAAATGGCCCATAAGCTCATGAAAGATGCTGAATATCATTAGCCATCAGGGAAATGCCAATTAAACCCACAAGATACCACTTCGCAACCACTAGGTTTCCTATTAAAAAAACAACAACAACAGATAATAACAAGTGTTGACAAGGATGTGGAGAAATCAGAACCCCCACACACTACTGGTAGGAATTTAAAATGATGCAGCCACTTTGGAAAACCGTCTGGCAGTTCCTCAAAAGGTTAAACAGAATTAGCATATGACCCAGCAATCCCATGCCTAGGAGATACATATCAAAGAGAAATGAAAACATACATTTGCACAAAAACTTACATGAACGTTCACATTCATAAAAGCTAAAAGCAGAAACAACCCAAATGTCCACAGACTGATGAATAGATAAACAAAGTGTGGTTTAATCATGCAATCGAATATTATTCAGCAATAAAAAGGAATAAAGTACTGAGGCATGCTATGACATGGATAAATCTTGAAAACATTAAGCTAATGGAAAGTCAGTCACAAAAGTCACACACTGTTTGACTTCATTTATATGAAATGTCCAGAATAAACAAATCCATAGAGACAGAAAGAAGATAGCCCTTTTTTTAAAAAAAATATATATTTATTTATTTTTTTATGGCTGCGTTGGGTCTTCATTGCTACGCATGGGCTTTCTCTAGTTGCAGCGAGCGGGGTCTACTCTTCGTTGCGGTGTGCAGGCTTCTCATTGCGGTGGCTTCTCTTGCTGCAGGGCACAGGCTCTAGGTGCACGGGCTTCAGTAGTTGTGGCTCGCAGGCTCTAGAGCACAGGCTCAATAGTTGACGCTCACGGGCTTACTTGCTCCATGGTATGTGGGATCTTCCCGGACCAGGGCTTGAACCCATGTCCCCTGCATTGGCAGGTGGATTCTTAACCACTGCTCCACCGAGGAAGTCCCAAGATTGTCTTTTATAGGGAATTCCCTGGCAGTCCAGTGGTTAGGACTCTGTGCTTTCAGTGCTGAGGGCTCGGGTTCAATCCCTGGTCGGGGAATTAAGATCCCACAAACCGCATGGCATGACCAAAACAAACAAAGAAAAAAAAAAAAAAAGGAGAAGAAGACAGTCCTTTATAGCAGTGGTTGCCTAGGGCTGGAAGAGAGGATTGGGGAAAATGGGCTTGGGGTTCTTTATGGGATGATGAAAATATTCTAAAATTGATTGTGGTGATGGTTGCACAACTCAGAATATACGAGAAAACAATGAATTGTATGCTTTAAATGGGTGAATTATATGGTATGTGGATCATTTCTCAAAAAAGAGCCTGTTCTTTGGACCCGAGACTCCACTTCTAGAAATTCCTTCTAGGAATCATTCAAGTACATGAAAACATATGCATAAAGCTTTCCATCACAGTATTGTATGTAATGGCAAAAGTGTGAGAATAACCTAAGTGTCCATCAGTAGGGGAATGAGTCGGTTATATTCATCCCTGGGACGGAACAATGGACTCTTTAAAAATGAGAATCACATGGACAAGGTCCAAGAGACACTGCCAAGTTTTTTTGTTTTTTGGGTTTTTTTTTTAAAACAAGTTACAAAAATAAACCTGTGGATTAGAGGGACATAAAAGAGAGGTTTTTTTAAAAGACAAAATTATAGCATCTAGGGATGCACACTTGAGTGATAACGAGCCAGAAAGTGATTATCTTAAAAATCCAGATAATGGAAACTTTTGTGGGGAGGTAGGGAGTGTGACTAAGATGGGGCACACTGACGGCTTCTGGGGGGGGGCTGGCAGAGTTCTTCACCTGGGCAGTGGGTCCAAGGGTGTTTGCCTTATAATATGTCGAGCTGAGCAATCATTTTACGTGGTCTTTCTGTATATGTCATATTTTACAATAAAAAGATTTTAAAAATAAAGTATACTCATTCCAATTTTTTTAAAAGCAAGTATCAAAGGATTCCATTCTCCAAAACAGTCTATATCTATATGTGTATACACAGAAAAACACTTGGAAGTTTGAAATTTGGGGTGCTCTTAATTTGTATTTTTCTAATTTTCTATTTTTTTCTGCAGTGAACAAGAATTACTTTCACAACCAGAAAAAAATAAAGCTCTTTGCTGTGTCTTGGGCATACCCTTGGAGCTCTGGCATCGTGTGAGCAGAAAGGTAGATTGTGATGGCCTTGGAGCAGCTGGGAGATGGCACAGGGATCTGTGCAGGAGAAGACCAGGGTTCATTGCCTGCTCAGTGCCCAGGCCTAGCCAAGACCCCAAGGCCCAGCCGGGAGACTCGGCCCCCTTCGGGCTGCTGGCGGCAGCTGCTGCACAGCCGTCCCGCTGGCCTCGTGCTCCAAAGATGCTGGGAACGCAGTTTGACCTGGCGAGCTCGATGGAGGTCACTCTGCTCCCATCTGTCCAAGTCTCCTATCCTGGGCCGAGAACGAGAAGCCCAGGCGGAGGGCAGGCGAGGCAGGGGTGAGGCGGGGGGCAGCTTCTCACCCTGGCTGGCTTTGCTACCACCAGCAAAAACCGCATAATAATAGCTAAATGAGCACTTTCTACATGCCGGGCACTCACGCTAGGTGGGTTTTGTGGTTCGTTTTATTGAGTCCTCTGAATGACCTGAAGGATGTGGGGGAGTCATCATCTTCATATTACAGGTGGGCAAAGTGAGGTCGGGGAGGCCCCTGGAGCAGTCACTATCTCTGAGGCTGGATTCAGCCAGACCCTCGCGTGCAGGGCCTCAGTGACTCCTCGCAGGAACCCTGGGAGGGGGCTGCCCTCATTTGGCAGAGGAGGACGCTGAAGCTGAGGGAGGTGGTCAGCTCCCCACGCCCCACAGCAACTGCAGCAGGGCCAGGCGGCCTCTTCCAGCTTTGAGGGGCGGTGGGCGTGTTCCCACCCCTGCGGACTGGCTCCTAGTCAAGCTAGTGATTGTACTATAACCTCAGGAGTGTACGTGACAGCGGCCAAAGTGCTCTCAGAGACACCCTCTCATTTGCTGCTTTCAGCAGGCCTGTAAATCTTCCGTCCGACTGTATTTCCCCCCATTTTAAAGTCTGGAGGCCCAGAGAGTTGAGTGACAGGCCGAGGGGGCCCGGGGCTTCCATCCTGCCCTGCATGGGGCAGCTGGCGTGGGAGCCCGCGGAGGCAGTATGGCCAGCCCCTTTCCTGCTGCGGGGAGACAAGAGAGCAGCTCTCCAGAGGAGCTGGGCCCCCTCCTGGCCGAGCTCCCCAGCCACAGTGTGTGCCTTCCCAGCAGGAGAAAGGACACCCAATGACAGAGCCAAGGGCGAAGTGCCTGGGACAGCCGCCAGGTCTCATGGGATCCAGAACCCTCCGTGGCCTCAGCCCAAGATCGTCCCCTGCACCTCCATCAGTCAACAGTCAGCCAGCTCACATCGGGGGGTTCACACCACCTACAGAGGCCAGGCCACCGCCAACAAGAGGGGCCGCTTCTCGAGTGCCCACCACTTGCTTGCTGGGCACCGACTGCGCTAACCACCAAAGCCTCACCACACTTTCAGGAAAGGCAATGGAGGCTCAGAGAGGTTGAGTGACTTGTCCAAAGTCACAGAGCCAGGAAGCCTCAGTTTCCACCAAGGAGGGACAGAGGAAGGGACCATTCAGGACCCTTCGGTGGGAGGGAAGAGACCCACGTGGAGGGGAGGTGGGGAGTAAGGGAGGGCCTGTATCGTGAGCTCTGACTCTCTCAGGACATAATTTGCTCATTGATCCAACCGTCTCCACATGCCAGTGTTTTTGCTGAGCATTGAGGACTCAGGTAAACCTGGCTAATCTCTGCTCTCCCAGAGCTCACGGCCTAGCAGGGCAGGATGGGAAGGAGAACTGAGGCAGTCAGAGGCCCCTACTGGCCTTGGTGGCTAGTATTTACCGAGGGTCTACTGTAGGCCAGGACCAGCGCTGGGCACTGAGGGCACCGAGTGAGTGCGAGGCACAAGGCTCCTGCCCTCCTGAGGCGTACATTCTACAGGTGTCCAGCCGTGAGCCTCCAGAAACCCTGCCTGCATGACCCCTGAGCCCTGAATGCAACAGGAAATTTCTCAGAAAGGGCTGGGGGTTGCAGCAGACCTAAGGGTTCTCCATGAGTCATATTGGGGCCTGGTTCCGGGCTGCTGAGCAGGGATCCGGGAAGGACAGGAAACCCTATGAGTGCCTTGCTAGGGACGAATCAGGGCCCTGGGAAGCCAGAGATATTCAAAGGGGTCTGGAGTTATCCAGTCTGGACAACTGGAAGGCCGAGGGCCAGCCATTCAGGGTGTAGCCACAGACTCCTGGGGCTGGGGACACGGCAGAGAATCTCAGAGCTGGGAAGGGCTCCACGGCTCTTACAGGGCAAAGGTCACTTGCTGAGGCCACCCAGGCCCTACCAGGCCTTTGTTCCTTTGCTCCCCAGTGAGGCAATACTGGGTCAGAGGCAGCGTTATGGCATTCGATTCTAGCCACTCTAGCATCAGGTCCACATTACAGCCTAGGGAGGGCGAAACGGAGCTGTGAGAGGACTTGCCCAAGATCACACGTCAACTCATCCCAAGCAGAGTGTGAACGGCGAACGGCCCAACCCTTTCTTCCAGCTCGCACCGCAGGACGCTGCCCAGAGGATGGGCACATCCACACACTGCACTGGTGATGTGAACGGCACTCCAGCAGGGGCACAGCATGAAAACTCTCTTCCTCAGCCTCCCCGGTGGGGTGCTGGGGTTTATTTTTTGTTTCTTCCAAATGCTCGACCTTTGTCGTCACCTGGAGATGTTAAACCGAGGGGCCCCTCTCAGAATGAATAGCAGACAGGATGCCCCAAAACGGCTCCAGCTCGGCAGCCGAAAAGCTGGATTTTTATATATATATATATATATATATATATTTTTTTTTTTTTTTTTTTTTGCGGTACGTGGGCATCTCACCGCCGCGGCCTCTCCCGTCGCAGAGCACAGGCTCCGGGCACGCAGGCCCAGCGGCCACGGCTCACAGGCCCAGCCGCTCCGTGGCACGGGAATCTTCCCGGACTGGGGCACGAACCCGCGTCCCCCACATTGGCCGGCGGACTCCCAACCACTGCGCCACCAGGGAAGCCCTGGATTTATATTTTTAAGTGGAAGTTTTAAAACTGCCAAATTCCCTTGATAAAAAAAGAGTCAAAATAGGAGAATTTAAAGAATAGGAGGATGGCTAAATAAATTCTTAATAGAATATTATACAGCCGTTAAATAACTTAAAAGAAAATTTGAATGCTGTGAGAAAGTGTTCACAATACGATGTAACGTGGGGGGTGGGGAGAGGGAAGGCAGCTGTAGAGTATGATTACAATTAAAACACACACTTAGATACACATGTATGATCCATGCAGAAAAACAGGACTAGAGAGAAATACAACAAAATACCGACGGCATTATCTCTGGGCACTGAGATGACAGATGACTTTCATTTTCTCCTTTCTACCTTTCTGTAGTTCCCCAATTTTACAGTGAGTATGAATTGCTTTTATAATTAGACATTAAACAAAAAAGCAGAGTCAGGGGTTGCTCTTGCCCAAGCTTACCCTCCCTACCTGCCCCTCCCTCCACACCAAGCTGGGGGCCGCTGGGCTCTGTCCTCGCTGGCCAGCCCGGCCTGGCCGGAGATCATGGGGTTCACCAGCCATCCCTGCCGGTGGAGGAACCAGCGAGGGGACACTGCCCTTTTGGAGCCCAGGCCCCGCCCCAGGCCCTCTGGAAGGGTCAACTGCAGTATGTAAATTTCCTGGCTAGGGACTCTGGGAGATGATCCTCTCTAGCGCTGAGAATCAAAACATTCATTATCTACTGTATGAGAAAAGCCATCTTCTTTGTTCCTTGCACCTCTTTCGGAGCCGCTGAGCAGCGGGAGGGCTGAAGGAGAGCTGGCCTCTGTCACCTTCTCACCGCGGGCCCCGGGCAGGCTCCCAGCTTCCCCACGTGGGACTGGAGCTCCTGGCCCACCTGGTCTCCGGGGTCCTTCCAGCCCCAACGCTCTGGGCTGCTTCTAACCTGAGAGGCCAAGGCCCAGGGGCACCGGCCCTGTCTTAGAAAAGCTGTCTGGATCCATTCAAGAGCAGTGTTCGGAAAAGCCTGGAGAGTCGGAAGGCAGCATTCACCACCACCCGCGCCCACCCAGCCCTGCGTCTGGCTGGTACCTGCTTTTGCCCCACCCTGTTCTCACCCACTGGGGCCGGACCAGCGGAGGTTTCCAGAGGGAGGGGGCTCCCTGCTCTCCAGAGCTGGCCGCAGAGTTGGGCCAGTACCGAAACGGTGCCCTCACTTCCTTTCGGCCACCCCACCCCCTCCCGGTTCTGGAAGCTTCTGCCTTCCTCCTGGACTATTTTAGCAATCAGGTCACCCGTGGGCTCACTCTGAGCTTGTGGCCAATTAGAACCCACACGCCTTCTTCACAGAAATGGTGGTACCTCCGCCTCTTCCAGATCCTTCCAAAGTCAGGGTCCTCGGGGTGAAAACACAGAACGAGGTGGTGACCTGGTGGTCCTCCCATATCGGGAGGTGGGGGGGTGGGGCTTGCTCAGGAACTAAGGCCAGGCCCTGCTCCTGTCCCCATCGTGGCCAGCGCCCTGCAAAGGTGGCTGCTGGCATGGAGGGAGGATTGGTCACAAGGACGTCGGGGTGGCCTGCACATCGGTGTGCTCCCACACGGTGCCGCGTCGGTGCTGGAGACACACGTCCCTCACTTTGGTCCTCACCGGCCCCAGGCAGTTAGCTGATGCTCATCTGGAGGGGAGCTGAGTGACCTGTCAAGGTCACCGTGCTGGTGAGCAGCAGGGCCGAGACGGAGCCTGGGGAGCCCCAGCAAAGCTCAAGTCCACCTGGGCTGCCCTGGCGTTTCCCTAGGGCCTGGCAGACAGTGGCAGCCGGCCCAGCTGGCAAACGAGTTCTCATGAAGCCTGGGAGGCTCTGCAGCCCTGGTTCTACCCAAATAGCAGGTTCCCAGGACCCCACGAAAAGCCCAAAGCCCCTTGTGGCCCGTGTGTTCCGCTCAGAGCTGCTGATTACCTACTGCTGCTTCTGCTAAGCCCTGGCCAACAGCAGGTGGAGACTTCTGGCCTAAGACCCGCCCCCGCCCCCTCCCCGACACCTTGGCTTCAGGCGGCGGAATGTGAGCCAGTTCCCATCCTTCCCTCCCCCAGGCCTCTGACTGACCACAGGCCTTTCCCGGCCAAAACGGAACCAGGTACTGGACCAAGAGCAGATCCTCGGGAGCCTGCAGTCCATCCAGGAGGAAAAAAGATAACAAACATGCAAACAGAAGGGCTCTCCGTGATTGTGTGATGGAGGTGCAGCGGGGGTGGGGGGCAGGGCAACTGAGAGGGGTTGGAGAAGAGCTGCGGGAGGAGGGATGCAGTGGCCTGCGGCCTGGGGCTGGGAAGAGCTTGGCACCGTCCAGGAACTGAAGGAAAGCCAGTGTGGCTAGGGCAGCACAGGCCAATAGGAATAGAATGCGAGCCACACATGCAATTTACAATTTTCTAGTAGCCACAATAAAAAAATAAAAAGAGGGAGTTGGCATGGGGTCTCTGTCCAGGCTGGTTCCACCACAGTTTCCTTTAAGATCACACCGACCTTGGACCCAAGGCTACCTCACAAAGTACACAGTATTCCTGAAAGTACACCTTTCACAACAGTCTTATAGTTTGCAGCAGAAGAATGTAAAATTCCTGCATCAACAAGTGCACTTATTACCAATGATGGGATAGGAATAAATCCTGCACAGACAGCTGGAAATGCTTTTCCAAAGCATAGTTCAGAACTGTGAATTACTCCTATAGATCATGTTGGAAGTTGTTAACATCTGCTACGTGGAACATACAATTACTTTTCAGAATAAATATTGGTATTGTTGTAAAAAAAAAAGTAAAAAGAAATAGGTGAACTTCATTTTAATATTTTATTTAACCCAATATATCTCAAATATTAATATTTCAATGTAGAATCAATGTAGAAATTATTATTATTATTGGCCACGCCATGTGGCTTGTGGGGGATCTAAGTTCCCTGACCAGGGATGGAACCCAGCCCCCCTGCAGTGGAAATGCTGAGTCCTAACCACTGGACCGCCAGGGAATTCCCAATATAGAAATTATTAATGAGACATTTCACATCTTTTTTGTACTACAGCTTCGAGATCAGGTGTGTATTTTACATGGATGCGCACATCTCAATTCAGACTGGCCGTATTCCAAGGGCTCAGCAGCCCCGTATGGCTAGTGGCCACTGGTTAGGACAGCACAGGACTACGGGAGCGTGAGCAAAGGGGAGGAGGTGTGAGATAAGGTCAGAGGGGTGGGCAGGGATCACCTTGGATTTATTCCAGGAGTTTCCGGAAGCTGTGAGAGGGCTTTAAGTAGGGGCGTGATGTGATTCACTGCTGTCTTTACAGGCTGACTCTGGCCACCACTTGGAATGCTTTGGAGCAAGTGAGTGAGGTCAGTTGCCAGACAGACACCCAGGTCAGGGCTGAAGGCGGCCTGGGCGTCATTGAGGGCAGCCATGATGGAGCTGCAGGGGACACTGAAGAGACCGTGGAGAGGCAGAGAGACAGGGAGACAGGACTTCCCATCTGCTTTTCTTCTTCCTCTCTGCCAAAATTCCTCCAAAGTAACCCTGTCCTAACAGTTGCCTTCCTCCCAGGAAGAGATCTGCGTGGTTGCTATTTAACAAAGCCCACAGGCGCTCAACCAGAAACAGTTTGCCAAAGGCCCAGAATTGAAAAGTCTGCCACTTTCTGTGTCTCAAAGAATCACTGCATTTCTGAGCAAGAAAAGATAAATTTTCTAGATGCTCAGTATCACCTAGTGATGAGATGATCTCTGGGGCCAGCCTGCCTGCGTTTCAATCCCTGCTGTCCCTCTAACAAACTGCGTGACCTTGGACAAGATACTTAACACTCCTGGGCTAGCGTTTCCTCATCTGTATTCCAGAGGCATTAATAATCTCTATCTCTGGGGTGACTGGGAAGAGTAAGTAGGTGTATACCTATGCAAGTGGTTAGCACAGTGCCTGACACATACGAGGCACTCATTGCATGTTATCTATCATAATTGTTGCTGTTTTTGTTAACAGATGAGATAACTAAGGCCGAGGGACAGGAAGGGACCTGCCCAGTGTCAAACAGTAAACCTGCGGCAGAGCAGGAAACAGTATCTAAATTTTCTAATTTCTGGCTCTTACACGGAGCCGCCTCCCAATTGGAAATGCTGGCCATCCCTTCGTTTAGACAGTTACCATGTTCTCCCCATGTGCCAGGTGCCATGCTGGTACAAGCCCCATCTCTACAAAATCAAGGCTTTCCAGTTCGGAAGGAAAAAGCTCTTTGTCAGCCACTCTGGACTACAGGGTGAGAAAGGGACTACAGTGCAGGCAGAGAGACACATGCTGATAACAGGGCAGTCAAAACAGCGCTGGCCCGAGAACTGGGAGACGCCAGGCTGGGTTGCCTCTGCCTGAGCTGCTCTGTGATGTGGGCAAAGGGCTTCACCTCTCTGATCTCAGCACTCCTGGCTGCGAGGCAGTGGACAGACGTTAACACGCACCTCCTCTGTGGAGCTCCGGACTCCAAAGCGCCCACGGCCTGACTGGGGAGAAGGAATGAACTACCAGTCAGACTGGGATGTGGCCTCCAAGGACATGGGCCCTATGGCTCAGATTTTCTGGAACATTCCTGACTGACCCACCCTTTTCATAAGAGCCATGTGTATACTGGCCCACAAATCCTAGTTTTTAAAAAACAACCTGTCACTATAATAAAATTACGAGAGTCTGGTTCACAGGATTTCATAAACCAGCAACATTTCTAAAGAAACGTTAGGGAACTTGCAAAGGACTGAAAATTTGTTATTTTTCCAAACAAGGCCCTTTGGAAAATTTGTTATTTTTCCAAACAACAAATGGCGCTGGGAAAAGTGGATATCCATGTGCAAAAGAATGAAACTGGACCCTTATCTTCCACCCCACACAAAAGTCAACTCAAAATGGATTGAAGACTGAAATGTAAGACCTGAAACTATAAGACTCCTAGAAGAAAACATAGGGGAAAAGTTTCATAACAATGGTCTTGGCAATGATTTCTTGGATATGACACCAAAAGCACGGGCAACAAAAGCAAAAATAGACAAGTGGGTCTATATCAAACTAAAAAGCTTCTGCACAGCAAAAGAAACAATCAACAAAAAGGCAACCTACAGAATGGGAAAAAACATTTGCAAACCATAAATTTGCAAACTATATATATGATAAGAAGTTAATATATAAGGAACTCCTACAACTCAATAGCAAAAACCCAAATAACCAAATTAAAAAATGGGCAAGGGATCTGAACAGACTTTTCTCCAAAGAAGACACAGAGACGGCCAACAAGCAAGTGAAAAGGTGCTCAACATCCTTAATCATCAGCTAAATGCAAATCAAAACTACAATATGGGGCTTCCCTGGTGGCGCAGTGGTTGAGAGTCCGCCTGCCGATGCAGGGGACACAGGTTTGTGCCCCGGTCCGGGAAGATCCCACATGCCGCGGAGCGGCTGGGCCCGTGAGCCATGGCCGCTGAGCCTGCGCGTCCAGAGCCTTGCTCTGCAATGGGAGAGGCCACAACAGTGAGAGGCCCACATACCGCAAAAAACAAACAAACAAACAAAAAAACTACAATATGATATCACCTCACACATGTTAGAATGGCTAATATCAAAAAGACAAGAATTAACAAGTGTTGGAGGATATAAAAGAGAAACCTTGTGCATGTTGGTGGGAATGTAAAACGGTGCAGCTGTTAGGGAAAACAGTATGGAGGTTCCTCAAAATAAACTGAATACCATATGATCTAGCAACCCCACTTCTGGGTACATACCCAAAAGAACTGAAATCAGGATCTCAAAAATATATTTGCATTCCCATGTTGACTGCAGCACTGCAATGGAATTGGAAGCAACCTAAATGTCCACTGACGGACGGATGAAAGTAAAGAAGATGCTGTATATACATACAATGAAACGTTTGTCATTCAGCCATGAAAAAGAAGAATATCTTGTCTTATGCTACAACACAGATAAAAACATGAGGACATGCTAAGTGAAACTGGCCAGTCACAGAAGGACAAATCCTGCATGATTCCACTTATATGAGGTATCTAGAACAGTTAAATTCATAGAAACAGAAAGTAGAAGGGTGGTTGCCAAGGGCTGGGGGGAGGAGGAGATGGGGAGTTGCTATTCAATGGGGGTAGAGTTTCAGTTATGCAAGAGGAATAAGTTCTAGGGATCTGCTGTACAGCGCTGGGCATCTAGCTCACAATACTGTGTAATACACTTAACATTTTGTTATGGGAGTGGAACTCATGTTATGTCCTCTTTAACCACAATAAAAAAACAAACAAAGTACCTTCTGGAAAGGACATCAGAACATCAAAAAACAGGAAAGCTATCATCTCAGAATAAAGAATAGTCCTTCAAATTAAATAGCTTTAGTTTTGTGGGGGAAACAGACCACAGGGGGTGTGTGTGTGTGTGTGTGTGTGTCTTGCTTTCTGCTCGCCCCTGCCCCCTGCCCCTGCCCACTTCTCATCACACTAGACCTTGCGTCTGGAAGTCCAGGGGAGGAAGCCATGGACGCTTCCTCCTCTGACCAGTGCCCCGCGCCGCCCCCGCCTTCTTCCTTCAAGCCCACAGCACTTTGCACACACAGTTCTAGAAGCATGCTTCTCTCACTTATTTGGGGCTGGCTCTGCATCTTCCCACCGGGCTGTGAGCTGCGGAGGGCAGGATGCGTCCCACCCCTCTGTCCCCACCCCCATCTAACTGGTACTGGCACCGGGTAGGGGCCTGGCACACACTGTTGGGTGGAAAGTGGATTCTAACTGGACCTGGGGAGGCAACGTGGGCATCAGGCCCAGGAGACCTGAAGGGCTTAGGAAGGGAAGAATGGAAACCATATGGAAGCATTGCCCCTAAGAGAAGCCCGCCCAGCCCCAAGACCCCTCTGTCTCGAGGACTGGGTACCTCTGTCCCCCCTCACAGCCTGGGGGAGGGTGGGGAGAGGCAGCGGGGGATAGGGGTGGAGGTGGGGAGAAGCCCTGGAAAGATTCATTCCCGATAAGGCCCAGGGCTGGGACGAATGGCAGGAAGAGGCTGAGCCGGGACCTCAGAACCACAGACAAGCTGGGAGTTGGGAGGCCCGGCCCCTCCTGGGCCAGCCCCGCTCCCTCCATCCGCTCCCCTCCGCGCCGCCCCGAGGTGTCTCAGCCCCAGCAGCCAACCACAGGGAGAGCAGAGGGCGGAAGTGGCCGGCTCTTCAGACCTGGCTGCCGGAGGTGGACTCAACGGCCATACGCTCCCCACATGGCAGCCACCGCGGTCCCCCAGGCCCAGAGGCCCAGGTGGGGCGCCGAGGGACACGTGACGGTCAGATGGCAGCTTCAGAAGCACACACTGGTCCTTCTGCTTGATTTTCACCCAGTCACTCCCTCCCCTGCTTAAAACCCCTCACGGTCACTCGGTGCCCTCAGACTAAAGACAGGCTGGCCAGCTGTAGGCTCCCCTCACCCTGCTCATCCGTGCCTCCTGCCCCGGCCACTTGGCTCTGTTTGCAAGTAGGCGTTTATTTGTGAGATTCTTCAAGTGCGCAGGGACACATCTGCTTTTGCTCCTGTGGCGTCCCCTACATGGTGCGGAGAGCCTGACCCCGGTAACCACGCAAGAACTGTTTGTCGGTGGAATGAATGAAGAAGCTGGGGAGGAGGGTGAGGCTGTGGGGCAGCCAAGGGTTTGGAGATCAGACATGCTCGGGAAGGCCCACTGGCTGTGTGACCTTGGGCAGGTCCCCAGCCTGGCAAGCCTCTCCCAGCTTTTGCTGGCTCAGCTCACCCACCTCTGAGCACAAGGCAGGGATCACGCTGTTCAGAGAAGATTGGTTTCCTTACTTTGGTTCTTTTTTTAATTTTTATTTATTTATTTATTGGCCACACTGTGCAGCACGCGTGATCTTAGTTCCCCAACCAGGGACTGAACCCAGGCACCCGGCAGTGGAAGGGCAAAGTCTTAACCACTGGACCCCCAGGGAAGTCCCTTTGTTTCTTTTTTAAAAAAAATCCAGCCCTTTCATTTTATGGACAGAATGCTGTGGGGTGATGTGACCCCCCCCACCCCGTCTCATCTTGATGTTCATGTTTATCTGAACCAAAAAGGGAGTGCAAATTGGTGCAAACTATTTTGGAAAGAGACTTAGATGTCACCTGCCTACACGCAAAATGCTAGTAGCATCCACCAACCCAGCCCTTGTGCTTCTAGGAACTTGTCCTAAAGAAAAGTACAATACATTGTTTTAATAAGGGAGAGAAAAGCAAGTGGGAGAATTTTCAGTATTTTTAGAACTGACCACCAGGAGGCGCCTTTGAGTCAGGGGCTCGATCAGGTTAGCCCAGAGCCCCTGGACTTAAAGGACAAAAATGACAAAACCCAGTTCTTCTCAAAGGACGTGCCAGTCTTACTTCATCGCACCCTGGGAGCTTTTGTTACAGACAATATCTACGTGTTTTGTGTCCTCTCTGCCCTTCCTCATAAAAGACTCCCCTTACCAAAAAAAAAAAAAAAAAAAAAAGGCAATTTTAACTCTTACATTCTAATATTGTTCTGCTGGGCTTATTTCTGTCCAGATCTTCATCTCTCAAAGCTCCCCGGTCAGAATTCAGTTTGTTAGAATTCAGAACTTGACTTGTGCAATGTCTTTCATGAGCTTCATGACAAACGGGTGCTACGGATCTTGTTATTCCTGTGAACAGGTGGGGAAACCAAGGTTGGCACTGCCCAGGCCGCAAAATATACGATGGCCCGGAGGAGAGAACCTGGGGCCCAGGGTAACCCAAATAAAGTCAGTGAGCTAAGCCCTGGCCTTGGGCTCAACCCTCTAGCCTCTCCTGCTGCCTCCTCTCTCTCTCTGCATTTTCGTGATGCCGTGTCCCTGGACCCAATCCCTCCTTCCCCTTCCGTCTGCTGGGAGCCTGCCATTTATCCTCCTGGTCTTTGTCTGCTGCAGGTTTGGGGCCCTCCTGGTGGGCCATGTTTCCCCACACTCCACACACACACCCCAAGGAGTGCAGGCAAGGATTCCTCCCCTTACCTGAGAGGCTAAGATAAAGTCATGAACCCCCAGGCTCCTTCCCACCCCACATCCTCTGCTAGGGACCGCCCGCACTGCGTGGCCAGCCGGGGTGCTGGGCTCGGAGGGGGAGAGCAGGGGCTTGTCTCAGGTGAGCTAACGGAGGGGCCCACCGCTTGCCCTGGGGACCAGTCCTGCCCACCCAGCGACAGGAGGCGGGGACGCCTCCTCACAGGACCCAACCACCCAAGAGCTACTCCGCCTGAGTTTCCAGGTGCCCAAGGGGCCTTCCTCCTGCCCCTCCCCCGAAGGCTCGGTGTGCCTCCTGCAGCCCCGTCCCCCCCTTCCCGTCCCTCACTTCTCAGTCACACTGTGCGGCAGGCACCCACCCTGGGGGCACAGGGCCGCTCCTGGCCCGTTTCCGGCACTGGGAGGGCCTCTCTCTGGGCCTTCTTTCCCCGTCTAGAGGATCCCCGGGCCCCTCTCAGCTCAGTTTCTCTACCCTCAGTGCAGTAGTTTTTCATTAAGCTCGTCTTTCAAGGAGGAATTAAGAATTAAGAATCTTTTTCCTGGCCTCCAGGCTGCTTACAATGACAGTTCATGAGGAGCTGCGCTCTGAGCTGAAAAAGATCTATGTTGGAAGAGGTGAAGCCTGGAGGAGGAGGGGGCAAAGAGAAAAGAGGCAGTGACAGCCTCTAGTCTGGTCTCCCAGCTCCCTCTCTCCTCACCCCTCACGGGGTGACAGGAAGGCTCTTTAACAACACAATTGTGGTCCTGTTGTTCCTGCTTCATTTAAAATCCTTCCAGCCTTTGCCACCTTCCAGGAGGCCCCATGGGATCGAGCACATTCATTCAACAAATATTTATTTGGTGCCAAGTTCTGGGCTAGGGAGAGAAAGACAAGACAAGGGGCAGCACATAAACATACTGTTGCACCTGACGCAAGTGTCATAAGAACAGTGGGGTGGGAGGAGGCAGAGGCTGGGTGGTCAGGGAAGGCCCCTGGGAGGAGATGACAACTTGAGCTGAGACTCGCCTAACAGGAGGAGTTGGCCCCCCAGAGGCCTCAGGAGGCCAGAGCAGCAGAGGGGTCGACGGACAGGCTGTCAAGATATGACACAACAGGAGAAGCAGGGGCTGGATCGTGCAGGACGGCCTGACAGATGGGGAAACTGAGGCACAGGACCAGGTGACGCACGCACGGCCCTGTGGCTAGTTGGCTGTCCCCACTCAAGGTACCCAACCCTCTCTTCAAACGGTTCTGAATCACCTGCGTCGGGTCCTGTGTCCGCCCTGGGGTTTCCCAGGACAGGGCTGCACCAGCCACCTCAGAGGACCAGTGCCTGCTGTGTAGCAGATGCCCAGGAGCGTTTGTTGGATTGGATCTCGGCATCTCCAGGATGCCTGCAGAACAGCAGGGGCTCAGAGAGTATACAGGCTGTCCTGACACCGCCCTAGGCCACACAGGAGGCTCCCAAGTGCAGCCCAACAGGCAGAGTCAGCCATGCAGCAGCTGCGTCTGTACCCACGGTCTGTCCTGGCCCTCACGGCTACCTGCTGATTAGAGCTGTCACCAAGGTGCGGGGGCTTGGAGGCGCTGAGAGCATTGTGTGCCCCCAAAGAGTTCTGAACCCAGCTCCTCACCCCGATTTCACCTCTGATCTGTGTCCCTGTAAGCCCAGTACTTCACACCTCAAGGGCGGAAGCCGGCAGAGCTGCATTTCAGGATGTCTTCGGTGATGTGGGGGCTGTTACTTAACCGGCTCTCCTCTCTACCCTGTTGGTGCCTGGGGAAGAAAACCCCACCCCATGAGCAGGTATCCAGCAACCACATACCAGGCACCTCCGAGGTTTGGGGCCTTCTACAAAGCTAGGCTGGGGGAGGTGCGATGGGAGTGGCTCACAGGTTTATCAGCTCTCACAAAGGAACAGAAACCACGGCTCAGGATGTGGCAGGTGTGAAAGGAAGAGGAACTGCATGAGCTGCAGCCCCGGCCAGCCCGGCTCGGCTCCTTCCCAAGGCCAACATTCTGCTTCTCCTGGTGCTACAGGGTTTATGAAGTGGCCACACCACCTGGAAGAAGAACCCAGGTAGCGGGGGCAGTGCAGAGGAGTCCCAGCTGGACAAGCCCTGCCTCCTGTCCTCCCCCTGCTGAGACTGTCAAAATGTCCATCCAGGGGCTTCCCTGGTGGCACAGTGGTTGAGAATCCGCTTGCCGATGCAGGGCACACGGGTTCAAGCCCTGGTCTGGGAAGATCCCACACTCCGCGGAGCAACTAGGCCCGTGAGCCACAACTACTGAGCCTGCGCGTCTGGAGCCTGTGCTCCTCAACAAGGGATGCCGCGACAGTGAGAGGCCCGTGCACCGCGATGAAGAGTGGCCCCCGCTCGCCGCAACTAGAGAAAGCCCTCCGCACAGAAACGAAGACCCAACACAGTCAAAAATAAATAAATAAATAAAATTAAAAAAAAAAATTGGATCATATATTCACCTGTCTCTTTAAAAAAAAAAAAGTCCACCAACAAGAATGGGTGTCGGCTGTGGAGTGCACAGCCCCAGAATTCTAGGACTGCACCATCTAGGAGACAGACATAGAAAGAAGCACGTACAGTTCAGGTGCTCAGACAGAAGACCCGTCAGGACACTGTCGGTGGGTGGGGGGGACGAGGGAGGTGGTCGTCTCCATTCCAGAGCAGCAAGAGGGGGACTGGGCGAGGTGTCACGCCTGCCACAACAACAGCTACCCCAGCAGCGATGGCTGTCACCAACCGGCTCACCATGGGCGCCAAGAACACACACTTGGCTCCATGTACTCCTCCCACAGCCCCAGAATAGCCACTGCCCCCATTTCAGAGATGAGGAAACCGAGGCAAGGAGGGGTGAGCGACTTGCCCACGGGCCCCCAGGCAGTAAGGGTAGGTCTGGAAGGAGGAAGCTGGCACGTTGGTTCCCCCAAGGTAACAGCGACAGGAACTAGAGATGTTCCCCCAAGGTAACAGCGACAGGGCATCCAGCCACCGATGTGTTTAAACCTGCCAACTGGTTCCATCTTATTTCCAGCATCACCGGCCACCCTTGCGACTCTGCCCACTCTGGGCTAGCAGGGTGGGGCCTCTTCCTGGGGTGTGACACAAAGACCAGGACCAGGGGGCAAGCCTGACTCGGCCTGCAGACAAGCCTGGGAGGAGGAGACGGTGACCCAGATGCTTCTCAGCAGCTAGATTTCCTCTGCCCTCCAGAGGCTGCCTGCTCCCCTCCGCCCCCACTGCCTGCAGTCAGTAGCCTGCAAATTGCCAAGTGTTAATGATTACAGGAGGCCCAATCTAATTAACACCTGAGAGGGAGGAAGCAGGGTGGGTGCGTGCGTGCGTGCGTGCGTGTCCCATCACCCCGAACCCTTAGGACAGAGGCAGAACGTGGGTTATGTCCAGTTCTTTGAGGCCTGGGCAGGCCAAAGTCGCCAACCCTTCCAGGCCAAGCTGGGGTTGGGGCCAGCAGCGCCTCTCCTTCCCTGAACTGAGTGAGCCTCGCAGGGAAAGCTGAAGACCCACGGGGAGGTAGGTGCCCTGGTGGCCACAGCTGGCCAAGACTCTCAGGCCAGCCAGCGTCCAGCCCCTTTCACAACTCTGGGCCTTGGCAAGGTGGTTTCAGGAGGAAAACTCTGGCACAGAGCAGGGATCTCAAAAGCAGCTAGTTTAAACCTCTCCTGGTCCAGATGGCGTAACAGAGGAGCACAGACAGGGCACAGTTTACCCAGTACTACAAGGCAGGTTAGACTCAAGTCCCTGACTCCCGTATCCCCAACTTCTCACCAATAAGAGGGACCCTTCCTCCCAATTCACTTTCTTCACAGGCTTTCTCTCCAAGAGGCTGGAAGTAAGTCTAAGGAATGGCTTTGGGGCTGGGCAGACTGGTTTGAAGCCTCACTCCCCCCCTTAATTGCTGTGTGACTTTGGGCAAATACATTTCCCTCTCTGAGCCTATTTCCTCATCTGTAAAATGGGGGAAATAATAGATGCTTCTTAACACTGTAGTAGGAATTCAGTGAAATAAGGTGTCCCTGGGATGGAAAGCTCCTCCTGGGCCCCTGACAGGCCTTCCTGATGCCCTGTAGGTGGTCAGACACTCGGTGGACTCCCTTCCTGTCTCCCTCTGTGATGGCAAATACACCCTAACTCAGAAACACACATTCTCTGCCAGCCTTTGAGACAGGCTTGAAAATCCTCCCCAACGCTGGCCACAAGCACAGGGCTTCTCTCGGGATGGTTTCCCTGATGGGGCGGCGGGGGGTGGGGGGTGAGGCGGGGAATGGTAGAGAGAGGGATGGAATTCTCGGGGCAGAATCCGTCCTCACTTCTGCTGCCCCGAGTTTTCTGAGAGCTTGGCCCCCAGCCCCACCCCCCAAGAGCCTCCTGACTGCAGGGGCCGCTGGGTGGAGGGGTGCTTGGGAAGCAGCCTTCACCCCTTCACCCCTCCTACGGGTGGGCACACATCTGCTGCAGGCAGTGAGGCGGGCAGTGTAGATGAAAGCTGCTGACGGCAGGCCTCTGAGGAGGAGTGTGGAGGGGAGGAAATGGGGGGAAGGAAAAGGAAGAGGAGGAGGAGAGAGACCGGGTGAGGCCTGCTCCCTCCCCACGACCCACCCCGGACAAGCTAAGAAAAGCTCTGGGGGAGAAAAACCGCCAAAGATGCACAGTTGCCCTCCCCAGCCCACCGAGCTGGAGGCCCTTCCTTCCCTGGAGCCAGCTGCCCCCGGCAGATTAGCATTTGGCTCCGGAAAAGCAGGCCCCACACACCAACCCACGGGAGGCTGCCAGCTGAGTCAGACTCTCTACCTGTCAGGAAATCATTCATAAAATACGACACCTGCCCAGCGCCCGCCCTCACCCCAGCCACTGTCAGCCACCAGCTCCACAACCACAGTGCCTCCAGCCCCCCCTCCCGCCCCCACCCCCCAGCCACTTCACACATTTCTCCTGGGATAGCTTGAAATAAGGCCGGCTCAGCCTCGGTAAATCAGTATTTACGGGTCGCCTGCCCTGGGGATGACAGCTGAGTCTAGAAGAGCGACAACTTCACTCAATTATGAACAAATGACAGTGACACAGATTCCAAAGCGTTTTCAGTGTCACGGCCATGCCAGTAGTCGGCACTTCTTTATCTTCAGTTTATGTACAGACAGCTGGAGGCTCCCAGGATACCTCACTAGACATAGCTAGACAAGGACCATGTGGCCAATCCTCCCACAAAGGAAAACTGGGGGCCCCAGGGGGAGGTGACTTGCCCCAGGTCACATGGGAGTTCAAACTCAAAGCCCACATTTTCAAAATGCAGATGATATTCCATGTTCTTCTCACTTTCCATCACTCAAACCCTGATGCGGCCCTCCTGCTGAAGAACTGGATTCTTTATCACAGACCCTTGTGCCTGGGCCCTACTACCCTCGGCCCTCATCACACTCCCCCTTGCTCTCCTTCTGCAACCACTCTGGCTTCCTTGTTTCTCAAACACACCAAGCATGTCTCAGGGCCTTTGCACATGCCACCCCTTCTCCCTTCCATTCATTACATGTCAGGCTCCCTATCACCCTGCAAGATGAGGTTCCTTGTCACCTCAGAGAGACCACGAGAACCACCCCCCCCAACATTCTTTCCTATCCTTGCATGAAAATTGTTCCCATCCTAACCCATATTACAAGTTAGTTGTGTACTTCTTCACCTGTCTACTGCCTGTCTCCTCAGGGAGAGTAAGCCTGAGAGGTTGGTTTTACTCACCATGATGTCCTCAAGTCCTTGCACAATGCTTGGTACAAAACAGACCCTCGGTAAATATTTGTTACACGAAGAACTGAATGATTTCTCGTTGTGTGCAATCAGAACCCCTCAGGCTGTCACTCGAGTCCCTTTATCCTCTGACCATACCACTAAGTTGAGCAGTTAAATTATCAGAATACGTCTTCCGCGTTTATCATTCTTATTCAGTGTTCACGACAGAGAGGCTCAGAAGAGCCCTGGAGTGTGAGAGTGGTGTCCAGGCGTCGGGAGCCAAGGTAAAGGGCCACTCGGCCCCACCCAGCCAGGTAGGCGCCCTGACAGCAGGACACTGTGGGTACTGTAGGATGGCGTTCTGTAAGACACTCTGAAACTGCTCTTATTTCTATTCTCTATGCCCCCAAGAGTGGCAGAGAGTCATCAAACAATCGCTGCTTCAGGAGAAGGGTTTCAAGCTGCACCTGGGTCACCCTTCTGATCAATCTCTAATCAGTACTGACCCACCAGGACTCAGACCTACTATAGAAGCCAAGGCAAATATATCCAGGTGACAGGATCAAGGGTTCTCAACATTACATGTACATTAGAATCACCCAGGAAACCTGTGAGAACACACAGATGCCTTGCCCGCTCTGCCCCACGCTGAGTTCACAGGTCTAGGCTGGGGCAAGGCAAGTGCCCAGGGAGATTCTGATGCACAGTGAAGGCTGTCAGTGATTCCAACCCTGGCCAGACACTGCAACGATTTGAGCAGCTCTCCCCTCTGCTGCAGAGATCCTGACTCAAGGGCCAGGGGTTTTCAAACATTCCCCACCTGCAGCCAGGGTTAAGAACCACTGCCCAGATGCTTGCTTTCTAGACTGTTCTAGCTGACCCAAGTCAGGGGACCTGGCTTTTCTTGTGGGTGCTGGATGTTAGGTGAACACTGATTGAGTGCTTGCTATGGGCTGCACTGGACACACCCCTGCCCTTAAAACTTCCACTCCCACTCGAACTGGGAGACCGCTGTGAGGGGGGCCAGGCTGGGAGGCAGGGCACAGATGCTCCTGTCCCTCTCCTGCCTAACCCCTGTCCATGACTCCCTTTAGGATCAAGTCCTAAGGCTCACCTGGTAGGATCTGGTCCCTGACTATCTTCCTACCTCCTCTCCTGCTGTTCCCGTTCCCAGCACCCACCCAGGGGCTCCTTCATCTTAAACTACATCCAGTTCTTCCACAAGCGCCACGCGACTTCCCACCTCCCTGCAAAGGGGGAGCGCCGTTGCCCACAGCAGTGCCTTCAACCCCCACTCACCAGACTGCTTCACTCCTGCTGGGGCCTCGTCCACAGGGCCGAAGGCTCCATCCGGGCTCCTAGGGCATGTACTGCCCACCTCCTCCAGTGGGCATCTATCACACTGCCCTGGAGTCGCTGCCCATCTCCCTGAGAACAACGCTGTGCGTCCCTAGCTTCTAACACAGGCACGTAAGAGGCTGGGGGAGCAGAGGGTAAGCAAGGGCAAGTTGTGTTTTTGGCTTACCTTGGCTAGGTTCTAAAGACTTCTTAGAGAATGGACAGCCTCGGGCAGAGAGGAGACTATTCGGTACCAACCCAGGAACTAGAAAGTTGCCACAAGAATAGAAACCTAGGAATTGACAGGCTAGAAATCACCAAAAGATGCCTCATCACTTGGTTAAAATCCAGACTCTACCACATACCAGCTGTGGGCATTTGGGCAAGCTATTTAACTCTCTGAGCCTCAGTTTCCTTATCTGTACAATGGAGATAATTATAGTGCTAACTCAGGGCTGCTAAAAGCAATGAAACAAGCCAAGGTATATAAAGCCCTTAATGCAGCAGTGCCTGGCATAAGGAATCACTCAGTGAAGGTTGGCAATTATCACCATTATTATTACTCACGGAACACCCGTGCTGAAAACGCCTTTAGAGATCATCTACATTAACTCCTGCATTTTATAGTCAGGGAAGAGGAAGGTCTCACTGGCTCTTCTGCCCAGGCTTGCAAACCCAGAGCAGGACCAAGCCGATGGCGTCTCCTCCTGGGCCACTGAGGAGAGCCGGGAGGGGCTGCTGGGGATCACTCGATGTGCTGGCAGGATGCCAGCCGGACTTCCTAAGGACTTGGAGCCGGACGGTCCCAACATCTCAGCTCTGTTTCAGGCAAAATCACTGAGCGTATTTTAGGATCAGCAAAAACCCACAATGCCTTTGGCTGCGCACTTTCCCTCTTCTTGTTGAAGCCCAGGGGTATTTTCTAGGAAATTGAGTCCATCTGTTTCTGATTCATTTGTACTTAACTCATCACCAGGCTGTTTTGTAATAGCCCTTTGATGTGAAAGCAGCCTTATTCCATAAGCCTCTCTAAGCCCTTATTTAGTCAACAGTAGGTAAACGGGGCTCTCCAAAGAGGCCAGAGGCAGCTTCTTCATCTCGCTCAACACACAGGCCATGTGACGGGGAGGCGCGGCCCTGAGACCCCCCTCTTTGGGCCTGTTAGGGCAAAGCGACCACTCCCTGACGCCGGCCCAGCCCCCAGCACCTGGGGCGTCCTCCTGCTCCTCCGCAGCTCACAGCCTGTCCGCGTCAGTTTACGACTTCCTGCGTGTTGCTGGAGCTGCTTGGTCTCAGTTCCTCAAGGGTGAGCGGCCGGTCTCCCCCTTTACGGCGCCCCCACCACCCGGCCCTGTGCACAGTCACAGGGACCAGCACTTCCAAACCAAAAACCCACGGGAGAGGTCTAACACGTGTAAGGGTCCATCCCCAAAGGGACAAAGGGGAGGAATATTTGAAGATGGGGCTGCTGGAACTTAGCCGGCAGCTCAGAGAACCGCTGATTGAACTGCAAGTCCCAGAGTACAAAGGGGAGAGTCTGTCTCCCCTTCCCTCTGCCACCCAGACCAAAGTACCCGTGAAGTCTCAAACCTGCCCTGCTTCATTCAGCAGGATGAAAAATCGAGGAACCTCCCAATCTAAGGAAACGTATGTACGAAACTCTTCACTGAGTTCAAGGCTGAATCACAAAGTGCTCCTGAAGGGAAGCCAGGATGTTTTAGGGGATGTCCCTAACTTCGGGCTGGCTTTCAAGGCTCCACAACCCAATCCAGAGGCATCTCTGTTAACAGAAGCAGGATCTTGGAGGGGCCCAGCGGGCTGGCAAGACCCTGTGTTTATTAAAGACGTAGTAAGCAGTCTCTCAAACGCAGGGGATGGTGTAGCCCAGTGGCTCTCAAATGCAAGCGTGCATCACAGTCACCCTCCAAGGGCTGGTTACCACATAGAGCACCGGGTCACACCCTCAGAGTTCCTGACCCAGTAGGTCTAGAGCAGGGCCCAAGAACCTGAATTTCTAGTGGGTTTCCGGGTGATGCTCATACTGTGGGTCCTGGGACTGCACTTTGAGAACCACTAGTCTAGCCACTCGTTGAGTCCCGGGGTGAGAATATCATGGGTGGAGGCGGCTACCTACTGCCAATGAATGTGTTTCGTTTCCCCTTTTCTCTGAATACCGGGCTTAGTACTAAGTTAGTGAGGGGATGACAGTGCAGGCTGTGAAGCAGGCCTTGGGCTCCATGCCCCACAGAGAGCACCTCATTCAGTCCTCACAGTTACCCTGCGAGGTCGACACTATCTCCATTTTACTGATGAACTGAAGAGGAGAAGGGAAGCGACCCTCCTCAGGGCCACACACTACTTAGCCCAGGAGCTCGCGCACAGCAAGAGGTCAAAATATTCTCACCCGTGAACACAGATGGTTAAGAGACGGATTTGAAACCAAATCTGACTCCAAAGCTCAGACTCATTCTACCACATTAGCAGGAAGTATCAAAGGAGGTAATGTAAGCTCTGGGAGGGAAAGGACTAAAGCTTTTCTCTATTTCCTTCCTCCCTCCCTGCCCACCCCCCTTCCCCTCTCTCTTTCTTCCCTCTCTTAATGAAAGTAGTGATCTGACTAAAGCTTTTCTGAACCTCCTGTCAGGGCTCAGGGTCTGACCTAGTGCAGCAGAAATGAAAAGCAGTGTTGAGGAGCTGGCCCCAGAGGGGCCACAGGTGAGAAGTGGGACCACCTGCCAGAGGAGTGAAGACAAGGCCCAGGTTATGGGCCCAGATCAGCCCCAGGGAGTCACCAGGGCCTCATTAGGGACAAGCATCTAAAAATAATTCAGGTAGTTGGGGTGGAGGAAGTTTAGTTGTTTTGGTTGAAAACAATATATTTTTACCAAAAATAATCGATGTTCTTAGCAATCTGGGCAGGTAGAGAAGTTCTCTTGGAATTTTTTAACTGTGCACCTTTCATGTATTATCTCTATAAACAGAGCACACTAATGGATGCTTACATTGAAAAACTTAGAAACTACAGATAAACAAAAGAAAAAATTCAAACCCTGTAATTCCATGACCTGGAAATTACCACTGATAATGTTTTCCCTTAATTTAAAATTTTTTTGTATTAGTTTTTATTGGAGTACAGTTGCTTAATGTTTACGTTTATACCCATTTTATCTACTTACTAGTTTATTTCTATGTAGACATTTTTTACAAGAGTAGGTTCACCTTGATCTTATTGTTTTGTAGCCTGACTTTTTTTTTTTTTTTTTTTTTTTGCGGTACTCGGGCCTCTCACTGTTGTGGCCTCTCCCGTTGCGGAGCACAGGCTCCAGACGCGCAGGCTCAGCGGCCATGGCTCACGGGCCCAGACGCTCCGCGGCATGTGGGATCTTCCCGGACTGGGGCACGAACCCGTGTCCCCTGCATCGGCAGGCATACTCTCAACCACTGCGCCACCAGGGAAGCCCATAGCCTGGCTTTTTTTTTTTTTTTTTTTTTAGCCTGGCTTTTTTAAGCAACACATCATGACCATGATCCTTTCATTGTCTTCAATACCCATTTCAATGGCTACATGCTCCTCCATTACATGCACACACCATAATGTATATAACGAATCTCTTATTGCCTGATACTAGATTATTTTCAATTATTTGCTATATTAATTTTAGTTTATTTTGGACTAGTACATTGTATTCATCATTGGGTTACCCATGGTTTGAAAGAGCCTCATTTGGATCAAGAGATGATATTTTAACATTCCTCCTGTTTTAACACAGGCTGAGAAGTAAAACATTCATGGAGATGTTTCAGTGGGGGTTTGATTTTTGTAATACTTCTTAATTTAGGTAAGTTCTGTTAAAACCTTTCTAATTGGAACTTTATGGAATATGAATTGTATCTTGGTAAAAACCAAACAAAAATCCTTTCTAGTTGGGAGTTAGAAGACCAAAATTCCAATTGTTGCCATGTGACCTCATGCAGTGTAACCCTTGATGTGTCCTTTTTCTCAGATACTGGTGTAACAATACCCAACTCTCAGGGTGTCCTGAGCTTCAAACAAGATGGTGTGTGTGAAGGAATGAATGCTGTTCTCTATGCATAATCACCAAAGCAAGAAACAACCTACTCCATTGGTCACTGGTAAACAGATTTATAAACTGGGATGTATCTATACTATGGAACACAAGCCACGGATAAAAAGGAAAAAACTACTGACATGTCAATAACATAGATGAATCTGAAATACATTATGCTAAGTGGAAGAAGCTAGCCACACAAGGCTACATACTGAATTATTTCATTTATACAACATTCTGAGAAAGGTAAACTGTGGGGAAAGGGATCAGGTCAGTGGTTTCCAGGACTAGGAGTGAGGGGAGGGGACTGACTATAAAGACTCATGAGGGGATTTTCTGGGGTGATGGAAATATTTTATATGTTGATAACAGTGGTGGTTACACAACTGTATACATTTTTCAAAACTCATTGAACTGTACACTTATAAAGGGTGAATTTTACTGTATGTAAACTATGCCTTAATAAATTTAACTCTTCGGCTTCCGTGGTGGCACGGTGGTTAAGAATCCGCCTGCCAACACAGGGAACATGGGTTCGAGCCCTGGTCCGGGAAAATCCCACATGCCGTGGAGCAACTAAGCCCGTGTGCCACAACTACTGAGCCTGTGCTCTAGAGCCCGCGAGCCACACTACTGAGCCCGTGTGCCACAACTACTGAAGCCCCCACGCCTAGAGCCCATGCTCCACGACAAGAGAAGCCACCACGATGAGAAGCCCGTGCACAGCAACGAAGAGTAGCCCCAGCACAGCAACGAAGAGTAGCGCCCGCTCATGGCAACCAGAGAAAAGCCTGAGCACAGCAACAAAGACCCAACACAGCCAACGAATAAATAAATAATTAAATAAAATTTTAAAATGAAAAAAAATGAGTCCCCTCAAAAAAACAAAATATAGGGAATTCCTTGGCAGTCCAGGGCTTTCACTTCAGAGGGCGCGGGTTCAATCCCTGGTTGGGGAATGAAGATCCCGCAAGCCGCGTGGCGTGGCCAGAAAAAGAAAAAAAAGTATAGTACTGTCCAGGTATAAGGTATCATCCATCAGGCACTACCTATAGTACTTTTCACAGAAATTCTCAAATGCCTTTGTGAAACACGGCAAACGTTAAAAAAAAAAAAAAAAAAAAATCTAGAAAAGACCAAATGTGCTCAGGAAAATATGTGTTGTTAGGCGGCCTTTTGGAACGGCCATTTCTACACTCTAGCAAATGCTCATATGTGAGGCAGCTGGTCCCACTGGGGAGCAGCTGACCACTTGTACTATTTGGGGGTTCTCCTTTCATGACCTGTTTGTTTGCTTATTTGTTTTTAACACCACCAGCGTAAAAAGAATCAACAGTGTCAGAACTGAACAGTGAACGCCTCCCCCAACCCAACCAGGACAGCCTTTGTCCTCCAGGGAAAGAATACAGGTATTTCTGGTTGATCTCCTCTTGGCCTGACCACTGCCATCTTAATGAACACCATGCTCCAAAAGTAAATAAAATATAAAATAAGAATAACCTGCAGCCAAAGACTAGGCTAATGGACAGCAGATTTCTAAGCAGAATAGGAACAAGAGGGGATCAGTACGAAGATGAAGTGCTAACAGTGAGAAAGAATCTGCTCAAACCTGCCAGCATTGCGTCAAAATCCCTGCCCCGCAGTCCATGGCCCTGATCAACGCTGACGAAATTCCAATACAACCAAGGGACCGAAGTAGTTCCTGGAGTTCATAATGGGATCTGAACTGCAGCAAATGGAACTGAGGATATAACCTCCTCTTGCACAGAAATAAGGTCGCTGAAAAGAAAGGGTCATCTATCTGTGTGCACAGCTTATCACCTGCTCCCACAGGGCCCAGCGGAGCTCCGGCCCGTAGGAGGCGCTCCGAGAATGTTTGTGAGCAAGGCATTCAACTGCTCTTGGAAGACGGGTGCCCAGCCCAGCCCCCCTCACGGTAAAGACTTATCTCTAATCCATGTTACAATTGACCAACAGTCAAACCAACTTCCCCAGATTTATTCTTCTGAAGCCACGCAGGTTTGTTAACAGTCCTGCATGGAGGGTCTACTCAGCCTCATTTCAAGTAACAACGGGGCCTATTACCCTGTTATCCGCTGGGGGTGGGGAGGAGTACAGCTGACTGATGCCAGGTGTTGGGGTTATTGAGCTGAAAAGCTTCTTACCAAGAAGCTCACATGCTAGTGGGAAAGAGAATTCTGGAAACAATTACAATAATTTGATAATGAAGAGCTCACCATTAGTTGAGCAGACATTGTGCTAAGTGATCTGTCCAATAACCTTGTGAGGTGAGAACTATACCCACTTTAAAACGAGGAAACTAAGGTTCTGAGAGGTTAGGCACTTGCCTGAGGTCACAGAGGCAGTGAGCAGAGGGGCCAGGAAAAGAACCCAAGAGGTCTGACTCCACAGCCTGCTCTCCTGGCCCCTGCCGCAGAGATATGAAGCCCTGAGACCTGGAGCTGTCAGAGGAGGCCCTCAGACCTGTCCTGGCCGCTACATCCTGAAGCATGGGGGAAGCACTGCAGCCCGAGGGGAGAAGAGGCAAATGGCCTCATGGTGAACCAGACGCTGCGGTACAACGGGATGCCGCCAGGAGGCACGGGACACCGCCAGGAAGCACGGGAGATGGAGCCCTGGGAGACACAGGCAGGGCCAGACCATGGGGCTTGGTGTGCAGGGCATCTACACTTTACCCGGGCCCCCAGCAGAACCGTGAGCCTTTCGATCTGTCGGCCGACATGAGTCTCGCCCGTGAGAATGCTCATGTAGGGCCAGGCCACGCTGTAGAAGCTGGGAAATTGAAGACTGGGGAGGGGCCATCACAAAGCCACTGCGCCGGTCCAGTTGGGCAGGGGAGCCTGAACTGGGCAGGGCCAGGAGCTCCTTGGTCAGAATCCGCCCAGGGGAGCCAGGTACAGCTCTCGCAGAGCATCTGACACGGACCAACCCTGGACTGCTTGCTGGGCTGATCCCCCTCAGGTCTTTCAGGATCCCGTTTCTGAACCAAGCAGACCCCATGGTTCACAAGGCAGCACAGACCACTGGCCAGCAGCCAGTTTCGATCTCTAGTCTCAGTTTCCCCATCTGTAATGCAAATGGATTTAACTAGATTGCACTTTAGGTAGCTTCCTGTTCTGACATTCTGTGAATTCTTTTTATATTAGATTCCCATGGTGTCAGGCAAATGAAACCTCATGGACACATTTGGAAGTTCTGTCCAAAGGCACTGATTTGCTCTTCTTTGGGACGTGTGGGCAGTAATCTTATATAAATTGGAACAATCTCTGAAGAGGTCGGTTTGGCACTGTCACGGTTTGGTTTGTGCGTTAACTTGGCTGAGCCACTGTGCCCAGATGTTTGATCAAATATTACTCTGGATGTTTCTATAAAGGTGTTTTTGAGATGAGATTAACATTTAAATCAGTGGACTTTAAACCAGAGAAAAGCAGTTCCCCTTTGTAATGTGGGTGGGCCTCATCCAATCAGTTGAAGGTCTTATTAGACCAAAAATGGACTCCCCCACCTCCTCCAAGCAAGGAATTCTGCCAGCAGACTGCCTTTGGACTGGATCTGAAACTCCAGCCAGCCAGCCTACTCTACAGATTTTAGATTTACCAAGCCTCCACAATCCTGTGAGCCAATCCTTTAAAATAAATCAGTCCTCTCTCTGTCTCTCTCTCTCACACTCACACACACACACTGCTGGTTCTGTTCTCTGGAGAACACTAATACCCACACTATTTATCAAAATTGTAAATGCTGGTTATAACCCATCCACATATCAGAATATATTGTAGCCACAGAAAACGATGCAGTCCCTTTATGTACTGACATGGAAAGATCTCCAAGATATATTAATAATAATGTGTATAGTGTATAATCATCTGTGTAAACAACAAAAAAAGAGTAAAAATTAAAATTCGTATTGCTTACCTGTGGGGGAAAAACTCTCTGGAAGGATAACTAAGAAACTAACAGCAGGGGTTACCTGTTGGAGGAGGGCAGTGGGGGAACTGAGTAATGGGAGACAGGGCAGAGGGGCTTTTTGCTTTATTCCTTCTATATTCTTTGATAAATGCACATATTCTTTGACCCAGCAACTCCACATCCACGTTTACCTTATAAATACACTCCCCCACATGTAAAATGGTATATAAAATTCAGTTGTAGCATCGTTCATAAGAAAATAAGAATGGAGGGACTTCCCTGGTGGCGCAGTGGTTAAGAATACACCTGCCAATGCAGGGGACACAGGTTCGAGCCCTGGTCCAAGAAGATCCCACATGCCGCAGAGCTACTAAGCCTGTGTGCGCCTGTGCTCTACAGCCCACGAGCCACAACTACTGAGCCCGCACGCCTAGAGCCCGTGCTCCGAAAAAAGAACAGCCACTGCAATGAGAAGGCCGTGCACCGCAACAGAGTAGCCCTCGCTTGCTGCAACTAGAGAAAGCGCACACACAGGAACGAAGACCCAATGCAGTCAAAAATAAATAAATAAAATATATAAATTTATATATAAAAAAAAGAATGGAAACAACCCAAACACCCATCAGCAGGAAAGCGGTTAAATAAATCATCCATTTGTTCAAAAAATGAGGCTGCTCTCTCTGTTCTGATGTGGAATGATTTCCAAGTGGGAAAAAGTGAGGTGCAGGACACGGTGTGTATACAGTATGCTACCATTTGTGTGGGAAGAAAAGTCAAACTCAGTGCCTGTGTATTTGCAAATGCATGAACACAGAATAAACTCATGACAGGTGTTCCCTCTGGGGAGGGGAACTAGGTAAGTGGGGAGTGGGGCGGGAGAAGGAATTACTCTACAATGTATTTTTTGAATCATGGGCATGTATAATCTACTCAAAAGTTTGGAAAATTTCTGAGGGGAAGGGGAGAGGTAGGAGGAGGAGAACTTACGTGCCAGGGTGGTACTAAACACAAAGCATTCATCCACTCCGCTTTTTATGATGTTTTTAACCTCAGTTTTCCCTGAACTGATCTTACGAATTCCCACTTTGGACCACGGCAAATTTCACTGAAGACCCAGGGCCCTCATCAAAATCAAGAAGATAATTTTTTTTTTTTTTTGCGGTACGCGGGCCTCTCACTGCTGTGGCCTCTCCTGTTGCGGAGCACAGGCTCCGGACGGGCAGGCCCAGTGGCCATGGCTCACGGGCCCAGCCGCTCCGCGGCATGTGGGATCTTCCCGGACCGGGGCACGAACCCCTGTCCCCTGCATCGGCAGGCGGACTCTCAACCACCGCGCCACCAGGGAAGCCCAGGAAGATAATTTTTGAAGATAAGAGCACTAGCTCTCTGAAAGGCAGGTGACTCTTTAATCCATGCATAGATACGACCAGATGCAGACCTGTTCTTCAGAACCTTTTTTATTCTTCTAACCACCAGAGAAGGTCAGCTTGAACCGAAACAAGCTGAAATCGCCTCAAAAGGCCCACCTCATTACACACAACAGGGCAAAACCTGAAGTGAAGCCTCAGTTTTTTTCAGAGCAGACCCAGCATGTATTCTTACACAGGTGTCCACTAAAGACTGATCAGCAAAGCACCACCACCACAAACTTACAAACTCCGCTGGGGGCTCCCCCGTGTGTCACTCACGGAGTCCACCTCTTCCTCAGCCATAAATAAGTCCTCGTTCTTTTGCGGGGGAAGGTCGTCAGTGCGTATCTTGAGCGATAGACCATTTGTTTACTCTGGAACTTTGAAAGGGAGGTGACTCAACTTATTTCCTCCCATGCATCTGAGATGCAATCGCTTCTCTGAATATCTAAACCGTGACCTGGGAGATAGGTCGTGGAGGGTCCCTCAACAAAGACTCTTCAGGACCAGCCTATCAGGCTCCTTAAGTACTTAATCCTTTGTTTTTCAGAAACCTTTGCACCTGGGCTCCCAAGAGGCAAGCAGGCCCAAAGGAGCGGCCACAGGCCTGGGAGCCAGCGGCCTCTCTGAGCAGTCACCGGGGAGGAGGAGGGGGCAGGGAGGGGGCGAGGTGGAGATGCAGGGGGACAGAAATCAGCTGAAACACTCCATGCTGGTTCTGACTCGCTCCATCTCGTGCAGGAAGCTGTAGAACTGAGGCAAGGTTAATTCTGGGGAGAGAAAATGCAGCTTCAGGTGAGTGTTTCCAACTCCACAGAATCATCCAAGAAAATGAATTTCCACCCGGAGACTTTCTTTTTCTTTTTTGGTTTAGTACCTCTAAGCAGTTCTTGACAGGTAATTGATCATAATAAAGAACTGAAGCCTTAAAAAAAAAAAAAAAAGAACTGAAGCCTTGAACATAGAAAGTTCTCAGCTCCACAAAAAAAAGGAAGGGGGGGATTTAAAATGGCATTAACTCCCCGGCACAAAGGGATGAAAGGGGATCATTCAGGACAGTAGGTGTGGCTCCTACAGCAAGAGCTTCTTGCGCTTCGATATTCGCCATTCCTACCTCACCCTTTCCCTTTTGCAAAAAGGTCTAAAAGTCTTCAAACTGTGGGGTCTCCAACCTGCTGATGGCTTATTATTTATGAGAGCAAAGGCAGCAGAATGGTGACTCCACAGCTTGGTTATGACTTTTTCTTCTGGAAAAATGATTGGTGGCGGGCTTCACAAGCCCAATGACTGAAGAAAACATGGGAAAAGGGAAAGAGCTCTAATGGGAATTTGGACTCACCTATGTATAAATTTTCAGTTTGATTTCCTTTCTTAACCACCAACTTTAACTGATCCAAAAAGGAAAAAGAGAAAGAAAGCATTTAAATTAAAATGATGACAACTGGGCAAAGAAATTCCTGAAACCTGAACTGTCACGTAAACATCAAAGCATCCAGCATCTCACTTGAGAGTTACTAGGGAGCAGTCTGGATCGTCCACCACCAAAACTTCTAACAATTTCCGCGATTACATGAATAATCAAACTTTCAAGAATCATATCCCGATCCTATTCATCTGAAAGTAAGCGTGTTAGTGACTACATCTTTGGCTGACCACATTGCTCTGAGATACACAAGGCACTGGATATTAAAGAAACCCAATGTAGATTTAATACCAAGTCAAAAATCTCCCAATTTTCAGAGATCAGGAGAAGACTTACTTGTAAAAAAATACTTCCCACTTTTTCCAGTTCGCTGCTCCCAGACGTCACTGTGACACAAAAGAGAAAACCAGTAAGTGACTGATTGAGGACTCACCCTGAAGACCCCAATCTTGTAAGTTGTACAGCAGAAGCCATGTGGGGGCCGGTATGAGGACAGCAGAATGTGCTTTTCAGGAAGTGAACTTCTTGAGACCCGTGGATAGAAAGAGCTGCCGAATGTTGACAGCGACACAGAGAAGCAGGTGCTGGACCCAACAGTCTTGGGGGACCAAGGACACCTCTTCCCCAGCAAAGTCATCTGAAAGCCTCTGCCACCCAACCCTACATCACCCAAATGACCCAGGACTGGCTCTAACTAGTTACCTCCAAATGTCCACTCCATATCTATAAGCTGGTTAATCATCAGAGTCTGACCTATGGCCCATCGAGCAAGGGTGGGGGCATTCTGTTTCCACTGGAACAAAAGCAAAAAGCCAAAGTCATAACAATGGGAAAAAATCCCCCCTATTCATTCCGCCCCCAACACAGCATGTTTAGTCTTTACACAGACAGTGGTAAGCATGCAGAACGAAGGGCTCGGCCTATGTGCACAGATCTGGGGGCTGGGGGGAGTCAAGAGGGGCAGGAGACAATTTAAATGTTTTCTTTTATTCCAAGATTTAATCCAGGTTGGAACAAAAACTGTATGACATTTATATTCAGTCAAATCAGAGGGAAAAAATTAGAGTTGCACTGAATAGTGCTGTTTAAAAGCTACATGTCTGTCATTTGCATGAAACCAAATGAAAAACATTAAGCTGGGAGACGACACATGATGACTGACGGTTTTTCCTTAGTCAGCATTTTCCATTTGTTTCTTGTCACGAAATAAAAGCAAGTGATCTTAATTAACCTTGATTAGGAGGAATTATGATACCTTTTCAGAAAAGTAAGTGGCTTTCTCCTCACTGAGACCTATAAGAGAACAGAAGGAGACATGAACACAGTGAAGGGCTGCAGGGCCTGTCACCCTGAGCAGCCTTGGTGGTCACCTACCCAGAGTTATGAAATCAGCCCGGACCTGCTCAGCTGTGAGACTCTTCTTCAAGGCACCTAGGAGGGAGGGGAGAAATCAGTCAAAGAGGGCAAATCAATCAATCAGCTAGCAGTAAGTATTTAATGGGCACAACCTAAGCGACCAGGATGACAACAGGAATGAGCAGACTCAGCTCCATCTCAGTCCAGTCGGGGAGGAAGGAGCCCCCGAGACCCGGGAGAACGAGGCAGCACATTTGGGTTTTTTTTTGTGCCACACACGTGTTGGCCCCTCCAGAAAGTATGGATGAGGTCAGAGCCAAAAGAAAAGACTGTATGGACTTGGGGATGGGGCACCTGATCTGAGGAAATAAGGCCACAGACTCCTGGAGCCAAGTGGGGGAGTTCAAGGTCAGACAGGGCGCAGGGGTAACAGCCCAGAGCTGCGCTGTGTGATCCATAACCACTGAACATACGTGGCTCTTCTTATTTATTTTTCTGTTTTTGGCCGCACCACGAGGCTTGCAGGGATCTTGGTTCCCCGACCAGGGATGAAACCTGGGCCCTCGGCACTGAAAGCGCTAAGTCCTAACCACTGGACCGCCAGGGAATTCCCCTCTTTAACTTTTAATGAATTAAAATGAAAGAAAATGTACGATTCTGTTCCTCAGTGCTCAATAGCCACACGGGCCCAGGGGCCACAGCACTGGTCAGGGCAGATCACACACCGTTCCCACCTACATACTGGCCAGCCTGCCGCAGAAGATCAGCCCTCAGGAAGTAAACCCAGGTGGACTAAGCAGTTTGGCTTCTACAGTTCCCAAGTCACTTGCAGAGGGGAATATCAGGACCTCCCTTCAGGAGCCCTGGGAACCCCCCACCTCGTGGGAGCCGCTTTGTTCTGCCTGCAGCCTCCCAGTTCCTGAAAACAAACTGCTGCCAGCCATCCGGGCTTCTCAACGTTTAACCCGCAGGCTACAGCCTCGAGTCACAATCTGGCAGCGGCTTTAAAATTTTCCACTTCTTAGTCTTCCAGAAGATGACTAATCAAAGAGTAAGAAGACATCCACCACCATCCAGGGAGGGCCCTGAAGTAACACCCTAAACCTGAGCCCCCGCCCCCATCGCACTCCAGAAAAACAATCCTAAAGGCTGTTGTCCCCTGCAAAATAAACCATGTCAACAAAGGGAGGAAATCTTTTATCTGCAAAATCAGACGGAGCAAGGAAACCACCGGGAAATAAAAAAGGCAAGACCCCAGGAAACCTTGGCCATAAAAGCTCTCCAAGAAGGCGGCTACATTCCAGACACTCCAAAGAACTCCTGGCTACCACGGGTGCTGCTCCTTAGTTTATATCCAGTTCAAATCCAATATTCTGTTTGATGATCCCAAAATACTCTGAAGTGGAGATTATTATTGTAACTTTTAATTTACCGGGAAGTTAAAGATCAGAATGATCAAGCTTTTGGGGGAGAAGATTTGGCAAATCCATAGTCAACGACTGCACTGCCAAGAACTCAACTGCAGCTATGCCCCCAAATACACTGAGATCTACGTGGGCAGCTCTTCAGCAACGTGGGCAGGAGAGACGAAATGTCAGTAACACTACGTTGGTTTTGGTGCATCCACATAACCGCCTGGGCGCCGAGGTGATTTTGTTAAAACTTAAGTCAGACCATGTCTCCCCTCTGCTCAAAACCCTCTACTAGCTCCTGTTTCACTCATAGGAAAATCCAAAGCTCTCACAATGCCTGGCAGGATCTGGCCCTCTTTAGAACCCTATGCTCTCTCCCCTCGCTTAGCTCTTCTTGTAATTTGCTAGGCAGGTTCCTACCTCCAGGCATTTGCCCTTGCAGTTCCCTCTGCTGGGAACACATTTCCTCAAATACGTACATGCTCACTCCCTCACTTCATTCTGGAATCTGCTGGAATCGCACCTCCTCTGAAAGGATCCCTGACCATTCTTCAAGTATACTTTTCTGCATCGCATTTATAACTACCCAACTTTATGTTACATATTTATTGTCCATTTTCCCACTAAAATGTCAGTTTGATGAGAACAAGGACGTGGTCCATTTTGCCTACTGCTGTGTCCCAAGCTCCTAAAAAAGTGCCTGGCACTGTTCATTGGTTGGCACTCAGTAAACACATACTGAATGAAAGGATCCATACAATGGAATACTATGCAACCTTTAAAAAGAATAAGGTAGCTCTTGATGTGCTATATTTGCAAAATATAATTTATATATTTTAATCTATATTTAAATTATTATAAAGTATATAAATATTATAAATAAAAATATAAATTATATTTTAATCTATATTTAAATTATTATATATATAATTTAAATATAGATTATATTAAAATATAATCTATATTTGCAAAATATAATTGAAAGAAGAAAAGGAAAGGTAAGAACAGTCTGCACAGTGTAATCCCTTTTGCATAAATAAAGAAGTATATATTATCTATTCTTATTTCTAGCTTTAATTATATCCTTATCTTATAGCTAAGTAGACAGATGTGAGGCATATTTTTTCTGAACATATCCACAAAAAACTTAAGAGTGGAGATCTTTTGCGAAAGGGACTGGGTGGGACTTTTTCTTTGTGTCATTTAAAAATGTTCTAGCTGCACGCTGGTTTTTTTATGTGAAGACAGTAAAATTGTGAGCCGTTTTTGTTTTCTTTCTTGTACTTTCTATAATTAAAAAAAAAATGTCCCCCACGCCAAGAAAAAAAAATTATATGAATTGCTCAGGGCCACAACAGCTGGCAAGTGGCAGAGAAAGTCGCTTACAGGCCAGAGGGTTCCCAAACCCAGGCTCTTTCCACTCCAGGTCATTCTGAGATGCTGTCGGGGAGGCGGTACCAGGCCACGCCTGGTACCTGACAACAGTGACTGACAACAGAGGCTACCAAGCTGCAGGGGCCAGAGCAAGCTCTCCGTCCTGATGTCACCTCATTACCTGGGGCAGGCAGGAGCCATACTTTAGAAATATACATATGTATATATATATTTGCATTGTGCTAGGCCTCAAGCCCTTAGCTTCTTTTTCAGCTTTTTCCTTTGGTGATTCCTTTGTCCTAAGCGCAAGACAGGCCTGCAGCCTTGACCCTATGTCAGATAGAAAACTCTGAACTCCAGGCCTGGAGTCACCAGAACATGTCACTAGGGGAAATCTGAGAATGTCCTTTAAACACAGATAACCATCCGGGATGGTCTGTAAAAGTCCTTGAGCTCCACTTTTCACTGGAACAGTTGCCTTAGGCAAACCCCCACTGCCATCAAATAGGACGGGTGACAAGACAGAAGTGTATGTGAGGATGAGGGTTTCAGGAAACAGTTGGAAAATTAGCAAACACTATTCTTCCAGCCAAAATCTATGTAAGTTTATTCAGTATAATAAGGGAAGCCCAAGCAACAGAACTAAGCCTTGGTGAAGAGCCCTGGAGGAGGAAGCAGATGGGAGAGCACAGTGAGCCCCATTCATTCAGTCATTACTGACCCTGAAGGCTGACCAGCTGAATCCACCCCTGAGAGGTTCATGGGGAAACAGAGGTCACGGTCACTGTACACAGATGTACCTGGACCCTGGAATACATCAATGAACTGAACAGGCAACAATCTCTGTTCTCCTGAGGCTCACAACCTTTTGGGAGGAGAAAGACCAAAACAATAATGTAACAAGTAGGTAAGCCATATAGAGTGTTATTGAAAAGTGCCACAGAGAAAAGTAACAGAGCAGGGTAAGGTCAGGAACCCTGGGGAACTTAGTTCAACATTTGATTAAATACCATTTGTGACTATTGTTCAGTGCTGATTATTCCTCTTTTGGCCCAGCCAGACAGACTCCTTTAGGAGTGGGGAAAGGGAGTTATCACCTTTTCTTAAAAAACAACCAGTTACTGAGTACCCACAAGGGCCAGATATCTTGCAATGTATTAAAGTAAAAACCACTTAAATTATGGCCCTACTGTGAAGTTATCTGTAATCTTTTCTAGGAGACAACTCATGATGATAATGACAATCAATCATCGTACCAGCGGCAGTGTAGCTACCACTCATGATTGAAGCAAGCGCTTTACATTTATCTTTCTCCATTTTGGGGGAAGAAATTTTTTTTTTAATTTTAATTTTTAAATTATTTTATTTTAATTTTTTTGGCTGCGCCACACAGCTTGTGGGATCTTAGTTCCCCGACCAAGGACTGAACCTGGCCCCAGAAGTGAAAGCGCGAGTCCTAACCACTAGACTGCCATCTTTCTCCATTCTTGCAACAATGTATGAGCTACTAGTATTAGCTCCATTTTATTCCTGAAGAAACTGATTGTCAGAGTGGTTAAGTGATGTGGCTCAAGGTCTCAGAGCTGTGAAGGAGCCACAGTGACAAGTGAGCACACAAGGGCCACCTAGGAACTGAATGCAAGGTGGGGCCCTATTGGGATCCTGATGAGAACGCCACTTACAAATAAAATGTACGAGACAATGGGGAAGTCTGAACACTGACTGCATATTTTAATTTTAGATACGATAATTGCACAGCGACTTGATAAGGGGGAAAAAGTCCTTTATCTTTTAGAGATACATAACTAGGAACTGAATGAACTGAATGAAACGATATGATATCTGAGATTTGTTTAAAAATAGTCCAGTTTGGAGAGCAATGAGGAGAATTAGTGGGGCACAGATGAAGCAATTCATCCATGGGATGATAAAGGTTGATCTCAGGTGCTTTTAAGAATTACATACTAAAAAAAAAAAAAAAAAAAAAAAAAAAAAAGAATTACATACTAAGTAGTAAAAGAAAAACATTAAAAACAAAAAAAAAAAAACCCAAACCAAAAACCCCACAAGCTTTGAGCTAATCAAGGGAGGTTCTAGCAGCAGCTTTTCCACTGTAAGATCTTAAGTAAGTCACTTCCCCTCTCTAGGGCTCTGTTTCTTTATCTCCAAGACAAAGATCAGACTAGATCAGCACTTCACAAAGCTTTTACTTGACCCTCCCCCTGCCCCCCTCCCCCTCTCCAAAAGAAGAAGAGGTCCATGGTTAACTGTTTCACAGATACTGGTTAAGCAGGTTGCTTTACTGCAGGACTTTTCGGAGCCTGAGATATGTTAATGTGTGTGTGAATCTCCAAGATTCCAAGGCTGGGGGGTGCGGGGACAGTATTTTATGACCCTGTCTGGCCACTGAAGTCTTTTCTGGATGAAAACACCAATCTGGGGAAGACTGATCTGGAGAGTTCTCGAGGTTCTTTCAGCTCTAACAAGGCTGCACTTCTACAGTGAGGTCTTACTGCACAAGCAGGACCAGGATGAGGGAAGGGGAACAGAATGAGGGCCTTACACGTCAGACTAGATTGGGGAAGGCCTTGAATGCCAAGTTAAGGACTACAGAATTTATTATGCAAAATAAACAGCTGAGAGGAACAGCAGGGTCCAAGGATCCAAGTTGTACTATGCTCCAGGGCAAACTGGAATCTGGGATGGGGGAACAGAAGCGGAGATGTTGTTGCCGTAACAAGGCATGAAGGGCTAAGAACTTGTTCTGGGATGGCAGCCTTTGGGACTGAAAAGAAAATGGCACGTTGGGAATTCCCTGGCGGTGCAGTGGTCAGGGCTCCATGCTCTCACTGCCGAGGGCCCGGGTTCAATCTGTGGTTGGGGAACTAAAATCCCACAAGCCGTGCAGTGCAGAAAAAAAAAAAAAAAGGAAAAGAAAATGGCACATCAGGCCAAGGGATGAGGAAGAGGCCAAGAGACTTACAAGCTACCTCAGGTGCTTAGGAGATGCTCTGGAAGAAATGGAGAATTCAAGCAGAAAAACTCTGCAGGAAGAGAAAAGTCAGATTGCATGAGAACAAAAAGAAGAGTAAAAGAAATTCTTGAGAGCTACTGAGAAGTACAGCAAACCTGAGACTTCGATTCTAGAACTTGAAAAGCTTGAAAAGCTTTGGGACATTAAATAGTCAAGAGGTGAATTCAGATCCTCTCCATTAGATGAAGGAAGGAACGTTTTACCTGATGATCTGATATCGAGGCAAAGGACTGAAATTAACTGAACAATCAATAAATAATGTTGAAGTTCGGCAAGCACTGTACTAACTCATTTATTCCTAATGCCAACACCATAGACTGCTCTTATTATTCCGTTTTTCAGATGAGAAACTGAGGCGCCAAGAGGCTGATTTGTCCAAGGCCAAATAGCTACATTAGGTGATATGACCAAGACTCAAATCCAAGTGAGCTTGCAAAGCCCATCCCTGGAACTCAGCATACCTCAGTGTTCTCTGCATCTATAGAAAGCAGTCTGCTATAAACATTGATAATCAATCCTGCTTGAAGAATATACACCCAGCATCCCCTGGGAGGATCACAGGGTCTCCCAAGTTCAGCTCAACTCACCTAGCATGTACTAAAAGCTCCTGCTCTGTGTCTTCACTTTACTTGTGACTGTGGCTTAGGAAAGTAGTACAGACATGCCCCTGACTTCAAAGAACTGTCTGTTAGGGCCACGAGACAGACACACACAAAACAGCACGATCAACAGAAAACAAAATGATTACAGTCCAAAATGAGAGCTTCAGATAAAAGAACCTATCTCGGTTGTTGAGAGGAAGAGGAGCTCACCATGGACTGAAATGGTTTGGGAAGACTTTCTGAAAGAGGTAGAACAGAGGCCGGAGTGCTAGGATTAGGAGGGATTAAGGCAGTCTGGCAGGATAGAATGTGGTGGGGAGCAGAGATGAGAAGGACAGGAAAGAATGGAGGCAGGGACACCAGACAGAGATCTCCTGAAAAACCAGTATCCACAACAGCTGACAGGTTTCCCCATTCCTACAGGTGTAGGCTAGACAATGAGAATATAGAGAATAAGTACTCCTGGTTCTGCACTCTGGGCACCTGTCCTACGAAATGCTCACATAAGTTGAGAACATAGATTTCTAAGGACGTTCATTGCGATATTGTTTCTAAGAGTGAAGTGTCAGAACTAAAATGTCCAGCAACAGGAAATGGATTAACTGAAAGAAGATACATTCAGTCCAAGGTACACTGCAGTCATCAGAAGAAAGAATGAAGTTGATGTGGAGAGATCTCCTTGATGTACTAGGTATGAAAAAATGCAAGCCGCAGAGCAATTCTATGGTTTATTACCATTTTATATATAAAAATATAAAAAGATACACACTGGACTTCCCTGGTGGCACAGTGGTTAAGAATCTGCCTGCCAATGCAGGGGTCACGGATTTGAGCCCTGGTTCGGGAAGATCCTACATGGTTCAGAGCGGCTAAGCCCGTGTACCACAACTACTGAGCCTGCACTCTAGAGCCTGCGAGCCACAACTACTGAGCCTGCATGCCACAACTACTGAAGCCCACACGCCTAGAGCCCATGCTCCACAACAAGAGAAGCCACCGCAATGAGAAGCCCGCGCACCGCAACGAAAAGTAGCCCCCGCTTGCTGCAACTAGAGGAAGCCTGCGCACAGCAACAAAGACCCAATGCAGACAAAAATAAATAAATAAAATTAAAAAAAAAAAAAAGGATATACACCAAAATTATACTCTGATTATTCCTAGAGACAAGCGTGGGATGAGAGTAAAAGGGGATTTTCCCTTTGACTCTCCAGAGCTCTGCAGTTTTAAGTTTATAATGAAAATTTATTCCTGTGTTAAAAAGACTGCAAGTTCCCATCCAGCCTTGTGGTTCTCATGCTTTAACCTGCCATGAGGGCAAAGAATGCAAGAACTGCACAAACAGAGGATCATAAAATTTCACAGCTGGAAACCTCAGGGATGTTCTGATCACAAGACACGGCGAAGGAAAGGATCTGCACTAAGATATAACAGAAGGCCCAACAGGAACAAACAAATCAAGCACCCAACTTTTTTTTTTTTTTTTTTTTTTCTGTACGCGGGCCTCTCACTGTTGTGGCCTCTCCCGTTGCGGAGCACAGGCTCCGGACGCGCAGGCTCAGCGGCCATGGCTCACGGGCCCAGCCGCTCCACGGCATGTGGGATCTTCCCGGACCGGGGCACGAACCCACGTCCCCTGCATCGGCAGGCGGACTCTCAACCACTGCGCCACCAGGGAAGCCCAAGCACCCAACTTTTAACGCACCTTTGCGCTGAGATCTTGGGAAGATCAGCTTATTACTGATTTTTAAAATATGCAAACTGGGGATGCTGTTTTATCTCCTCTCAGCCCGGCTGACATTTATTCATTCCTTAAGACTGGGCTCAAAGGTCATGTCTCTCTTTAAATAAAATTAACTTTTAATTAAATTGCCAAATTAATTCTTGCAACTTTTTAGACAAGACATAGCTAAAAATAAACAATTAAAACAAGCTGCAGTCCTACTACCCAGATAGAGCCACAGTTAACTTTTTTTTTAATGCAAAAATAGGACAGTGGCAGACAGTATTAAACAGAATACTGTGAAAGGTTTTCCATATCATTACATTTTCCTCAACAGCATCTTTTTAAATTACTACATAATTTGAAAAATAAGAACAACCTTTTGCTAAGGTACTGTGCTAAGCATTTTATTTACGTTATCTTAATTAATCTTCAAAACAACTCCATGCGCACACCAAAAACAAGCTTAGATGGAGGGGAACAACTGCTGGGGGACGGTTGTTGCTAGGGGTTGAAAGAGATCAGGTACTTAGCCAAAGTCACACTGCTTATCAAGGCCCAGACTCCCACTCAGGTCCTACTAACTCAAACTGAATTCTTGACCACCGTGATGCTCCCCTCTAACAATGGACCTAAACTCGTTACACCAATTTCCAGCTGCTGGGTAATTTGATTGCTTCTAATTTTTCTCTGTCATAAACAGTGCTACTAGGGACAGCTCTATACAGCTCAACCTTTGTGATCACCTCCCTTCTGACTAGAAACTTTCTCTGATTGCTCTAAGGCAAACCCTGCTTCTCAAACTATCTGCAGCAAAAGACCTATCTTTTAAATTTTTCAATCCATCATGGACTGATATTTTTGTAAAATACAATGAAAATTAATTCCTAGAACTATGAAATGAAAAAACACATACAAAATATACGGCCCAAATGGTTACAATGGTCAATTACATGTTTATGTATTATTTTACCACAGTTTAAAAAAAGCCCCATTTTAAAAAATTAACAGACTGAAGAGACTTCGTCAAATTGTCATAAAAGTTTCTAAATTCTTACTCTCAGTTTCTGCACCTATCACGTAGAGGACCAGATAAGTCTGGGCATGGAAGCTGGGATGCAGACCACAGTTACCCTCTCCTATGGCTATCTGTTTACCTGGCTTCCCTTCCTAGACTGCAGTCCCGCCCATGTCTGGTTCACTACCAAACGCTCTGGCTCAGTGCCCAGAGCACACTTGCCAACTCGGTGGATTGAGGGAATGTTCAAGCAATGTCTCTGGCCTTGGCTGCCGGGAGAGGCTACTCACCATTTGGAACCAGGAGAAGGCTCTTCACGATGCTTCTGAGGGGCCCGAGACTGATCTGGTTGGTGGTGGCAAATTCAGAGAGCTGAGCCAGAAACCTTTCCACCTGCAGAGAGGGGACAACACAAACCGGGCCGTCACTTTCTAAGCATCTCAGGACTGTAGGCCCACACTCAGGAACGCTCCTTAACACAAGATACTTTACCTCTTTTGGCTCAGTTAGGAAGTGGAAGAGTACTTCCGTCAGGGCTGAGAACTTCTGTGAAGAGAACACAGAACATCAGTAAAATTCTACTCCTGGGTCAGTGTTCCCACATCCCATCCTACTACAGCCCCTTAAGAGAGAAGAGGAACACACAGATGTTGATACCTGTTTTGATCATCTTAAAGTTACAAACATTCATAATTTGAAAATATGTAAGCACACCAATGTTCATTGCAGCACTATTTACAATAGCCGAGATGCGCAAGCAACCTAAGCGTCCGTCAACAGATGAATGGATAAGGAAGATGTGGTACGTATATACAATAGAATATTACTCAGCCATAAAAAGGATGAAATCTTGCCATTGGTAACAACATGGATGGATGTAGAAGGTATTATGCTAAGTGAAATAAGTCAGAGAAAGACAAATACCATATGATCTCACTTATATGTGGAATCTGAAAAACAAACCAAACAAAAACAGACTCACAGATACAGAGGGGAGAGGGGTGGGGTATGAAGTGGGCTAAGGGGATTAAGAGGTACAAACTTACAGTTACAAAATAAATTAGCCACAGGGATGTAATATACAGCATAAGGAATATGGTGAATAATGCTGTAATAAGTTTGTATGGTGACAGATGGTTACTAGACTTACGGTGATCATTTCATAATGTATACAAATGTCAAATCACTGTGTAGTACACCTGAAACTAACATAATATTGTATGTCAACTATATTTCAATTAAAAAAAAAGTTACAAATATTCACAATACCCACCACCAGTGTCAATCTATCTGTAACACTATATTGTCTGAAAAACTCATATATCTTATTGGGATACTTAGGAGATACATATTGAGAGATGGTGTGTATACACACATGTTCACACATACATCTCAACGGTCTAAATACCACCCCTCCAACACCTCCCCCCACACAAGACCTGAAAGGGAAAATCACTGGAACATTCATAGCAGTTACTTTTTTTTCTTTTCTCTTTTTGTTTATACTTTCACATACTTATTATTCAAACATGTCAATTCAAATATATAATTTTCACCCTCACAAATGGTAACATATTATATGAACTTTTTCTCTACCTTGCTTTTGAAAGCAGTTACTTCTGTGTGGCAAGATTTTAGATGATTTTTATTTTCTTCTGTTTTGTCTATCCATGTTTTCTGGGTTTCCTTCTCCCACAATAAACATCTTGTTGAGTATATGACAAAACAGTAAAGTTTAACGTGTTATTATACACTGTCTTAGAAGAGTCTCTTATTCTTTTGTGCATGTGAACCTCTTTATCAGTACCGTATTATTAAGAACTGAATAGATGTGTGTCCCCAAATTCATATGTTGAAGTCCTAACACCAAACACAGGGTATTACTGTATTTGGAGAGAGGGGCTGTGAGGAGGTGACAAAGGTAAATGAGGTCATAAGGGTGGGGTGCTACTCGCATAGGGCTGGTGCCCTTGTAAGCAGAGGAAGACACCCCAGAGCTCTCTGTGAGGCACAGGTCATGAAGACACGGCGTGAAGGCAAGCCAGGAAGAGAGCTCTCACCAGGAACTGAATCTGGTGGCACCCTGATCTTGGAATCACCAGCCTCCAGAACTGTGAGAAATCAATCTCTGCTGTTCAAGCTGCCCAGTCTGTGGTATTTTGTTACAGCAGCCCAAGCAGACTGAGACACATGTCATTACTTTCCCATGTTCCCTCCCAATGGACACAGTGTGTGTGGCATAGTGGGGAAAATCAACACACAAGCGTTTAAAAGACCCAGATGTGCATCATTGTTCTACTGACCACCCAATGTGACCCTGGGCAAGTCACTCAGCCTCACTGTGATTCAGTCCTCATTGGGAAAATGAAGGTAATAGTACATAGCTTCCAGAACAGTACTAATTGGCACATGCAAACCCTCCAGTACAGCGCCAGGCTAGAGGCTAAACCAACGGCAGCAATTACCACAGCTACAATTAAAGTCACTATGCCAATAGAGCCACCTTCCTGAAGCAAGATAACATTTAAACAAACATTAGATACTTCAGCTCAGAGCCCCCAAAGCTATACGTGTAACATGACTGTCAAACGCATCTGCCCTTTTCCCCATGACACTAAACTCCACGTAAACCCCTGGCAAGGCTCTGTATTATTTTATTCTAAAATGTATTCTATTTTAAAATATAAAACTAGCGTTTGAAAATATAAAATATATGCAGAAGGTTTTAAAAAGACCCAGCTAACATAAAAGAATATAAAATAAAATGTCTTGCTCCCTCCCTGCCCCCTCCCACCTTAGTCACACTCCCCAGGGTAGTTACTGCTAACACCTCTGTGGCCTTCCCATCATTTTATTTTCATTTAATTTCTTTTAAATACAAATGGGATCATACGGAACCCAATCCCTGCACCTCACCTTTTTTTCACTCAATTACATCTTAGAGATCAATCATGTCAGCAGATATAAATCTACCCAGTTCTTTTAACAACTGCATGACATTCAACTGGTAAAGACTTAGCATAATTTACTTCCCTAGAAATGAACATTAGTGGGTGTGTTTGTTGGTGTTATGTAAACGATGCTGCAATGAATATCCTCCCACATATTTCTTTGTGACATGTATGTCTGTAAGATATATTCTTGGGGGCTTCCCTGGTGGCGCAGCGGTTGAGAATCTGCCTGCCAATGCAGGGGACACGGGTTCGAGCCCTGGTCTGGGAAGATCCCACATGCTGTGGAGCAACTGGGCCCGTGAGCCACAACTACTGAGCCTGCGCGTCTGGAGCCTATGCTCCGCAACAAGAGAGGCCGCGATAGTGAGAGGTCCGCGCACCGCAATGAAGAGTGGCCCCCGCTCGCCGCAACTAGAGAAAGCCCTCGCACAGAAACGAAGACCCAACACAGCCAAATATAAATAAATAAATTAAAAAAAAAAAAAAGAATCCTTCCTTTAAAAAAAAAAAAAAAAGATATATTCTTGGGAATTCCCAGGAGGTCCAACGGTTAGGACTCTGAGCTTTCACTACCGAGGGCCCAGCTTCAATCCCTGGTCAGGAAACTAAGATCCTACAAACCTCACGGTGCGGTAAAAAAAAAAAAAGATATATTCTTAAAATGCACCCTAGGTCAAAAGGATATATGCATTTTTTATGTTGAGGTGTAGTTCAAGTACAACATTATATAAGTTCCAGGTGTACAACACAGTAATTCATAATTTTTAAAGGTTAGGTTCCATTTATAGTTTTTATAAAATATTGGCTATATTTCCTGTGTTGTACAATATATCCTTATAGCTTATTTATTTTATTTATTTTTATTTTTGGCTGTGTTGGGTCTTCATTGCTGTGCGCAGGCTTTCTCTAGTTGTGATGAGCGGAGGCTACTCTTCGTTGCGGTGCGCGGGCTTCTCATTGTCGTGGCTTCTCTTGTTGCAGAGCACGGGCTCTAGGCACGCAGGCTTCAGTAGTTGTGGCATGTGGGCTCAGTAGTTGTGGCTTGCGGGCTCTAGAGCTCAGGCTCAGTAGTTGTGGCGCACAGGCTCGAACCCGTGTCCCTTGCATTGGCAGGCAGATTCTTAACCACTGCGCCACCAGGGAAGCCCTTTATAGTTTATTAATTTTTTACATAATAGTTTGTACCTCTTAATCCCCTACCCCTACCTTGCCCCTCCCCCCTCCCCCCTCGGAACCACTAGTTTATTCTCTAAGATATATGCATTTTAAATTCTGAGAAAATATTGCCAAATTGCCTTGCAAAGAAGTTGCACAGATTTACACTCCCACCACCCAACGGCATAGAGGTGTCTGCTTTCTCAAAACTTCATGGATATTCCATGGGAACACTTTAACCAATGCTGGTCCAGGGGTTGTTTTTCTGCAGTATTTGTGATATTGGGTATCAGCCTTGCCCAAATGCTGATATAGTGAAAACAAGAACAGTCAAGACTGGCTTGAGAATGTGTCCTCAAACTGTGCTTTCCTCTATTTCTTTCATTTTTATTTTTATTTTATTTATTTATTTATTTTTGCTGCAGATCTGTGGAACTGTCAGATCTTTGGCAAACCGTGTTTGCTATGCCACCTGGGGCCTTTTAAAAAATGGGGTGACTGAGAAGGCCTCCAGTTGCTTTTCCATTTCCAGGCCTCAGCCTAGCACTCAGGCTCGGGCTCCTTGTGTGGTCTCATCCCAGCCTCTCAAGAGGGGCCTCAAGCTACTGTGGTTTGTAGGCTGTTACCAACCCCCAACCCTATCTCCACTCTTCCAAAACCTCCTTATCCTCAAAGCCCTGCCAAGATACCAGGACACTCCCAACAAGAAAGGGACCTACCCAAATTCTTAAGTTCTGAGGCTCCCTCTTGGAACCTCACCTGGGGGCACTTAGAATTTTCAATCTTGATAAGGAACACAAACCTGTCTTAACAGAGAAGGTACCTCCTCCAGCTTTGTATGGTAAACTACACCTTAATTATTGTAAGTGCACAGTAAGTATTTGTTGAATAAGTCTTCCCTAAACACTTTCCCCATTCTTTGCCTTTGTACCTGCATAGCTGTCTCTCCCTGGAATGCTCACCTGCTCATGAATATCCATGAAATCAAAATCTTAACTACTCTTACCAGTTAAACATATGAAAAGATTCTCAAGATCATTCCAGATAAGAAATGCAAATCAGCAAAACAAGGAGATACCAATTTTTCACTTATCAGATCTTCAAACTAATAGTCTGATGACACCAGTGTTGGTGAAAGTAACAGACATGCTTGCACACTGTTGAGAAGATAAACTGGGGCAACCTTTCTGGACTGTAACTTAGCAAAATCCATATCTACTTTTTTTAAACAATCAGACCCTTTGACCTAGTAATTCCACTGCAAGAAGTATACCCTTCAGAGATGTTCTAAAAAGTAAACCCAGACACACACAAAGCAGTTTGTTGACAGCATTGTTCTTAAAAATAAAAAACTGAAAGCAACTTAAGTGTCTATTAATAGGGGACTGGTTAAATTATGTTAGATCTGTTTCAAGGAATATCACACTCCCTTTTGTGTAAAAAAAGTTTTGAAAGGATACCCATACATACGATGGCAGATTGCAGATTTTTTTTTTCTATAAAGATACATGAGAAACTATCAAAATGATTTCTGGAGACAAGAGAAATAGGTGTTTTTTAATTTTATACCTTTGAATACTGTCTGAATTTTCTAACTGTGTGTGTTGCTAGGTGAGAGACTGTAGACCATTTGTTTTCTTCTTTATATTTTTCTGAATATCCTCTCATAACCACTCTAAAAGTGATTTTTTTTTTTTTTAGTGATTACGTTACCTAGGACTGTCCACAGCATCAGAGAGCACATGCAGATCCACTCAGTGCTGTACCATGTCTCCATTTTCCGACCTGCCCCAGCAGATCACAACTTCCCCAGCACAAGAGGCCTCATTCATCAAGCCTTTGTAAATCTCACTGGGTTTAGTGGCTATTTGGTGCACAGTAGGCATTCAGATAAATACCCACCGAATAAGCAATAACTGGTGATGCCAATGTTAATACAATGATTCTTTTTCTCCTTGAGGCCTGGGCCTCTGACTTCAAAGTAAGTTCAGCTAACAGAGTGGCTACTCAGAGAAGTTTGATCACCCAAGTAAAGGGGGAAAAATGGCCCAAAGGACTCTGGTAAGTTGCTCATCAGGAAAAAGCTTTCTGTATTAAAAACAAAGGTAAAGGTTTAAAGTTCGTTTCAAGGTTAGAAAATGAGTCCAGCTCTGACCTTAAAGGAGGTGGATTATCTTTAGAATACCAAGTTGGAGGTAACCTTATAGATCATACAATCCAGAAGCTTTAAAAAGAGTTTTTTAGCAGCAGAATCTTTTTTATTCTCCAAATGGAAATCTTTCAGAAAGCCCCAATACATCAACAAGTAAAAGCTAAACTACCTGATTGGGGAGATCACCTACAAAGCTCTATTCTAGTGTGGTTAATTCCCCAGGATCTGAAGTCAGGTGTCCGGTCCTGAATTCCTGGCTCCACCACTTCCTGGTTGACTGCCCTTAAACAGGTCAATTGATTTCCCTGAACCATTTTTTTAATCTGTGAAATGGGAATGGTAATAGTACCTGACTCCTAGGGTGGTTGCAAGAACTCGGTGACTTAATACACATAAAAGCACTTAGAACTGGGCTGTAAAATACAGTGGCTGCCGGCCATGTGTGGCTACTGAGCACTTGAAAAAGGCTAATTTCAGATGCGCTTTAAAATACACACTAGAATCAGAAACCTCAGTACCAAAAAGTGAAATATCTCACTGATATATTTTATGTGGGTTACACATTGAAATGATAATATTCTGATATAGTGGATTACAGAAAACACATCATATTCATTTCCTGTTTCTTTTGAATTTTTAAATGTGGCTGCTAGAAAATGTAAAAGTAGACCTGAGGCTTGCAGTTCATTTTTCTTGGACACTGAAGCCGTAGAACATGACTGGCATTACAATTAGTGTTACTTCATGAGAAAACAATAAGTTGTGAGGATGCTGAGATGAAAGACAGGGGCCCCACCTCCTGGGAAGTTACAACCCAGTGGGGAAAATAAATGCACCTTTGCTGTGGTGGTGAGAAGTGACATGTTAACTTGCTTAATTTGTCTGACTTAGTGGTATGAAAGGGACATCCCAACCAGCACAGGAGCAGGAAGACGTCAAGGTTGACTGGAGGGCACCTGCAGCCTGAATAGTGAGAAAAAGCCTTTGCCAGCTCCACTACCATCAAGGAACCGCCCTCTACTGTGTAGGGTACATGGTTTCTTTCCTTGGGGACTACCAGTATCTCCCTTTATTGGGGCGGATGGGAGTGGCGACGAGGACAGGATGTCATCGCTTGCCCACAGAGCCATTCTGGCCTGGCCATCACCTACACACACATCCCACCCCCTGATGACCTGCCCCCACTCCAGGCTCCTTCAGCCTCCTCGAGATGCTAAGACCCCCCTGGCTAAGTCTCCCTAAGATCCCCGGCCTTCCTACAAAATGTCTCAGTCCCTCGCCTGGCCCACCAAATTCCACGGCTCCCCCAAACTCCATCAGCCTCCCAAGGCCCTTAGTCTGTTACTTCGGTTCTCCCAACTCCCTTCGGCCTCATCAAGACCCCCCTCAGCCCCTCTTCCAGGACCCTGCAAACTCTCCTGGTTCCCAGGACTCCCAGAAGTCCCCCAGTCCCATTTCTGGGTCCCCAAGATCCCCCTGGGATCCCTCAGCTTGGCCTTAGGCCTCCCGAGATCCTTCGGCCCTCAAAACTGGCCTGAGACCCCAATTCCCCTCAGCCCCTCCCCGAATCCCCCGCTACCGCCACAAAGCACAGCGGGCGGCTGCGGCCTAAACCGCCATTCCCTCCGGGGCCCCCGCCCGGATCCCGCGCCGCGGTCGCCCGGCCCACCTGCGCGCCCAGCTGGTTCAGCTGCTGCATGTCGCCGCCCACGGCCTCGGGCACGGGGTCCTGCGTGCAGTGCAGGCGGCCCATGGCGTCCGCTCGGCGCCGCAGACCCCCAGCTCCCGCGCCTCCCCGGACTTCCTCCTTCGCGCCGCCGGCCTCGCCGCGCTTCCGCAGCCGCACTTTCGCCACGGGCCGCCGCCGCCGCCGAGCTCCTCTCGGACCGGTTCCGGGTGCGCCCTCACGAGCCGCTGACGCGCGCGGACCCAGGGTGGGGCGGGGCAGGGGCGGCCTCGCGGAGCCCTGGATACCCGCGACCGCTATGCCCCGTCCAGGGCGCTGAGCAGCACAGCGGTGAAACGCGGGATTCCCTGCGTGATCTCCCCCTGGGCTCAGAGCTTGGCCTCTCGGAACCGGCTTCACTATCCGTAAAATGATCCCGGGGGTGGCGCCTTAAATGCGCTCACCCTCTTAAAATGTTTAGAAGATAGCCTGGCACACTGGAGGTCCTCAACCAATGGCTAGCTGCTATCATTAACATCGTTACTATGCATCAGAAGATATTTAGGGCATGCCTCCTAGATGCCAGGCACTGGGGATGGAAAAGTGAACAGGCAGGCCAAGTGTCTCTGGGAGAGCTTGGGTCAGAGCAGAGCAATGAAAGCTCAAACTTGGGCTTGCACCAGCATCATCTGGAGGGCATGCCAATTTCTGGGCCCCACCCCCAGAGTCTCTGATTAGAAAAGCCTGGGATAGAACCTGAGAATTTTGCATTTCCAACAACTTCCCAAAGACCAGAGTTGGAGAAACTCTGGAGTGAAGGAAACACTGACCCAAAGAAGTGCAAGGAGTGTGATAGTGCTAGGCAGGAAGGTGGTCAGGTTGGTGGGGGAGATTATTGAGACAGTGATAATCACTGCAGCCCCTGAAACATTTTAACCCCCATGCTCTCTTCCCAAGGACCCCTTGCAGCCCGAGATAAGTATTAATTACCCTGATCCCCACTGGACAGATGAGAAAACCAAGACATGCTCCTTGGAATCTAAGACCTGAGCCCTGCAAGCCCCAAAGCATCTTCACCTACCCCTGAGCCCAGCCTTGAGGGTAGGGAGAGGGTTCCTAGATACCTAGGGTGGGGGAGTGTGGGGAGGATTGACTGGCTTTCTCCACCAGGCTTTTTTCTCTACGCTTTCCTAAAAATCCCTTCGGAAAGGGTATGAACAAATTCCTTCATACATTCATTCAACAGATAATCCTGAGTACCACCTGTGGGGCAGTTGCCCTGATAGGTGCTGGGACACCACAGTGACAAAACCAGATGCAGTGCCTGGCCTGGGAGAAGTCAGAGTTTAGTCAGGGAGGTAGACACACACATGTGAAAAATCACGCGTGGGTGAAATTATGAAATGATGCCAAAAAGTACAAAGTGCTTTGAGAATGTATACAGGGCACCTGTCCAAGTCCAAGGTACCTGGAAGAAAGTAAACCTTCGGGTGACTGACAGACAGGGACTGAACTCAGACCCCCTGACTCACTGTCCAGGAATTTAATTTAAAAATAGTTTTAACCTATTAAAAAAGATCCCTATCAGGGACTTATATTTCTTCATATCTTTAAGTATTAAATCAACTTTGTTCAGGTATAAATTATATACAGTGAAATGCACCCATTTTAAGTGGTTTATTTTTAACTTAAAAAAAATAATAACCTTGAGGAAACCACTGGATTTCCTTCATTTCTGCTCCCACAGTGACTGGTGCTGAGGCACTCAATAGATATGTGTGGAATTGAATGTGACAGAAAATAGAGGAAGGGAAAGAACTTCACTTGAAACTGCAGCCCAACACCGCAGTAGGACAGTAACTGTATTGTTTTCCAGTCTTTTTCCACATCACAGATCATTGGGACTGCTGTGATTTGTTTGGTTTTTACATATTCAGGGCTCTCCCACTTTGCCAAGCTATTTATTTATTATTTATTTATTTATTTATTTTTCTGCCAAGCTATTTAATCTCTGGTACTCAAAGTGTGGTCCTTGGACCAGCAGCATGGACCTTACCCAGGAGCTTGGAGGAAATGCAGGCTCCCAGACTTACCATAGACCAGCATTTTAAACAAGATCCCCGGGTGATTCATGATCACATTCAAGTCTGAGGTACAAATAATCACCGTTTTAAAATGCCTACCACATGCTGGGCTTTATTTTATGCACCCAAAGACACCCTGTGTATAATGTTAATACTTTGCATTGTCTCTCATATTATTTCTATTTTAATGTTTATCACATTGTGTTTTTGCTGTCATTTACACGTGTCTCCTCTGCTTACTAATTATGTTGTCTTGGGCAAATTACTAACCTTTCTGTGCTTCCATTTCTTTTTTCATTTGTAAAAATGGAGACAATAATACAACCTACTAGAAAAGATGAAATGAGATAATGCTTGTAAAACACTTAGCACAGCAACTGGCCCACGCTAAGTGCTCAATAAATGCTTGTTATTAATAGTATTCCAAATTTTCAATCTTATAAAAAGAAGATGACAGTAAGAACCCTGGTACACAATTCATTTTCCACATCTGATTATTTCTTTAGGAGAAATTCCTAGAAGGGTTAAGGATATCATGTTCTGACTTTCAGGGTTCAAAATAGCACTAGGATGACAAACTTTCAAGTTAGGGAGAGACTAGACCATGATTGATCTGAGAACACCCAGAAATTAGCATTTCAGCCTGAACAGGAACCCGGTGGCAGGTTCATTTCCCTGATGAGGACCCTGCTCTCCTAACCCACATTCCTCAGCCCTGAGAAGAATTCCAAGTCCTCTAAGAGAAACTTCAAACTCTCACACAACAGCATTCTTGGTTTCAATTATAAATGCTGCAAAAACCTCATCATAAAATGCGGCATAATATTCCACTAAGCAAGAATATAATAATGCTCATAATGAATCCCCATTGGTTGCCTATTCAGAGCTTTACAATTTTTCAATTTTATTATTAAGAAGTTGGCAACTAGCAAGGACAGTAGATAAAAATTATCTTTCCAATGTTGTCCTTCACAATCCACTCTCGGATAGAAAGGAGTCGTGATTACTGTTAATGAGATAACTTTGTAGCAGGAAATGCAGACCTGGGGCCAAGCCTCCTTCTAGAGAACCCCCGCCCCCAGCAGCTCCCGTTTCAGCCTTAATGAGGGACCTTGCTCCCTTCATTCACTTTAAAATGTCCCTGCAGAGGGCAAAGGAGGCCCCCTCCCCCAACCCCTGCAAGTGAAAGGAGTTCATTAAGAAGTCCTTTCTCAGGCTGGAGGATTCCCACTGGGAATTTCACCAAGGGGCTAGGTTCTCCCTGGGAGAATTGTTGACACTTCAGGCTCTGAAATGCCAAAGGGCATCTTTTAAAAAATTAAACTTTTAATTCTGAGACGATTGTAGATTTACACTTACACTTTTAACAAATTATACAGAGAGGCACCCGTACCCTTTTCCCAGTTTCTCTCTATGCACAGATCCCATCTTGCAAAGCTAGAGTGCAATCTCCCAACCAGGATAATGACATTGATTCGGAGATACAGAACATCTCCATCACCACTGGGATCCTGCATTTTAGCAGGAGGGACAAACTCCAGATGCTCTTTCTACCAAAAACTAGGGGAAAAAGTACTGTGGATATTTTTATGTTTCCATTTGTGATTATCCTCATCATACCTTCAATATTATCTCCTTTATTATAAAAGATAACAAAAGCCACAAAATTACAGTTAGCCTAGACTCTTCAAAACACCTATGTCATGAAAGTCATTAACAAAGGAAGGCTAAGGAATTTTTCCAGGTTAAAAGAAACTGAAAGGATAAGGTGACTACGTAAATGTAATGTGTGATCCTAGATGGAGGCAAACAATTGCTATAAAAGATACTATTGGCACAGCAATATGAATATCCTTAACGCTACTGAACTGTACGCTGTACACTTAAGCAAAGGGAATTCCCTGGCTGTCTAGTGGTTAGGACTCCGCACTTTCACTGCCTAGGGCCCTGATTCAGTCCCTGGTTGGGAAAATAAGATCCCACAAGCTGTACAGCATGGCGAAAAAAAATGAATGGAAAGAAGGAAGGAAGGAAGGAAAGAAGGAAGGAAGGAAGGAAGGAAGAAAGAAAGAAAAAGAAAGAAAGAAAGGGCTAAGATGGTAAATTTTATGTGATATATATATTTTTTAACCACAATTTTTAAAAAAGACATTATTAGGACAATTGATGAAATTTGAACATGACTTTAGATTGGATATAATATTGTATCAATGTTTAATTTCCTGAATTTTATCATTGTACTTGATTTATGTAAGAGAATGTCTTTTTTCTTAAGAAATATATGCTGAACGTATAAGGTAAAGAGGGATAAAATGGTTCAAGAAAAAAATGAGGAGGGGGTAGTGCAAACATGGCAAATGTTAACAATTGGTAACTCTGGGAAGAATATACAGGGATTCTTTGTATTGTTCTTGCAACTCTTTTGTCAATTTTGATTTATTTGCAGAATACATTTTAAAGGTTTTCTTTTAAAGAGTTAAATGATCTTTGTTCCCATCCTATGAGGAGAGAAATGGTCTCCTATTTTAACTCATGTACCTTTGAGTACTCACTCTGAGAGGTGCCTGACATTTATATGCATTTTCTTCCTTAATCCTCTCAGTAACCCCACCAGGAGGTCATAACTCATCCTTGTTTTTATAGAAGGGGGGATGGGCTTAGAGAGGAAAGGTGCTAATCAAGGTCACTTGCTGGTTAGGGGCAGGACTGAGGTTGGAACCTCCCAAATGTGCTCTCAGGATCACTCTGGAATGGCCTTATTAGACTTCTTTCTCCATGTTATTTATTTTGAACTATGGACTCATATATACACTATTTACACTATTTAGCATCTTGCCTTTTCACTTAGAAGCATGTCTTGTAGCCCTATTTCCTTTTCAATAGCTGTATAGTCTGGATGAATTCTATCTGATTTAACCAGGCCCCTATTGATGGACACTTAGGGTTTTCCCATGTTCGCACTGTTACAAACAATGTTAGAGGAAATATTCCTCCCTGCACAGACACTTGCACTCTTATGAATGGAGTTGCTGGGCCTTAGAATGGAATTGCTGGGTCAGTACCTTTTTTTTTATTTTTTCTTTTTTTTTCTTGGCCGTGCCACGGGGCTTGCGGGATCTTAGATCGCTGACCAAGGATCAAACTCGGACCCTGGCAGTGAAAGCACCGAATCCTAATCCACTGGACCGCCAGGGAATTCTCCCTGGGTCAGTACCTTTCATCTGGGGAGGATTTGCTTAATGCCCAAGAAGATTTGAAGTCAGCTTTGTGGAGACATTTGTCCATTCATGGGACACGTCTTTATTGAACACTTATTATGCCCCCATCATCGTGCTAGATGCTGGTACAGAGCAGTGAACTAGAGACAAAAACTCCTCTGTTGGGAGGCTGTTAAGGGCAGAGGAAATGAGATGCTTAAAATAGGAAGATTTAAAAAAAAGAAAGATAGTAAATCAGGACCAGGTCGGAAGCAAATTCACCAACACATGGGGCAGCGGAGAGATTACTGATTAGTTTTCAAATTGGCTCTGAGCTTGTTTGCAGCCAGGGGAAAGGAGTCAATTCCACTTTTAGTTTTTAATCCTTATACATGTAAATGAATGTAAACAATCCTCTATTGTTAGACTCCTAGGACAGTTCCTATTCTCTGATTTTTGTATGGGATGTGGTGATGTACTTGCTTGTCTGTTCAAAAATATTTCTCCAAATCTCAAGATTTTTCCTTGAGACAAATTTGAGAAGTGGGATTCCTGGGGTAAAGTTTAAGCCTGTTTAAGATCCTTGGCCTAAGCTCCGATGGACATTTACACCGTCCCCTCTAGAAATTTGCTTTTTAAAGGGCCCTTTGGCAGTTCCTAGTTTTGAGGGTGGGGGTGATAATGCCTCCACCTTTGGGGAATCTCACCCCTTATTTCAAATTCAAGGCGGGATTCACTTTGCCTGAGAAAATGAGGGCTTGGATCCCTATTGTCTGCTTTGTTTTTCTCCTCAGGACTATTATAAAGTGAATGCCTGCTCTGGGCCCTGATTTAGGACTGCAATGCAAATTGCTGCTGGGTGTTGTGAACACAACCTGGGTGTAACCTTGGAGGAGTTCCCCGGGGGAACTTTCTCTTCTAGACCATTTTGATTATCTGAAGGCTGGAGGAGTCCATTGACTCCTTCACACAGCAGATACTTATTGAGCACCTACTATGTGCCAGGCCCTGTGCTAGGTACCGGGGACACAACAGTGAACAAGACAGGCTACTGTTCCGCCCCTGTGCAGCTCCCAATCTGATGGAGGAGATACGCCGTATCTGAAGAGTCACTCAAAGACATTACAAAGGGATAATGCTAGGAAGAGAGTGGGGGCTTGTGAGCAGGTTCAGTTGGGGTAGGGGTAGAGGAAGCCAGGCATGAGTAGACCTGAGAGATGAATGGAGGTTAAGCCGAGTCGTCAGGCCTTGAACATAGGAACTAAACAACCCAAGGGGAAAGCCCTGGGGTCTTAAGCATGTCACCCAGCCTTCTCCCACCACTCCCCAGGTCAGCACAACTCACAGTCATTTTCCAAAGCCCAGCCTGCAGGCAGAGTTATTGGCATGCTGTGTATATGGACTTCCTGCAGCTTGGAGGGAGAGGGCCTGCCCAGAAGAGATCAGGGAAGGTCTGGACATGGGGGAATCCATCCCCTCTATGCTTATCCTGAAACAAAAGAGGAGGCGGAGTCCAGATGCAGAGCAAACTCAGGAAGTAGAATCCTTCCTTTCCAGTCCCTCAGCAGCAATAACAGTTGTTATTATTTCTACATATCAGGCACTGTGTTAAACACTTTCCACATGGCTTCTTGTTTAACCCTCAATAAACTTCTGAAACAGAGATCAGCAGGGCCAGGGAACTTGAGTGGCCTGCCCGAGGTCACACAGGTGTCTGAAGCCAGTGCCCTGAGCCACAGGACCTCTCCCTCTTCAACCTGTGGGCAGCACTCTATAACAGGCATCCATGTACCATCTCACTTTCACAATGAGGAAAACATTGGCACCCCCGCCCTCTTTAAAAAAAAAATAAATCTATTTATTTATTTATTTTTGGCTGCATTGGGCCTTCGTTGTTGCACGTGGGCTTTCTCTAGTTGCGGTGCGTGGGCTTCACGTTGCGGTGGCTTCTCTTGTTGTGGAGCTCTAGGTGAGCGGGCTTCAGTAGTTGTGGCTCACTGGCTCAGTAGTTGTGGCATGCGGGCTCTGGAGGGCAGGCTCAGTAGGTGTGGCGCATGGGCTTAGTTGCTCCATGGCATGTGGGATCTTCCTGGACCAGGGCTCGAACCCGTGTCCCCTGCATTGGCAGGTTGATTCTTAACCACTGCACCACCAGGGAAGTCCCGGGACCCCTTTTAAGGGAGGAATCCAAGCCTTAGAGAAAATGTGCTAGAGGTATGTCCCAAACCCCTGTTCCTGACTTAACCAAGAAATATTTCCTGAGCACCTACTAGGAGCTAGGCCCTGTTCTAGGTGCATCAGGAACAAAATATAGCAGTAGTCAAGCAGACAAATAAGCTGTCCCTCATGGAGCTTACACCCTAGTCGGGTAGACAGACAATAATAAGTAGGTGAATACACAGCAGATTGGATGATGGCAGGTGGAAGGGAGGTGCGGAGTGCTTGTGGAGGAAGGTGGAGGTTTGCTCTGTTAATGGTGGCAGTGAAGGAAGGCATCTTTAATAAAGTGACATTTGAGCAAAGACCTGAAAAAAAATGAAAAAATAAGCCACGCAACCGTATAGGGGAAGAATTCCAGGCATGGGGAGAGAAACTGCAAAGGCCCTGAGGTCAGAGTATGCTTGCTGTGTTCCAGGAGAGCCATGAGGCCAGTGTGGTGAGAGCTGCGAGGACGATGCAAGGTGAAGTCAAGGTCGGATTGGGTCAAGATCATGGGGGCCCTTGTGGGCCATCAGAAGCACTTTGGTTTTTGCCCTGAGATGGGGAGTCATGGGAGGGCTTTGAACAGAGAAGGAGGGTGGTCTGCCCTAAGTGTTGCAGAGACCCTTCTGGCTGCTTCAGAGGAGAACACAGGGGGCAAGTTGGAAGCCAGGAGTCCAGGAAGGAGCCTGGTGTGGTCTTCTAGTGAGGAGGACGGTAGCTTGCTAGCTTGTACCAAGGTGGTGGCAATGTAAGAACGGTGAGGGTCAGGTTTTGGATCTGATTTGAGGGAAGAACTGTCAGATTTCCTGCTAGATCCAGTGTGGAAGCATGAGACAAAGGAGGCAAGAATGACACTAAAGTTTTTGGCCCCATTCCACGCTCTACCATCTGCCTTCAGTGGAGGAAGCAAGTGCCCAGAGGGGGGAAGACCCTTGCACGAGGTCACTCAGTGGGTTAATGGGAGACTAAGACCAGAGCCCCAGGCTGCCGACCTTCTTACCCCACCTCAGGAGTCAAGCCTGAGCTTCCAAACATAAGGGAAGGCCCCGGGGTACTTGCTGGTCTGTCTGAGAGTGGGAGAAAGATAATAATGAGTCAGAGCACCTACTGTGGGTAAATGGGGTCCTTGCTCTCAGGTAGCTCAAGGCCTAAATATGTGTATCCCAGAGAATGAGCAGTTAATTGTTTATTGGAACTCAGAGAAGGAATGGAACTCATCTGGCCAGGAAGAAATAAATTTCTTTAGGCATTGGAGAGGAGGTAGGATATTTTTTTCTCCCACTAAAATACAGAGAAAAAAAATACGTGAGTGTACAGGGAGTATTTTTTTTTTCCTTCTCTTTAAAAAAATATAAAGCTCTAAAACAGGCAGTCCATGATGGAAAGTATTAGAACACTGATTGTCTCTGTAGGAGTCGGGGCAGGGATTGCCTAGGAAGGGACACCAGAGAACTTTCTAGGGTGATTGTGATGTTCTATATCTTGATAGGGGTTTGGGTTACACAGGCGTGTGTGTATATGTGTGTGTGTGTGTGTGAAGGTTTAACAAATGTACATCTAAGATTTGTGTGTACCTTTGTATGTAAAATTTACCTTGAAGACAAAAAAACTGTAAACAAACATTAAACTTTAGTGATACGCATGTTGAAATGTCTAAAGGGAAGTGTATTGATGTCTGCAATTTACTTTGAAATGTTTCAAAAAATAAGATGGATGGATGGATGAATAAATGGATAGATGTGTAACTTGGGTGGTGGGTATAAGAGTGTTCCTCATAATTTCTTTCAACTTTGCTGAATGCTTGAATGTTTTCATAATAAAATGTTGGAAAATTATAAAAATAATTAATTAATTGTTATATAGTCATCTGGGACAATTTAACAGTAACTCTTAAAACTGAAAATATCTGGGAGTTCCCTGGTGGCCTAGCAGTTAGGATTCTGGGCTTTCACTGCCAGGGGCCAGGTTCAGTCCCTGGTTGAAGAACTGAGATCCTGCAAGCAGTGCAGCTCAGCCAAAAAAAAAAAAAATTGTAATGGATTATAATGGGGAGAAGTTGCAAACACACTCATTGTCCATTAACAGGATAAACTGTTAAATAACTTGCAGTTCATTCATACTGTGGAATTCTGTGAAACAGTTTCAAAAGAATGACAAAGAGTCATAAGTGCTGACACAGCCATTTTCCCTTGGGTTGACCAAGGAAAGGGCAAAATGTGATACACACACAACATAACATGGCCTTCACCCTACCTCCGGGACTTTGGTTTTTGCTCTGAGGGCAACCGTGTACGAGTTCTAAGCAGAGGCTTGAGGGTAGTGGGGTAGGGGGACTAACGCTTTATAATTCAGCAGGACCCCTAGGCATCTGTCTGGTGGTAGCAAACAAATGGGAACTTCAGGTGGCAACCCTGGAACCTGGACAGTGGACGGGGGAGGACAGACATCTCCTGGAGGCCCCAGAATGCAGCTGGAATGGACACTAGGGCCTGGAACTTGCAAACAGTGAACATGGCCTTGTTCCTCGGCACCTGTATTCCCTGTCCCCATCACTACTACCGTCTCAGCTGACGTTTCTTCAGGGAGGACTCGAGGCTGAAGTCTGTGCTGCTGTGTGTGAGGACATATGTGAGGCTGTGCATCATCCCCTTCAATCCTCACCAGCCCCTGTTTTATAGATGGAGGGAGTGAAGCTCAGACAGGTAAGCTCGTCAGGCCAGATAACAAGCGGCAGAAACAAGACTTTTACAAAGAGCTTCCTAACACTAGAGACCTATCAACTGTGGATGAATCAAAATCAATGTTACCTCATTTCATGATCATCACAAAACTTGGAGGGGCCGTGGGGCACTCTCTAAAGAGTAAGGCACCGGATCTGTTTTTCTTTTTTTTTAAAGATTTATTATTTATTTATTTATTTCATTTTTATTTTTGGCTGCATCAGGTCTTAGTTGAGGCTTGCAGGCTCTCTGGTCGTGGTGCGTGGGTTTAGTTGCTCCGCGGCATGTGGGATCCTAGTTCCCCAACCAGGGATCGAACCCGTGTCCTTGCATTGTAAGGCGAATTCTTTACCACTGGACCACCAGGGAAGTCCCCCTATCTGTTTTAAGGCTCAGGATGGAGAAAGCCATCAGTGGTTTAGGCCTGGGCTCCCAGTCAAAAGCCACAAAGACCAATTACGGACAATTCTGCGGGAGTTTCTTTTCACAAGGGCCACTATGAGGGGTGTGTTTCAGGGCAGTGGACAGTAGGGCTACGTTTCCTAAATCACATCTATACCTTTAAAAAATCATCATCTTGGGTAATTCAGGGGAGGCAAGTTAGGAGTAATGTTATCATTGCTACTACTACTACTAATGAATAACTTGAATATTCATTCATTTGATGTCTGGTGAAATGGGGATAAAATGTTATCTGGATCCAAAGACTTGCAGAATGAAGGGAGGGCTTTCTTTCTTTTAAAATTTTCATTGAAGTATGGTTGATTTACAATGTTGTATTAGTTTCAGGTGTACAGCAAAGTGAGTCAGTTATACATATACCCACTCTTTGTGTTTTTTTTAGATTCTTTTCCCATGTAGGCCATTACAGAGTATTGAGTAGAGTTCCCTGTGCTATACAGCAGGTTCTTATTAAGTTATCTATTTTACATATAGTAGTGTGTATATGTCAGTCCCAATCTCCCTATTTATCCCTCCCCTACCAAGGGAAGTCTTTCTTGCTTTCTGCTAGCTCCCACTGTGCCAGACACCATGCAAAATGCTTCATTCATATATGATCACATTACTAACCCGCCTGCTGAAAACCTTCCAATGAAACCGCATGACCTGGCCCTGCTTTCTTCACCAGATTCCAGCCTCCTCTCCACTGCTGCAGCCACGTGGGCATCCCCTCAGTTCCTTGTGTGGACCAGGTTCCCTGTGCTCTAGGACATTAGCAAGCGCTGGTCTCACTCCCCCAAACACTTTCCTCTCCTGTAGCCTCCTAACTGCTGTGTTCCCTCAGATCGCTGCTTGGCCACCACTTTCCCAGGGCGGTTTTCTCAGGCCCCATCACTGAAAATCCTTCCTCTTATTATACCCTGTGCCTGTCTTCTTAGCATTTAACACAACTGTAATCTCATAATTTCTCATGAGATAAATTTAATTAATGTCTGTTTCTCTTACTCACTCAATTGTAAGCTCCAGGAGGGCAGGACCAGGAAGGAGTCTGTTTTTGTTCTCTGTTTTATCCCCAGTCCTACTACAATAGATTCAATAAATATCCACACCCCTCCTCCTCCAAGGCATCCCATTCAGTGAGGGTAACAAGGAAAGAATTTCTATGCTGGCTTTGCAGGGGATGGAGAGGGTGGGCTGTCAGGACAAGGAGGCAGGGTATCCCCCACTTCTTATCCCAACCCCCATCCCCACTCCAGGGCACTTCCCTTTTTTGGATGGGGACAAGGAGGAATAGAAGGGAGATATCAGCAGCAAAGCCGCAGGACAGTTTTCCTGGCTCAGAAGATGGGGCAGATTCACCTCCCCAGGCAAAGGAAAGTCCTGGAGCGGTGCATTGAGCAAAGGGCTCTAGGACCTAAGGAGACTCGGGATCCAACCTCCTGCCCACCAGTGACTTGCTGTGTAACCTTGGACAAGTTACTGCTTCTTTCTGAGCCTCATTTTCCTAAGTAAAGGGCCTCCTGCTCAGTAATAAGAATACTAACAATAGCTAATATTTAAGGAGCACTTACCAGGCACCATGCTAAGCCTTTTATGGGGTAGCAAAGTGGTTAAGACCACAGCTCGGCATTTAATACGAGTTTGCAACACACTTCCTGGAAGTATGACTTTGGACAATCGCTCTACCTGTGAACCTCAGTTTCCCCATGTGTAAAATGCAGATACCACTCCTTCCTACTTCATAAGACTGCTATGAAAGTCCATGTGTAATACGTGTAAACCCCCCAGCTCAGGGCTTCCCCGGTGGTGCAGTGATTGAGAGTCCGCCTGCCGATGCAGGGGACACGGGTTCATGCCCCGGTCCGGGAAGATCCCACATGCCGCGGAGCGGCTGGGTCCGTGAGCCATGGCCGCTGAGCCTGCGCGTCCGGAGCCTGTGCTCCGCGGCGGGAGAGGCCACAGCAGTGAGAGGCCCGCGTACCACAAAAAACAAAACAAAACAAAACAAAACAAAACAAAAAAACCCCCAGCTCAGCGTCTGGTACACGGTTATTTTCTCGATACAATAGCTACTGTTAATGTGATTACTTATTTATTTATTATTTTTTTTTGCCACACCACGCGGCTTGTGAGATCTTAGTTCCCCGACCAGGGATTGAGTCCAGGCCCTTGGCAGTGAAAGCGCAGAGCCCTAACCACTGAACCGCTAGGGAACTCCCCCTAAGACGCTTATTTAATAATAATTATATAAAGAATAATACCTGGCCAGATGCTGTGTACTCATCTAAGCAGGTATATTTAGCAACTATTTCAATGGCCCATTGGGGGATTTAAAAAAGCAGAAAAGAATTCCTTCCATCGTCAACTGGGGCAGAAAGGAGTCTGGGTGTTCCTGTTGAAAATGAAAGGTGAGGAACCCACTTTGCAAATGAACGTGGCCTATAATGACACTGCAATTAAGACTGAGTACCTTACAATGGGGTTCTTTCACATACATGGGCTCTTCGAATCCCCGCAGTCACTCCGGGAAGTAGGCATCACTATTATTATTATTATTCCAATTAGAAGGGGAAGACGACAGAGGATCAAACTCCTTAGCATAGTATATGTGGAGTGGGGGGGGTCACAGGTAGTGGGGGTCGAGCCAGGAGTCTAGTCCCTGAGCTGCCACCAACCAGCTGTGGCTCAGACAAACTGCCTCACCGTGCAGAGCCTCAGTCTCCTCGACTGTAAAATGGAGCTCATTATGCTAGACGTGGCTTGTTGAGGTGAACTGGGCTGGCCTCAGCAGCTGGGAACCCAAGGGACAGGGTTATGTCCCTGAGAAGGCAGGGAGAATGCTCATCTCTGCACCTGCCGTGAGCTGGGACGGACAGGAGCGCGGTGAAATAAGTACTCGTTACCAATAACAATGTATTTTTTTTAATTTAGCAAGCACTTTTATGGTGGTTTCCATGTGCCAGGCACTGTTCAAAATGCCTCACATGTATTTTTTCTTTTTTTAAAAAATTTTTGGCTGCATTGGGTCTTCATTGCTGCGCGCGGGCTTTCTTTAGTTGCGAGGAGGGGGGCTACTCTTATTTGCGGCGGGCTTCTCATTGCGGTGGCTTCTGTTGTTGCGGAGCATGGGCTCTAGGCGTGCAGGCTCAGTAGTTGTGACACGTGGGCTCAGTAGTTGGCCTCACATGTATTAACTCATCTAATTCTCACAACAACCCTACAACGTGGTACTATTACTACCTCCATTTTACAGGTGAAGAAATTGAGGCACAGAGAGGTGAAGTCACTTGCTCATAAAAATACTGACCATATATGGAGAAGTTAACTGCTCATCAGGCACTTTTCAAGTGTTATTAAAAACCTGTAGCTGCTCTAAAAGCTGAAAAGATGATGGTATAATTCTATACAAATATAATATTTAATCACAACACAGGCAAAAGCCCATCAATGTGTTGATTTATTAGCATGAGGGCATCAAGGATGTCTGTATGTATGTGTGTTTTTTCTTTTTAATGTTAATCTTTTTGGGGGGAGATAATCTTTTTATTTGAGATAATCTCTAATTTACAGAGGAGTTGTAAGACTAGCACAAGGAACTCATGAATGTCTTTTTAACCAGATTCTCCATTTGCTTACATTTTTGCCCCATTTGCTTTCCATTCTCCCTCTCCCATATACATGCATATTATTGTTTCTGAACCATAGAAGGGCAAATTGGTGACATTGTGCCCCTTTATGCCTCAATACTTTCGTGTTTATTTCCTAAGAGCAAGAACATGCTCTTATCTATGGTTTTTTGATGACAGAGCAAATGTCCTTTAAGCACAGAATTTTTGTCGTTTCCTTAATAAATATTGATTACCATCACATCATGATTGTGATCTGTTACAATAAATTTTTAAGTAAGCACTGTTGCACCTGTATGCAACCAGAGGAAAATCTGAAATCAATCTAGAAAAAAAAGTTTGTGTGCATGTAGTAACATCTATATATATATTTTAAATATCAAAAAGCAAAATCTTGGGGGTCTGGGAGACTAAAAAGCAAAATCTTTCTTAAAAATATTTCACTGGCGGCCAAAGCCTTGTCTGCCTAACTGGGTAATCCAGCATCAATGTGTTCATTTAAATGCATTCAATGGTCCCAGCAGCAATCCCCTGAAGTCTTCTCTCTCTGTGGCTGAGGAAAACTGAGGTTTGGAGAGACCAAGTGACATTTATCAGATTCACATGATCTTAGAGGCTGGATTCAAATCACAGTATCTGATGAAAGGTCCCCCTCTTGGACATGGGGCCAGTCCCTCTGAGAATGGATGCTGGGGGTGAGGGTGTGGTGTGGGAGATGTATATGGTACACCCTACCACCCAGACAGTGTGAAGAGCACTGGACAGAGAGTTGGGGGACCTGGGTGCCAACCCAGCCCGTGCTGTGACTCCACATTCACACGGCCAAGGCAGACCCACTGTGCTCCCCTCCAAATCCACAGTCTGCAAGCCTTCCTCATTTAGGTAAATGTACCACCCTTCGCGCTGGTGCTCAGGCTAAAACCCCAGGGGTCATCCTTGATGTCACTCTTCCCTTTACCCACTGGAGCCAGCAATACCACTTGGCTCATCCTCTACAATCTATCCCAAATCCAGTCACTTCTCTCCACCTCCTCTGCTCCCACCACTGTCCGTAGTCTTCCAGATCAGGCACCAGACTTCTCCCCATCCACCTCCCTACTCAGGTCTGTTTTAAACATCTGAGTCAGAACATGGCTCACGTGGTGACATCCCCGCCATGGCGTGCCAGGTCTCACAGGACATGGCCACCCTGTTATTTTTTCCCTCCTTACTTCCTGTGCTCTGGCCACACTGGCCCCCTGGCTGTCCCTCCCACATGCCAGGCTGGATCCTGACCTGGGTCTTCCCCTGGCTATGTCTTTCCAGTCTCCATTTTACAATATCTTCTTCCCAGATTTATCCACACCCGACTTTCTCTTGTTTGTTTATTTGTGTTTCTTGCCTGACACTCCCTAACCAGCGTGTAAGCTCTGAACCTTCCTGTCTGAATTCCTAGCCAGGTAGCCGCCACATAGCAGATGCTCAATCAAGGTCAGGCTGCATGGCTGACTCACTTTGCACAAGCCCTTCTCTTCTGTGGGCCTCAGTCCCCTCATCGGAAATGGGGCTCCCAATTCTCCTTGCCCTGGCTCCTCGTGGAGTGGCTGAGAGGCTCAAATGAGGTGGTAAATATGACCAAGGAACTTTGCAAACTATAAAGTCCTGTGCCATGGGGAAACATGCCGTTTTTCTTTCACCTCCTTTCCAAATGACAGGACAGAGACCATTTGCTTATTCAGACCTTATATGTTTTTCTTCCTGGAGTTAGGTGGTCTGCTGTCCCTATAAATGCCTGCCATGTCCCCCCAAACCCTACTCTTTGGCGTCTTAACTACACCTTCCAGGCATTCCTGGTGGTACACAGACATCCTTTGCCATGTGGCAGGTCTTAGCTTATGGATCAGAAAACAGAGACCCAGCAGCCCTCTCCACAGGCCCACGAACTTCATATAATTTCTTTCCTCTGAAGACTTACCACAGATGGTGGGCACAAGCCACAGGCCCTCTTGAGAGATCTTCTTCCTGCACCAACTGACTGGAACCCAATTTTGGATGTTTGTGCCAGAAGGTAGAGGAGTTCCTGCCACTCATTCACATGAGGCTTTCCTGGTTGCTGAGTCCATTTCACTTTCGAATCTCCTTAGCCTCTCTCTGGGTTCCTAGGTAGAACAAGATCCAGTAAGTTTAGAAACGTTTGCTGCTTCCAGAGAATTTACCATTTACTCATTTGCAAATACCTGGTGAGAGATGAAGGGAAAAAGCTGTGGTTTTCGGAGCCCAGGAGTCAGGAAACCCGTGTTCATTCATTCAACAAACTTGTATTGAACTCCTCCTTGTAGGCACTAGAAACAGAGCTTGGAACAGGACAGACAGATGCGGTTTCTGCCCTCATGGAGTAGAGTTCACAGTGTGTGTGTGTGTGTGTGTGTGTGTGTGTGTGTGTGTGTGTAAAACAAGAATAAGAAAGATGTAAACAAGGAAATATGCAAAGCAATTTCAAATGGCTATACGTGCTACAAAGCGAATGAAATAGGAGTGAAGGAGGGGAGACTGTTCAGGCAGGTTGGTCAGAAAAATCTTTCCAGAAGGTGACATTTTGGGAGAAAACTGAATGGTGCAGAGATCTGGGCAAAGAACATCCAGAAACATGCTTGATGTATTTGAGGAAGAGCAAGGAGGTGAGAAGATTAGATGAAGTGAGGGAGGGGTGAGGCTAGGAGACGCCTGGGAAGGCAGGCTGGAGCCTGCTCACCTAGGGCCTTTGTGGGCCATCTTGTCATCATTCATTTGTTCTTTCATTCATTCAACATTTATTCAGCATCTAACTGTGTGCTGAGACACACTGAGACCTTGCCCTCACAGTCTCATACCTGGAGACACACAATATGCAGGTAAACAAATACTGTCAGCGTAAATACCAGGTATGAGAAATATCAGGAAGTGCTGGCTTCCAATAGTTCAATGCCCCTTTAAGGGCAGAGGCCGTCGAGACCTCTAACAGACTGGGGCTTCTCCTTCGAGTGATGCCAGCTGTACCCCAGAACCCAGCCAGGGACCTGTCTTCGCTCCTCTGCTCTCCCTCCCCTCCCCTCAAGATGGCCGACAAAGGGCCAGCGGGGTAGGAGGGAGGGAGGAAGGACTAGTCCGAGGGTCCAGAGCGGGATGACTGACCCGCGGGGACACCGCAGGGCCCAGGTGGCACTGCGGCTGGAGTGGGGGTAAAGGGGAGACCCGGCTGCTGTGTGACTCCGGTGGGGGCTCTTCCTTCTCTGGGCCCCCGCATCCAGACCTGCGCGTCTGTGTCCGTGGTCGGAGTGGGGGCGGGGAAGACGGGCCCTGGGAGGAGTCTTGAGGGTTGGGGGACGTCGGCGGGGTCCCCTTGAAGGCCTGTTATCCCGGGGGTGATTTAACCTGCCGGGGGGCCGGGAGGCGGCGCCTGTGGAGGAGGAGCGGAGGGGTGGCTCCGGAGTGATTTCAAATTTCCCTCGTCCCCGCCCCCCGCCCTCCGCGCCCGAGGTCCGGCTCTGAGTGGCTGCGGCGGGGGCGCCCCCGGGCGGGGGCGGGGCGAGTGTCGGGCCGGGGTTACAAGGGGACTCGGCACCGCCCCCTCCCCACCCACTCCAGCTGCCCGGTCCTGCCCGCGCCGCTTCCTCGCAGCAGCCGCCCCTCCCACGGCCCGGCGGCCGCAGCCCGCGTGGACGCCCCGAGCGCCCCCCGACGGACGCCACCGGCCCACCGGCAGGCGGGCGAGCGGGCGGCCGCCGCGCCCGGCCGGCAGCGCGGGGGTTAAGTAGCCAAGTAAACGTAGCTCGGCGATCGGCGCCGGAGATTCGCTAGCCGAGCGCCCTGCGCGGCCGCCCGCCGGCCTCCCGCCAGCCTGTCCGGATCCGCGGCTAGACCGCGGAGCCGCGCCCGAGCCAGGCTCTCGGCAGGTGAGCGCCCCGTGGCCCCGGGGAGGCTCGCCAGCCCGAGGATTCCGTGGGCTGGTGGGGGAGGGCATAGCGGCGGGGTCCCGGGACTGCAGGGAGGGAATCCCGTTCCGGGACCTCCTGGGGAGGCGGCTCCCATCCGGCTGGAGACCAGGCATGCTTGGGGAGGAGAAGTCCCTGATCCTACTTGGGGGAAACGGGCAAGAAGGATAAAATGGGCGGGGAGCATGTGTCTTACAGTGATACGAGTGGAAGGGATACTTGCTGTGTTCCCGAGACGCAGAGGAGCAAAGAGGTTCGTCCCCAGGGAGGGCGATGGGCGGCCTCCCTGGGGTCTACAGCCGAGGGGAGGAGGTCTCCCACTGGAGAGAAGTGGAGTTACTGGGGAGGGGTATTCTTACCTGGCCTCGGCTAGAGAGGGAGCCTCCTTGGGGAGGGGCACAGAATAGAAGAGAGTTCGGCCAAGGAGGTGAGCGTCCTTCCTTTATGACTTGTACCTGGGGGTTCTTCTGAGGGACTTTTTTTTTTTTCTTTTCCGTCCCAGGGCTAGGAGAGAGCTTGTGGATGGGTGCGGGCGAACAGGTGGGCCGGGGTGTGCGCGCTTCTCGGGGGCGTGTGCCAGAGGGGCGGGCTCGCGGGGTACTCCCTAGATGAGCTACGGAGAGCGAGGCGCTGCGGGGCTGCAGGGATGCCCTCGGGAGAGGCTGCCTTCTCCCTGTGCACACCTGGCCCGGGAGGCGCCGGTCCGGGGCGGCGCTTCCCTGCCCCGGCCACGCTGCCTGCCCTGGGGGCTCACTTTCTATTTTCCCCTCTTCCAGAGTCAGGCTGGTCCCACTTCCCAGACTTGCAAACTGAGCCTGAAAACTTCCAGCAGTACCTCCGTGCCCGTGTGATTGGTTCGGCGAGGGAGGGTGGGTGTTGAGCCCCACTTCACTGGGGAGAAAGTGGAAATTGGGAAAGAGCCGGCCGATTTAGCAAGTTAGCAACAGAGAGTTGCTCTTGGGCCTGGGTTTTCCCCGTTGGAGTCACGCACCTGTGGCAGGGAAGGGCTGCAGGAGTTCTGGGCCCAGTCCCAGGCCTGGGCCTCCACTTGGCCTCCTTCCCTTATCTGGGCTGAAAGAGGCTGGCTGGGCCGTTGTGCTTCCCCATCCCCTCAAGCTGAGATGTGTATGAATTAAAGAGAATTAAGGACAAGACTATGATTTCTGACTTTCCGCCTCCTGATTTCTGGATGCTGTGAGTTTTGGTGAACTGGTGGTAATTGTTTTTGGGATCCCTGGTGGGGCCCTTGCTTCCAGGGCCCAGGATGCCGACCTGCCTCTGCCCTCCGCCACCAGGACTGCTGTGACTTCTTGCACCCCAGCCATTGGAATCCCCAGGTGCAGACTTAATTCTTCCAGCGTTGAGATGACGCTACCTGTTTTATAGGGCTGGCATACAGTAATCCCTCAATAAAGCCTTGGCATCATTATCTAGTGTGTGGTCTAAGCAGGCTGCCCTCTTTTAGGGGAATGCATAGGTCTTTGGCATGTGTTTAAATCTGTCCCTGTAAATCTGTTGCCCTGTGTTCCCTAGTTATTACATCTGTGAAATAGGAACAATCGTGCTGATAACCCCAATTTGTGTAAGAGCGAAACTAGTTTTTACATGATTTAACCTCTAACCCTCAGTGTTTCCTCAGATGTCTGACAGAGGTAATAGCCCCTATCACATTAGGCTTGGGTTAGGACTCAATGCGATAGTGCTTGGCATAGCAGGTGGTGAACGTTGACATTGTACTAATTAACCGCTAGCCCCTCTTTTTAGGGTGGCCATTAATGAGAATTGGGGATGAAAGGAGGTACCTCCACTGGCCCCTCCTTTCCTGCCTTCCTCCACCAAGGTATTCCTCTGAGCTGTGAAAGCTTTTCCAAATCATTGTCTTCAATTTGGGAGTTGGCAGGAAGGAGTGCCTTTGTTCCTTTTTGAAAGGAACATGTTTTTGTTTTATGGGTTGGGGCCATTTTTACACCCCCGCCCAAGTTTGGGGCCTACCTTGAAGGTGTAGAGCTAAGTGAGATCCTTTCCCTTTCCCCATTGGGGTGGAGAAGGCTGAGACAAAGGGCCCAGGGCTGGGGCTGGCTGCCTCCCGCTCCTTAGAGCCATAAGCAATACCTCCACCCCTTGCAATGTTGGCTAGGAGGGGAGGAGGGTATCTGGGAGCTGCAGGGGGCGAAGGGGAGGAGCAAGGGAGGTGGGGCTGGGAGAAGCTGCTTCCCCTCCTTCCTCTCCTCCAGCCACGTGGGGCCTGCAACCCAGAGGGGCCTGTCGCGCTTTCTTACTGCAGCCCCAAGCTTCCTGATTGGGGGGTGGGGGGTGGTTTGGGGCAAGTTCTCCTTCCCAGAAAACTTGCCGTGGGACTGACTTCTTTGTCTCAGACCAGCACTCCTGCCAGCTGTCCCACCTCCAGGCTCAGATACTTGGAAATTTCACCCGAGATGGTCCTCACTAAATCTGAAACTCCTCTTGGTCCAACAGCATGGCAAGCGGCCCCACCTCAGCCTTTGAGAGGTACAGGATCTCAGGTTAGGCACACTCTTGGTGTTGAGCGAGTTTTAAAATCATGAATTTAGGGTGATTTTTCAGTTTCATGGTGGACCAGGGCTGGAGGACTACAGAGTTCCTCGTGTTGTCAGCACCCTCTTTGTAAAGTGATGGGCTGATGTTCTCACTGGGCCGAAAATTTGCAGCTGATGGAACTCAGGGAGATCCAGGTATTTCGGCAGCTTGGTGGTTAGTGCTTTTCAGAACTTTCATATCTGCCAGTATCCCAGGACAAGAGTTTGTCTTTCCAGAAGGGAACAAGCCCAGTCCAGGTGTTCAGATGTGTCTGGCTGTGGCTGGAGGGAAGTGGCCTGGTAAATGCAGAGGGAGCCCACACATGGGGCTGCTGTGCTGGATTACCTTTCTGTGAAGTGGGTACAAGTACACACACACCCAGTAGAGTTGGTAGGAGGATGAAATGGAATCCAGGGACCTTTTAGCTTAGCAAGCCTTAGGGTGCTCTTTCACAAAATGAGTTAGGTGGGGGCCCTAAATATTGTAAAAAGCCTGTTATGCTCTAGGTCATGTTAGTCATTGGAGTCAGTACACTTACGGGGCCTGGGCTTTGGAATCAAATCTGGATTGGTATTCCTGTTCACTCAGTTTATAAGCCGGTGGTGAGCCCCAGTTGCTCCATCTGTAAAATAGGGATACGTTGTTGGCCAGTTCCAGGGGATGTTGAAGTCAGTTGAGACGCTATAGATTAAAAAGTGCACATACTGAGGATTCAATAAATGTCGCATTATGTGGTAAATACTGAAATATTAGCAAGTGGTCATTATTTACGTCTTGAGAGAAACAATCCTGGTTAGCATTCCTGAGATTTTCCTCAGGGAATAAGCAAAAAGTGAGGAGGACCTGTTTTGTGTAGGGAATTGGAATATTTCAAAAAATGACTTTTATTGTGTTAGATACAAATGAAAATCAAATTTACCATCTTCAGATGCCAAGAAAAAAACGGGTCACGGCCTATAATCTCACAGTCCCAACGTAGTGAATGTTTTGCTTTCATTGGGGGAGAGGGTCCTCAATTTCTTCTAGAAGTGGAGAAAAGCGTAGAGAGGACCGGCAGCCCTTCCTTAGTGAAGGGATGAGAATGCAAGGAAAGTACAGAGTGGTGAGGAAAGGTGCTCAATTGGGGAAGGTGCCCACTGTGGTCACCTTTGGGGCCGGCTTCCCAAGCAGATGGAATTAGCCATTGAAAGATTATGACGAGCGGGAAGTTAGAAGTGCATTTTCAGAAACGACTGATAATTGATGGGTGTGAGGGATCCGTGGGGAAATGTTCTTGACCAACAAATTTCCTTTGGGGACAGTTTGATGCTGACCAGGTGTGTGGGAGGAGGAGATAACGGGAGAATTGGGCCCAACATTGTTGGGGACTCTTCTCCTGAATTGGAGGGAATAAATTTCCTTGAGCCATTATATCCCTTGTTTTCTTCTACTCTTTCTATAACTCTTATTTATCAGATGTGGTTCCTCCTGGCCTGGTAGAATTTTTGGCCATTTGTCCTTAAGTTCTGCTTTCTGGTGTCCTCAGCTTTTATGTTTTGAAGGGTTCTTGTCCTACAAATTCCATTTGTAATGATGTCTTCATCTTGTTTTTTGGACATATCCCTTATCTCCCTGAGAATCTTCATTTAGCTTTCAGTGCTCCCTCCAATGTTTCTGAGTATGTCTTTTTGTTTGTTTTCACTGTTTTCATTTCTCATATTTAAGTTTTGAAACTTATCTCCATATTTGAGAGAGACTGAAATTATCTGTGGGACTTAAACCGGAGGGTTTCTTTGTGGGATAGGGACTTGAACATGTCTTCCAGTCTCCCAAAATCTGAAGGAAGTTCTCTGATATATTGGTTTGTCTTATTCCCTGAGGCAGAGGAATCTTTAGTGCCCTGCCTAGAGAGATGTACAGGCCTGGCTGTGAGAAAAAGGTACCAGGGAGTTTTCAGTTTGGTGTTAATCTCTCCCCCTGATCAGGTCTCCTGTGTTGCAGCCCGGGTGGAGAAGTGGTTGCCTACCTGTTTCTTTTCCATCCCTCCCTGCAGCCCCACCTTCTGAGGTTAACTGCGCTTCCTAAGCAGCATTTATTTCCCATTGCGTTTGCTTCCTGTAGCAAATGGTGGCATGCTGGGGCCAGAGCCAGGGCCTTCCACTGCACTTCAGCTCCTGGGAAGGGATGATGCCTTCTTGGTCAGTGTTCCCATTCCTTAGCACAGTGCTGGGGCCCCTGATGTCCTGGCTCCATGAATGTATGCTGCGTAACTTGAGTAAAGCAACAAAAGCTGGCCTCAGTCAAGCCTGAATGTCCTGTAGCTGCGGCACTGAAACCCAGAGGGGACACCGCAGGTGAGCAGGAGACCTCACCTGGGACACGGTGAGAAATGCAGTGGTAGGCGAGATGCCTGAACAGGCAGGTGCTGTCCGCAGGGATTTTATGGGTTGTTCTGGGTTATATGGGAGGCAGGATGATAGGATTTGGAAAATTCTGAGCAAATGTACATAGAGGTGTGGGTGAAATCTTGTCCTCTGTAGTGTAAGAGCAGAACAGGTTTTGGGGGTGAGCCTACCTTGTTGTTATCTCCACTGTCCCCTGGCCCTCCCTACCCCCCAATTCCTAACCTCAACCCCATGAGGGCAGGGGCTGGCTGGCCCTTGCCTGCCTTTGATACTCCTGCTGAATGAACATAGTTCCTGAAGCATAGCAGGAACTCCTATCTGAATGGATAAGAGTGGCCTTTTCCAGGGTCCTGATCTGTCCTAGGATGTTATGTGTGTTGGGCTGAAAGCACAGTACAGAGTAACTGCTCAATATTAAAATTGTCGCCCTTACCTAAGGCCACACAGCTAGCAGGGAGTGGACTCTGCATTGAAATGCTGTGAAATTTCTGAGCCCTTTGCCTCCTCCACCTGGCTTAGACCCACAGAACTGGCAGGATGCAGTTGGGTTAAGATGCTCTGGAGTTACCTGTCTGCTGACTGCTTGTCTGCAGGACTGATTCACCACTTTGTTGAGGTGGGCGGGCCCAAACCCCTACCAGGTAATTGTGGCTGGTTTTTCCAAAAGCCGTGTATGTGAGATATCATGGGCTTTTATGAAAAAGCCAATTTAGTATGCAATTCCATTTTAACTATAGTTAAACTATAGTTACAACTTTTTTTCTTGTGAAAAAAGACCTTTTTTTTTTTTGGCCTCGCTGTGTGGCTTCAGGATCTTAGTTCCCCGACCAGGGATTGAACCCGGGCCCCCACAGTGAAAGCCCCGAGTCCTAACCACTGGACCGCCAGGGAGTTCCCGTGATGGGAACTTTTAAGATCTACTCTCAACAACTTTCAAAGATACAATACAATTTTGTTAACCACAGCCACCGTGCTGTATGTTACATCCCATAGTAACATACATAGGGACTTAGTTACATACATAGTAACATACATAGGGACATAACATAGGGACTTAGTTATAACTGGAAGTTCATACCTTTTCATCACTTTCCCCACTTCCCTCATACATTGTACCTAGTTTTTCTTTTTTGTCTTTTTTAAAAATAAGTAATGCTCAAGGACTAATTTTCTGATTAATCTGTAAGTCCTCTCACGGAAGCAACTAGGAATGATGTCTAACGTGCATGCTAAGCTCCCTAGAAAAGAAATCTAAGGGCCAGAAGAGGGAACTAGAAACAAGAAAACCCAAACTGGGGCTTCCCTGGTGGTACAGCGGTTGAGAGTCCACTTGCCAATGCAGGGGACACGGGTTCGTGCCCCGGTCCGGGAGGATCCCACATGCCGCGGAGCGGCTGGGCCCGTGAGCCATGGCCGCTGAGCCTGCGCGTCCGGAGCCTGTGCTCCGCAAGGGGAGAGGCCACAACAGTGAGAGGCCCGTGTACAGCAAAAAAAAAAAAAGAAAAGAAAACCCAAACTAAGGGATGTTCAAGACCTTTAAGGAGAAAATCAATGAAACTTCTCAATAAGGTTGGCAGGCTTGTCCTAGCAGGTATGAGCATTTATTATAAAGCTACCACGATTAAAAGAAGTTGCAAGGGGTAAATACCAAAAAAGAGAAGTGAACCCAGAGACATCCCATTTATATACAGGAACTTTATAAAAGAGGTGGAGTTGGGACATACTAGTTATTATATCTGTCTGGCTTTCCTTATAGGGAAAATTGAGATCCCTACCTCAAACCATATACAAATAACTTCTGGTTAACTAAACTTGAACATTTTCAAAGGAAGAAATGTTTCTTGGACAGTGACATTTTTAAGTTGACATTCTGATTGTGAAAGTAACATGGGGATATGGTTGTCCATTCCCCCACAAGCTACCTTCCTGAGGTACCTAACTTTTTACAGTTAGAGGAAAAATGCTGGAGGAACTTTGCTTAATGCACACGGTAGTGAATTAACAAATGGGATTGTATTTTGGGGCAGACTTTCACTTTACATGGCTTCATCTAGCAACAGTTGCCCCATTCTTTGCTTCTCAGTGGTCTCCCCGGTGTGGATGCATATAATTTAGTCAGTCTCCTATTGATCATTTGTTTGCAGCTTTTGCTACAGCAAAGAAAGGCAGTGCCAATCCTGCCCACAGGTTTTGGTGAGAGCTTTGCGCTGAGTCAATTCCTCACAGTGGAATCCTGTGTAACAGGATGCAGACACTTGGCATGTGAGATCATACTGTCAGATTGCCATTCTCAAGGCTGAATCAATATCCCCATGGCATTGGTATGTGGATGGGCTGAGATTTAAGGCATAGGCTGAAGCAACGGGTGCAGCCTGCTGTGAGGGGCAGAACTGAGGGGGTAGCTTTTCAGAATAGTGATCTCCTTTCTTCCCTTACCCCTTGGGAAGAGGGCAGAGGGCGCTTTGGCTCTGGTTTTGCCAAGGAGGACAAGGCCACAGGAGTGGGCACGGCAGCTCCCAGAATCCTCTGCGTCCCATCATGCCCCACCTGTCATTCTGGGTGACCTGTGGCTTCCTTGTCCACATCTGCACGTCCTTCCTAGGGCTTCCCAAATAACTTGTAGGGGAGGGGGCTGTTTGCTTGCATTTTGTTTACATAGGGTAAAAAGTTTGACTCCAAACTCCAGTTTAAGCTGCCATATCTTTCGGATCTTTCTGTACGTTCCTAGGTTTTCCGGTGAATTATCTAAAAGGTAATGATATATGATTTTACCACAATCCATTGGCAAACATCCAGGTATTTGTTAGTATTTTGCTATTAATGAGCAATGCTGCAAGGAGCATCCTCATAGTCAACTTTTTTACTTGTCCAATTTGACCCCTGCTGGGATCAATTCTTATGATGATTCTGATAAATATGCCAAGGACCAGCTATCACTGTACAGTGACAGTGGTGCATGTAGCCATGACCCAGAGGCACTGAGCAATTCTCCAGACTTCGGAATCATCATGGATGAAGGGATGCTTCCCTTTGTGAGGCAGAACTGGGACGTCTGGGAAGACGGCACACGAGAAAGCGTCATCTCCAGGGTTTTCTGTTGTTGTTGTTGTTGTTTTTTTGCGGTACGCGGGCCTCTCACTGTTGTGGCCTCTCCCGTTGCGGAGCACAGGCTCCGGACGCGCAGGCTCAGTAGCCGTGGCTCACGGGCCCAGCCGCTCCGCGGCACGTGGGATCCTCCCAGATCAGGGCACGAACCCGTGTCCCCTGAATCGGCCGGCGGACTCTCAACCACTGCGCCACCAGGGAAGCCCCATCTCCAGGTTTTAAGGTTTTGTCATCTACTTTGGGATCTGTAGCACCAACCACCTAGGAATTAGGTGGGGTCACTTCATTTCACAGACTATAAAACTGGGGCTTGAGGAAGACAGGACTTTTTCTTCCCGCTTTCCTGTGAATCTGATCTCTTAGGAATTTAGTGGAGATCCCTGATCAGGCAAAGGCACTGAACTGGGACCCTGTTCTCTGTGTGCAGCCAGGTGGGCAGCCTATTTCTGGCCTCCTTGACTTGGTACTGTCCCTGCTGCCTGGCTGCCTCCCTCGCCACTCACCTGGGTGAGCTGTCCCTCCTGGGCTTACCTTTTATAACTATGCTTACTGCATCGTTTTAAAATGTCTTTAAGATCTGACTTCTGGACTAAGGCCTCAATCTCCATCACTTAGTCACTCTGGAAGCCTCAGCAAGGAATCTGCTGATCTGTTTCCTCTGAGCTTGTTTACGCATCTGAAAAATGGGGATCATAAGAGTAGCTCTTTTTGTGAGGTACATATTGATTGCTCCATCTCAGCTATTTCTGGGGAACAGCTAAGAAAGGCTTGAGTAGTTCAAGGGCAGGAGTCAGGAGTCAAGATATCCCTCCCACAGGCTGAGAAGGAGTTTGTTGTTTTTTTTTTTTTTTTGAGAAGGAATTTTTTAAACAGGGGAGGTGGGATTATCTTTCAGCCTCTCCCTTTTTACTTCACCAAATCTCTAAGCCCTGGGTGGACTAACCATGGGTAGGGATGCCCAAGTGGCCTCCCCGCTTCCACCACTTCACCATCGTGCCCACCTTCCCCCACTTCCTGCACCGTGAGTTTAATTAATGCAATTAACATTTACAAGGTGCCAGGGAAATAGTTCTGCTGCTGGTGCCAGCCTGGAGGAAGTGAGTGACATCACTTCTCAGCCTTATAGCTGGGTTGGGGAGTCCCTCCCTGAGTCTAGGAGGCTCAGGAGCCTCCTCCCTGAGTCTAATTAGGGGTGCCACCCACCCTTCTGTCTGCCACATTGCATTTGGATGCGTCTGACCTGGTTCATTCGGGACACAAGCACCCTGCACTAATGAGGCAGGGCCTTGCAGGGGGAGCCTTGTTGGTGAGCCCACCCGGCACTGCTGCCCACCCCCAAGTCACGTGCTGGACCCCAGCCTCTGGGAAAGGGTCAGAGTTCACCTGCATCACGAGGACGGACCACTACCTCCTGTGAAGGTGAACGCTCAGCTGGTGTATCATGTCCCTCAGCCATAGGGCTCCCGTAGCCCCTGGGATAGATGGTGCATTGTTCATAACTTGTCTTGGGCACGGCAGTTACAGGCACGTGCCCAGGGCTGCCCGGACGTGAGTTTGGTGCTTCCACTTTGCTGGGTGACTTAATTCATCTGAGCCTGTTGACAGCAGGTTGATGAGAGGACTTGCCTCAGGATGGGGTAGGGGTTAGAGGTTTGTGCTGCCTTTAGCGTACAGTAGGGGCCTGGGAACTGTTAGAACAGCCAAGCGGCAAGGCTGTCCTGAAGCTGGTATGTGAGCCCCTCTGAAAAATCCCTTAGGAAGGCGCCACCTCCGTCAGGGAGGTAGTTTATCCTCCAGCGCTGGAACCATCAATCTAGATGAGGCAGCTAACTTGTGTTGGCCATGTTATCTGGGAAATGCCAATTTTGACTCATTACAAGCCAAACAGCTTCATGAGGGAGATTTGTATCTACCATTAGAAACCAATGCCTGGTGCTAATTTCTTCCTGTTGCCAAGAGCATGTAGCTCAAATTCGTGTGTTCTTATTTAATTTCCCTGGACTCTTTGAGCACCTTTAAACAAATCTCACTGGTCAAGTATGTATTATGTTGCCTAACCTCAGTTTGCCCATCTGTTATACAGGGATAATAATATGTACCTCATGTAAGGATTGCATGAATTAATACAGGTAAAGCACAAAAAGGTGCCTGGCATATAGTAGTAAACGCTGAAAAAAATGATCAGGTGAGAGGATTCGTATGTCTACATGGAGAGGGCCAGATTATCACTTTCTGAAGCAGAGACCTATGAGAGAACCCTTCCTGGCTTTTTAACTGTGGTTTTTGAAATCTGAGTATGTGATAGGGAGAGATGGGGAGGGCTTCCAGGCCCAGGACCAGCAGCAGCACACGCCTGGAGCTGGATCTCTTTGACCTTGTGTGTAACCTGGACGGGAGAGAAACCGAGCTGGGCATCTTTCAGTCATGCCGGTTCTGGACGCTGGTGCGTGTGGTGAAGCTAATGTCATTGCAAATCCAGGGTAATGAAAACTACAGGGAAGGAATTTTTAATGAAATCACATTGAATTATGCCACTAGAAGTAATTATTTTACACGCCCAGCTCACCCCAGGGCACCCAGGTAGCACCAACCACCCAGGTTGGTTTCCTTTCCTGAGTCTTCCTCCAGTGCCCATGGGTTTGGTTCTAGGGGCAGGATTTTTCGTGAATGTTGAGATCTGGCTTTGGGAAGGAGCTCTGCTCACTTGTCCATCCCTCTTGGCAGGCTGGTGGACAAGTTAGCACTGCTGAGGCCCTGGGGAAGCCTGAGGGTGGTTAGTCATAGTTAATCATTGTCAGCTCCAGGCTGCAGGCCCCAAATGGGTCTATCTAAGAGGGAGACTCCCATTGATCCGGTTGGGGGCTGTCTGAGGGAATCCTGGGTCCCAGATGAGAGAGAAGTCTTGTCCCTTGATTTCAGCCTCTAACCTGATACCAGCTCCTCACTAGAAGCCCTGTCTGCCCCTCCCCCGTCTACAGAGCTCCCCTTGGACCCTCCTGGTATCTTGTACCCCATGGCCCAGCCTCCCACCCCCTGCCAGGCCACCCAAGTTATTTAGTTCACTGGTTTGGCCTGAGGCGAAACGCTGGAAATTAATCATTACTTTGAACCACACTCCAGCAGTTTTCCTGGGATACTGGCCACTTGGACTCACAGGAACTGGCCATAGGTCAGACAACGTGTTCTTCCGGGTCAGGGCTTGAGAGTGAAAGGGGCCTAGAAGTAGCTGGGTCAGGTGCTCCTCCTTTTCCCTGGGGCTGGTGAGAGTCCTTAATATGTGTTGAGAGAAAACACCAGGAACTATGAACCTGCATACATACCCTGGACCACATGGTGTGGTTAAACTATATCAGTGTATACGTTTGTGACCCAGGCAGTGTTTCTTTTCTTCTCTTTTTTTTTTTGCCGCTCCGAGTGGCTTGCGGGATCTTAGTTCCCCTACCAGGGATCGAACCCAGGGTCCCGCAGTGAAAGCGCTAAGTCCTGACAACTGGACTGCCAGGGAATTCCCAAGGCAGTGTTTCTTTAACGTGCATATTGATCACCCAGGGATCCTGTGAAAATGTTGATCATGATTTAGTAGGTGCGTGATATTCTGCAGTTCTAACCAGCTCCGGGGTGATTCCCTGGTCCTTGGTCCGTATGGGGACTAGCAGAGGTCTAGTTGCCCCACACCCACACCTGGGGGATGGACCGGTGCAGAGGACTGAATTGAGAACCCACGTGACATCGCAAATCCTCAGTGGGACACTGCAGGCCACATCAGTGAGCCCCACAGCGCCCCCTGGTGGGTATGGTGCCAGTGTCACCACTGCAGCTTGCAGCCTAGACGATACTTCTGGAAGGTACCCTGGAGGCTAGCTTGGTCATCAGGCACCATGTGGTGAGTCTCCAAGATGGGGAATAGGGGCTGGCAGTGATCAGGCCCCATAGACAGCCGGTTGCTGGGGAAACTTTTCCCAAGCAGGGGTCCAGGACAGGACAGCGTGGCACCAAATACTGGAGCTGTTTGGGGGAAACAAAGGAATGGGAGCCTGGGGGCCTCACCCTTCCGATTACATGTGGTTTCTTAAAAAAATTTTATTTTATATTGGAGTATAGTTGATTAACAATGTTTCAGGTCTATTACTGTGATTTTTTTGACTTTGGAGACTAATCAGGTCTGTGTGTCAGTTTTCCTTTTCTATAAAATGGGCCCACAGTCACATTAGGAGGAATAAATGAGAGCAAGGTGCAGGTTCTTGAGGCCAACATGTCCCAGGCAGTGGGCCAGGTCGAAGGTCGCACAGCCCTCCAACGCATCACTGAAGACCTGGCCCAAGCTGGTCTTAGCTGAATAGCCTAGTGATGTTGCGGATACCAGGGTGGGCAGCAGTGGGGAGGCAAAGGCCCAGAGGTGGGATGTGGCTGGAGCAGATGGGGAGCATGCCCCTTGTTAAATGCCCCAGTCCTTCCTGCTGTGTCTCCTCCATCCCTTCCCTTCTTGGGAACTTGGGACTCTGAGCCCCAGCTGGTAAGGGAGAAGGAGAGTGAGCGACAGGCCAGCAGACCAATGGGCCCCTGAGGTTGGGGTGGGGCGGGGCTTGTGCTGCCATGGAGAGGAGAGAAGCTGTTCTGTGGGGGAGGAGGGGGCGGGTGGGAAGAGGACCTGGAGATTGAGGGGAAGGGAGAGAGCAAACAAAGGGGTCAGGAGGGAAAATAATGCACTGGCTTCCTGAGGCCCTGCAGAGGCTGGGCAGGGAGAGAGGGCCAGGGGCAGAGGGGACCAAGGCTGGCGGCAGGCAGGCCGGGGCAGGCGGGCCCTAGATGGCATTGTTTGAAGTGGCCGGCTAATTGCACAGAGCAGCCTGAGCCTCATACCACGGCCCAGCCCCCTCCTCTGTCCTGGGTGCTGGCTTCTGAGCCTTCAGGTCGAGTGGCCACATGGAACCAAGTCCCGATCCTCCGAGTTTGGTGAGGGGGCCAGGCTATGGGGGGCAGCCTGGGCGGGGTCCTTGGGCGGGAGTATCACCCTGAGGACAAGTCATGGGGCCTCTCTTGGCCTGAGGACATGGAGCCATTGGCGGGAGGTTTGGGGGCGTGCTGCCCCCTTGTGCCCTTGCTTCCCTGCTACCCTCCTCATTCTGGCCCTCCCGCAGGAAACAATGAAGGGAGACACCAGACAGCTCAACGGAGAGGAGGACGCCAGCAGGAGGGAAGACTCCATCCTCACCAACGGGGGCTGCAGTGACCAGTCTTCCGACTCCAAGGACGCGCCCTCGCCCCCAATCCTGGAGGCTATCAGCAGCCCGGACATCAGAGGTGGCAGAGGTGGAAGAGGTGGCCTGGCCTGTGGGGAGGACGGGTGGGCAGGCACTGGGGACCACAGCTGGCACACGAGCCTCCGAGCAGACTCAAGGCAGGTTGTGGGGCAAGAGCCTCATACCACGGCTCTGGGGAAGCTCCAGGGAAGGGAAGAGGATGGAGGCAGAGCCCCTGGCCTCCCTATTTTCCAGTCACCTCAGCTGGGACTCTGAGCAAGTGACCCCAAGGCGATGACCCTTGTTCTTTTCCTGACACGGGGGTGGTTGTGGCATAGACAGACTGAGGTTTTTCGCCCTTTTACAGGGGCACCCCTCTCCCCTAGCAGCTGGGCCTGTGATTTTTATGGGAAGAAATACACTCGGGCAGGGAGCATCTAAGGCTTGCTGCCAATCCCACCCTCTCCTCCCTTCCCCTATGCTGCTCCCAGATCAGATCCCTTGGAATCCTCCCCACTGAGATTTTCTGGCCCAGCTGATTTGGAAACCCCTGTATTGTCCCATCCTGCTATTGAGAACTCCTCAAATTGTGCTGTCCAATAGCACTTTCCAGAGGGTGAAAGTGTTCTATTTCTGCATTGTTCACTACAACAGCCAGGAGCCACGTGTGAGCACTTAATGTGGCTGCGATGGCAGGCACTGGAATGCTCATTTAAGTGGAGTTAGTGACCACTGACTGGGGCAGCACAGTTCTGGAAGGAACGTGTCAGGGGTACCATCAGTAGTGTTTCGGGTTCTATATTTCATGCAGGCCTTGGGTCCTGTTTCCTTACTAATACATTGAGAGGACTATGGGTCCCGAGGGGTTAGGAGTTAAGCCCTGAAGATGCCAGTGGGTTTAGGGAGACCCCAGGCCACAGCCCAGAGAAGAGACAGGACAGCCTGGCGGCTGCCCCTTCCTCAACAGACTTCGGTTCTTTCCTCCACAGGCCGCCGCTCAAGCTCACGACTGTCTAAGAGGGAGGTCTCCAGCCTGCTAAGTTATACTCAGGTACCCGCTCCACGCTCGCTTTCTGGGATTCGGGGGACTTCTCTTTGCTTTGCATCAAATAGGATACCTGAGGCCCACTTAAATTGGTACCCAGTAAATACTTGTTGAGTGAGGAATTTGAACATTGCTAGGCACACAGAAGACTTCCAGCAACCTCACTTAGGATGCCATTTGCTGCCGTGATTTGCCAAGTTTTTGAAATTATTTTTTTCTCAATCTGGATGATCGATTACATTGATAAATTCCTACTGTAGTAAGCTGTCCTTTTATTCTTGGAATGAGACCAACTTGCTCATGGTATGTTTTAGATTGGATGTACTTTAGCATCTATTCATGAGTAAAATGAATGTATGATTTATTTCTTGTAATAATATCTGTGTCCGGTTTGATAGCAAGGTTGTATGGCCATGTGGCCTCAAGGATTATTTTTTTCACGTTGGAAAGAATTTGCCTGGCTTGTTTTAGTGGATTTGCAACAATCACTGAAATATCTTTTACCACTTGTTGCAATATCAGTGTTTCTGCTTGATTAGTTTTTTCCAAGTTATAGTTTTTCCATGTTTTTTCCACTCTTGACATTATTTACGCCTTCTGTTTTCCTATTAATCATATTAGTTTTGTCCATTCGGTTACTTTTTCAAAGAACCAGTGTCAGGCATTGGGACAAAGTCATGGACAAAAGTTGTGGACCAATGAAAACCTACCCTCATACAGCTTCTGTTATCCTCGTGGAGGACAACAAGTGGGCACCCATATGATGAGGAATGAGAGCTGTGTGGGGAACTGGGAAGGGCCAGTGCTGGATCAGAGGCTCAGAACAGCTGTTTTAGCCTCTGAGCACTTCCTCTGTGCCCTGCCTTGGGCAAGCATGCATTATTTGATTCTCATTATAAGCCTGTTGTTCCTTTATAAGGGAAGAACCATTGTACCCATTTTAAAGAGAGGAACGGACTCACTAGAGGCCTTAGTTGGCAAGTGAAAGTCAAGTTCTTAACACTCCGGCAAGACCTCGAGCCACTCACCACTGCTCTGGTTCTCATGCTCAGTTTTTGTTGGGTTTGGTGTGCAGCATGGGACATGCACTTGACACAGGATTGGCACCATTTCTTCTTGGTCACTGTAGCAAGAAGCATCTCCCTTGAGCCTGTGATTTCTCCCAGACACTGTTAATTGTGGAGATTGCGTCTCCCTAGGTCTCCCTGCTGTGCACAGCGAGCTAGTCTAACCATGGTGTGGGCACGGAAGGCTTCACGACGCACTTTGCATTGGCACCGTTTCTTTGGTTTTCTAATTCCACCAAGGTTTCTCTTAAATTCATGATCATGTGGTAAGCCACTGCAAAATATCTTTTGAACAAAATGAGGTTGAAAATCTTTTTAAGTCACTCAGACCAATATTATGATTGTTTTCTATATGATTGGCTCTTCATTTTAAAACTATTTTGGTTATATCCTAAAATTCATAATGTTTCATTTGTAAAGGATCTGACGGGCGATGGAGATGGCGAAGGGGAAGATGGAGACGGCTCCGACACTCCAGTGATGCCAAAACTCTTCCGTGAAACCAGGACTCGGCCAGAAAGCCCAGCTGTAAGTGCCAGCCCTAAGCCAAGGCACTTCAGCCACACGTCAGCCTGCATTAAAGACCTGGTCCAGGGTCTCCCAGGGGGAACTTTTTTGTTTTTGTTTTTTGCGGTACACGGGCCTCTCACTGTTGTGGCCTCTCCCGCTGCGGAGCACAGGCTCCGGACGCGCAGGCCCAGCGGCCATGGCTCACGGGCCCAGCCGCTCCGCGGCATGTGGGATCTTCCCGGACCGGGGCACGAACCCGTGACCCCTGCATCGGCAGGCGGACTCCCAACCACTGCGCCACCAGGGAAGCCCTCCCTGGGGGAACTTGGAACAAATGTTTTGAAATTGGAAAATGATAGCAAAGCTAATGAATTATCATTGTGAAGGTTTTCACATGGCAGTTCTCTACTATTTTGGGAAGCACTCTAAGAAGTGCCCAAGGGTGATAGTTTGCAGGTAGATGATTCAACTGCCCGTTACCTTTGGGAGTCGCTTCTGTAGGTGGATTCTGTGACTTAAAAGCTAGAAATGGGAAGGCAATTACTGCTCATGGTCACCCAGCCTGTTAGAAAGCAGGCTGACACTTGGTGACCATGGCAGGTGCAGTTGATAATCTCACCCATGCGATGTGTATCATCCCGTTTTTTTACAGATGACAGAAGACGCCGGTAGTTTACTCAAGGTTAAACATTAACTCTTGTGTGCAGGATTTGAACACAGGTCTGCAACACCCAAGTTCATGCCATTTTTGAGAAGGAAGCATAAGGGCTTCTCATCCGTCTTGATGATCCAGTACCTTTGGGAGGAATGCAACAATAGTAATAATGCTTTTGGAAAAGAAAAGTGTTTGATTGAGAGTAAACTTGGATTTTATTTTTCAGTTCAATTTGCAGGTGCCAGTTTCAGCTGTGCCAGGCAGAGTGGGAACTGCTGTAGATTGTCAGGCAGCCCTGCCGGCCACCCTGATCCCTTATCCCACAGACTGGGGAGTTTCTGGGTGGGAAGTAACCAGTCCAGAATCCCTTCCTGCTAGACCACCTTGTTCACTTCTGTTGGCCTGAGGCTGCCTCCCAAGCCCAGTCCTCTGGGCCCCCTGTCTAAGACCCCAGTCTCCATTCACCAAAGGCCTCGTGCTTATCCTCTCTTGCTTCCAGGTCCGAACTCGAAATAACAACAGTACCTCCAGCCGGGAGAGGCACAGGCCCTCCCCACGTTCCACCCGAGGCCGGCAGGGCCGCAACCACGTGGAGGAGTCCCCCGTGGAATTCTCAGCTACCAGGGTTGGTTCCCCGGACACTCAGACCCCTGCCCCCAGTCTCTAACTGGAAGATCTGCCCCTCTCACCACACCACGGAAAGTGGCCGCTGTTATAACCTGCTTCCTTTCTTCACACTTACCACCCTTTCAGGGTCTTACCTTTCCTTTCTCTCCCGGGTGCTGGGTAAGCTCTTCCTAAGCCTGATGACTTCTCTCCTGGCCTGATCCCTGGATGGAACCGTGGTGGGAATGCAAGAATTCCCTGTTGACTGGGTTCTTACTCCTCCTCGGAAAAAGCTCAAACCACTGATTCCAGAACTGTCTTGTCTCTTTAGTATCTTCAGTGACTCTCTTGAGGCAACCCCACGGGTTACAGCAACTCTCGACTCCTGTTGCAAAGCTGGGCACCAGGGAGCCCTCTCTGAGCATCACTTGTTATCCTGACTTGGTCCTTGATTCTGTCCTTGTCCTTAAGGAAGTTGCTTTCTCTCGCCACTTAAGGGACACTTACTTGTTCCTGGAAAACCATCCTTGGTGGTCTCTGTTTCATTAACTTACATCTTCACTCTGCTTCACTTCTGCTTGCTTGGGAAGCCATTGGGGGTACCACTGGTCTCTGGTCACCCACCTGGTCTGCTGTGGCCCAAGCCATGTGTCCTTTTGTCCACAGTCCCTGAGACGGCGGACAGGATCATCTGCAGGTGCGCCATGGCTGTCCCCTGCCAGCCCCTACCTCACTATTGACCTCACAGATGATGAAGTGGTGCCCCAGAGCAGCAGTACGCCCTATGCCCGCCTGGCCCAGGACAGCCAGCAGGAGAGCATGGAGTCACCGCAGGTGGACGCAGAGGGCAGAGATGCAGACAGCACTGAGTATCAGGTACCACTGGGGAAGGGCTGAATATAGGGAAAAGGGAACACTTACCCACAGGTGACTTACTACGGTTCTTGTCACTTTTATCATAATATTTGAATTCGCTCGCTAAGTACATTTTTCATATGCAACATGGTCCTTGCTGTATCCTTATCTCCTAGACATAACTCAAGCACCAGATTAGTTTACCATCGGATTACTGATTTTCTGAACATGACATCTTTGTACCTAGATATATATACCTTGTATATATAATTTATAATTCTGTTCATCATGTTTACATATACAATTGTTGATCTGCTTCTTTCCCTTATTAGGAACTGGAGTTGCCTCACTTTCATGTCTATAATCCATTGTATTGTGTAATCCATCTAGGGTTGTTCATAATTAACCAGTTGAGCTTGTTGGTTTCACTCGGGCTTCGCTACATACGCATGTGTATATGTATGTACACATATCATGTAGAAATCCTTTTTTTCCATGTACATGACTTCAGAGTAGATCTTTTTTTAAAAATTAATTTATGTTTGGCTGCATTGAGTCTTCACTGATGCATGGGGGCTTTCTCTAGTTGCAGCGAGCGGGGGCCACGCTTTGCTGTGGTGCACAGACTTCTCACTGTTGTGGCCCCTCCCGTTGCGGAGCTTGGGCTCGAGGCACGCAGGCGTCAGTAGTTGTGACATATGGGTTCAGTAGTTGTGGCTCACGGGCTCTAGAGTGCAGGCTCAGCAGCTGTGGCGCATGGTCCCAGTTGCTCCGCAGCATGTGGGATCATCCTGGACCAGGGCTCGAACCCGTGTCCCCTGCATTGGCAGGCGGACTCCCAACCACTGTGCCACCAGGGAAGTCCCAGAGTAGATCTTATAGATACATTTTAATAACCTGCATGATTCCATGGGCATCTCACCTTTTATGGCAAGTTTTTATGTGCAAGCGGCCAAATTTTTTTTTTTTTTTTTTGCATTTTAACGGCTTTGTAATATCCCATGTGATGGCCTGTGGTGGGAATATCCAGGTTTTTCACTCTCTTACTTCCTGTGAGTTTTCAGTTAATATCTTTCCAGATACTAGGTTACATGTTACAGGTTACATATTATAGATCCAATATAAAAAACCCCACGTTCCTGTCAAATAAGCAAGCCTGCCCACGCTCTGCCCCTTATTTTCAAGCCATTCTCACTGAATTTTCAACCAGGAAGTGTTGGAGGTAGGGAATTTCCTGAGGAACTCTGCCTGCACTTGCAGGAAGCCCTGTGTTAGACTCCGAGGCAGTTGCCGTCGGGGTCAGTGGGACAGGCAGGGCTTTTCCTTGGCCCAACTGGTCTGTCTCATTGCGATTCCTTCATGTGGTTTTTCTTGCAGGACGGGAAAGAGTTTGGAATAGGGGATCTCGTGTGGGGAAAGATCAAGGGTTTCTCCTGGTGGCCTGCCATGGTGGTGTCCTGGAAGGCCACCTCCAAGCGTCAGGCAATGTCTGGCATGCGGTGGGTTCAGTGGTTTGGCGACGGCAAGTTCTCCGAGGTGAGTCCAGGGCAGGGTGAGCTTTCATGAGCTTACAGACCCACAGTGTTTTCCTTCCCTTCCTTTTACAGTTGCCTTTTAAGATAACGGCCTGCTTTCTGCAGATGGTTGAGACTCTGTGACTCTGTGTGTCCAAAAGGAGGACAGAAACTTACCTTGCTCATTGGCTCACACAGGCCCAGAGCTCTGGATCCATGGCCACCTGGGCTCTGTTGGTCCATTTCTCTGTGGCAGAGTCACCAGTATGAATTCTGAGGGGCAGGAGTGGCCACCTGGGAAGATACCCTCAAAGTATTCCAGTGGAGAAGCCTGGAAGAGACAGGAAGGGGTGTCTGACTCAGTCATTTAGTCCTAGGGGCAGAGTTATGGAAGAGTTCTTTGAGTGGTGATTTCAGTGTTTCTTGATTATTGATATTAGCCATTTAAAGCTCACCTTTTGTGTATATATATATTTTAAATACTTTATTAAGATAAAAATTTGCTTTACAGTGCAGTGCATAGATCTTAAATGATCTATGATTCAATGAATTTTCGAAAATGTATGCACATATGTAAACAATATCTCAACCCAAATATAGAACATTTCGACCTCTGCAGTACGTCCCCTGTACATACCATCCCCATAGGTGACCGCTGTTCTGATTTCTATCACTATAGACTAGTTTGGATTATACACAAACTTATGTAGATAATATAATATATACTGTTTTGTGTCTGGCTTCTTTGCATGTACATATATTTTTGAAAGTTGTCCTGTTGTAAAACTCATCTTTCTTTTTTTTGTTTTTTGCGGTACACGGGCCTCTCACTGCTGTGGCCTCTCCCATTGCGGAGCACAGGCTCCGGACGCGCAGGCTCAGCGGCCATGGCTCACGGGCCCAGCCGCTCCGCGGCATGTGGGATCCTCCCAGACCGGGGCATGAACCCGTGTCCACTGCATCGGCAGGCAGACTCTCAACCACTGCGCCACCAGAGAAGCCCAATACTCATCTTTCTTGATGAGAGTCTATGTTGGGGATGAATCAGGCTATTTTGATTCTTACACCTTTTTGAAGACACCTTCGTAGACCTCCAGGTTTTGATTAGAATGCGGCAAACAATACTTTTCCTGTGATGTTGACACAGGAACATTAGTACCTGTTAGTACCTGATGATGAGGACACATCCCTCAATGTGTCCAGAGGTTAGGTGAGGAACAGCAGAACAAGTGGGCTGGGGTGGAGGCAGGTGTGGGAATGAAGGGCCAGCTAGTACATCTGTGGGACTTGGCCTCAAGTTGAGATTCTAGTTTTCCCATAAATTGGGCCATTTGCCATCAACACATTGAAGTTCTCAAAGGGCAAGAATAATATGACCTGGAGTATCCCTCATGGGGAGCGTCTGCATACAGAGGTCCTCCTTGGCCAGCAGAGGGAGCTGAAGGACAAATGTCCTGGGCCTGTGCTCTCCCTGAAGCATCTAATTGCAGGGCTATGACTTGTGTGCAATGAAATGAAAAAAAACATGGAGTGTTTGTAATTGCTTTGGCCCAGTGAGACATAAAATGTGCTTAGCAAGACTTAGCAAGACTGCGTCTGATGCTAATATTTAAGATGCTGTTATGTTAGCATTATGGGATGGGATTGCAATACGGGGCCTGGCGCTTGGGCCGCTTGCTCTACTGAAGCAGTTTGGCATTGGGGTAGCACCTGCATTTCCATGCACAACCGTGTTGAATCCCAGTCCCTTCTCACCAGTAGCGGCAACACTCCTATGGGTGGTTGGGCTTAGAGACTGAGAGGGGAGCATGAGTGCCAGCACTGGGGAGAATGAAATATCACATGTCTTGTCAGCTCTGAAACCTGAACGCCCAGTTTCATCTCATAATTGGCAACCCAAGTGGTTCACGCACGGCCTGGGGACTTGGGGATTGAGACTTGTAGCATATGGATCTGTAGCCCCAGTGGAATTCCTGTATCACCAAGTCACGATTACTAAAAAGAGCGTCGTCTGTGCCAGGCACTGTTCTCTAAACACATCCGTTAGCTCAATTAATAAAAGGCTAAAGTAAGTAGACAGTAAATAGTAATCACAGCGATCTGTCATGCTCACGAAGGAGGAAAGAACATGTGCAAAACCCCTAAAATCGGAGCATCTGTGGTGAATTTCAAGACTGAGCTGCAAGGGGGTCACACCAGGGATCATGAAAGTCATTTGCTCTGAAAATATCTGTGAACCTGATCCCCAGGAATAAGCTCATGAGAAACCCAGGGCACCCGAGACACAGGCTGTAGGTGAATGTTGACGATGGCTTTCTCTTCTAGATACCAGCAGATAAGTTGGTGGCCTTGGGGTTGTTCAGCCAGCACTTTAACCTGGCGACCTTCAATAAGCTGGTCTCTTACAGGAAGGCCATGTACCACGCTCTGGAGGTAACATGGTGGTGGGTGGCTAGGGCCTGGCCCCAAGAATGGGGTTAACGCAAGAAACATACAGAAAGCCAACTCGGTGTGGCCAAGGATGGGTTGGAGGGGACTGGGGCAAGCAGGGAGGAAGGAGGTTGAAAGACAGTGGCCTGACAGGCCGTGCTGGGAAGGGAAGGAAGGGATTTGAATCTGCCCATGATTTCCCAGTGCTACCCCAGCTCCCCGCTGGTCTCCGTCTGAACTGCCCACTGAATGAGGAAGGAGGAGCCCTGGGAGGTAGGAGGCGATATTCGAACCAGTGAGCAAGCTTTTCCAGAGCTTGTGGTTCAAGGCCAAGAATGGGCAGCCGCTGAGGGTCAGCTGCTTCCTCCCCTTGTCCGTGGGATCCGTCAGGCTCTGTCCTTCCTCTACCTTGACTTGCAACTGAAAAGATCAGTGTCCTCTGTCCAGCATTTATGAGATAAGCTCTGTGCTTAATTAGACATGTAAGTCCTGGTGCTTCTGAAATAGGACTTAACACCTCCGCACCTTCATTAGGGAAATTAAACAAGAAACCTGGAGCTTTCTCAGAGGCCATGAGACAGTGCTGGCTGATGCTTCTCCTATAGCTAAAAGTGACGCAGCTAATTCTGACCCTCTACCCTCGAGAGAGAGCTGACCACTCCAGTTCCCTACAGGGAAGAGATCATATTTGGTGCCTGTGTGGGGAGACTTAACGCTCCCCCCATGGCCTGTCCCTGCACAGGGCGTTCCTCGCTGTCACATACCACAGCTCAGGACAGCTGTCTGGCTATGAAAGGGCCCAGTGTAAAGGGGAATGCAGGCCCCAGCAAGGGGCATCCCTGGGTGGGGCCAGGCAAGCACCCGCCCCTCCTGTTCATCAGATTCTCTCTCTGTCTCGGCAGAAAGCCAGGATGCGGGCTGGCAAAACCTTCCCCAGCAGCCCTGGAGACTCGCTGGAGGATCAGCTGAAGCCCATGTTGGAGTGGGCCCACGGGGGCTTTAAACCCACCGGGGTCGAGGGCCTCAAACCCAACAACAGGCAACCAGGTGGGAATGGCTCCCTGTGGCAGCACCCCTACTTCTGCTGGTGGGAGCACCCTGGGGAGATGCAGTCACCCCCTGCTGCCTCCCATCCCACCCCGGCTTTACAGCAGCCGGTCGGCCCTGGCTGGCTCCTTGGTTTAGTGAGTTTTTTCCAACAGCCTAGCCTTTTCTAGTTTCACTGGACACTTTCCTGCCAAAAGGTCAAGTACACATAACCGGGATTGAATCTGTTCTTTGTTTTTTATTTACTTTTTAATTGTTTTACATCTTTATTGGAGTATAATTGCTTTACAATGTTGTGTTAGTTTCTGCTGTATAACAAAGTGAATCAGCTATAATGTATACGTATATCCCCATATCCCTTCCCTCTTGCACCTCCCTGAGTCTGTTCTTAAAGCTTGAGTAAACAGAGTCAAGATGGAATCTTCACTAGCATCTTTTTTTAAAGGAAAAAATAATTAAGCTCTGCATATTGGAGAAAACTTGGAATGTGTTTTTAAAAAAACCCTACAAACTCCCAAAATCTATAAGTCACCTCCATTCAGAAACGGGCATCATCTATCCTCACATTGACCAGTATTGCATTTCCCCCATTATTAGGGATCTGTGGTTTCTTGTTGTCACTCTCCGGAAATCCAGGATTTGTCCTACAATCCTTATATTTAACGCAGTGTTTTCTGTTTTGTTTTGTCCCTCCCCGCCAAAAGTGGTTAATAAGTCGAAGGTTCGTCGTGCAGGCAGTAGGAACTTAGAAGCAAAGAAACACGGTATTCCCTCCCCATCTTTTGACTATGCACTCTTTCTCTGCACTTTCTTTCAATTTCTTTGCATACACAGTGGTCACTGGAAAAGAATCAAATCTGTTAAAGGTCAACCTGAGCTCTTACCCCTGCCCCTTCACTCCAACCTTCACAGCTGCCCTTTAGGGCCATATTTTTGGGTGTGCACGTCCTTCCAGCTCTTTCTGTACACTGGTTGAATTCCTGCTTTCCCTTTATTTCTCTATTTATCGTATAAGCACTGTCAAATGTCATTTTCTCACTAAAGGGTCCTTATGATTTTTAACGGCTGTGTAATTTTCTCTCCTAGGGTCAGAGTCAAACTTAACCATGTCCCTTATGGATTATACTGTACAGGTTGAATAAAAATACAATGGAATTTATAGACATATAAACAGTAGCCACCTAATATAATTAAATGTTTTCTAGTAGCCACATTAAGAAGCTTAAAAAAAGAGTAAAATTAATATTCATCATACACTTAATCTATTTCCACCATTGTAGCATTTCTAACAGTCAGTATAAAAAAATTAAGATATTTTACATGACCTTTTAGCCCTATTTTCAATATCTCATTTTTGATGTGTCTTAGAACATCTCAGTTTGGATTCTAAATTCTCATTAGAAATACTTGATGTCTATTTTCACAAATGTCCAACTTGTTCCAAATGAATTAGTTAATTGGATCAATTGCAGTTTTTAAATTCACATAGAAGTTAAATGTAGAATGCAGTTCCTCAGTCATACAAGTGACGTTGCCAGTTCTCAGTAGCTACATGTGGCTATCAGCTCATTGGGGATCATAGACAGTGTCAGGGTTTCATCTATAGACTGAGCTGTGTCTAATTGTCTTTGTGCTGGGTCTAGAGCGTGTATTTTGCAACTAGAGCTGTTGAAGACCCTGTGCGTGGGTTAGCTACGTAAGGAGTTTTAAATTACATCCTCATGCAAATTTTCCATAGAGGGGCCTGAGACACCCAGGGTAGACTCATGTCATGGCCGGATGCAGCCGGCACCCAGGCATAGCAGCTAGGGTCCTGTCCTCCCAGCACCCTCCTCCCACCCAGCCGTGGCTGCCTTCTCCCCACCTTTCACAGAGAACAAGACACGAAGACGCACAGCTGACGACTCCGCCGCTTCTGACTACTGCCCCCCAGCCAAGCGCCTCAAGACAAATTGTTATAACAATGGCAAAGACCGAGGAGAGGAGGACCAGAGTCGAGGTGATTGTGGGGCAAGGAGGCTGGGGGGCGGTCCATCCTCAAGTGGAGTGGGCAGGTAGTGACCACCCCGCAAGGGCGTAGATGATCAGTAAGAGGCTCGCCGACCTCATCTCACCCCTTCTTTTTTCTAAACAGAGCAAATGGCTTCAGATGTTTCCAACAACAAGAGCAATCTCGAAGGTAAGGCCCTATCCCTGGTTGGCTTCCCTGCCTGGGTAGTGCTCCCAGCCTGTGCTCCAGGCCTGCTGGTCTGCCCGGCGGAGGTCCACCCCCAACTCTGCGTTGACCTCAGGTCGAGGCGTGGACATCTTACTCAGATGCTACTTAGAATGAGTTGCCTGATTTTCACTGAGGCTGATTCCTAAGATCAGTGAGCAGGAAGTGTGCCTGGGGACAGAATGGAAATGAGGATGCTTGGGCCGGGAGAGCCCAAAACCTGAAACCATGATCTATGGCCTCGTGAGCCCCCTGAACAAGCACTGCAACTGGCTTTGGGGTGAAAGGCAGGCACACTTCACCACTGTCACTCTCCAGCCAACTCTGGTTCTTTGCCCTGGCTGGGAATTCCGCTGGGATCGAAACTGCCCAGTACTCATCTAATGGAACTCGGAATGTGTGAGGACAGCTGTCTATTGCTTCCTCAGCCCCATGTCCTTTAGTCAACAAATAGTAAGTGGTTAGTCGGTGCTGGGTAGGAAAACAACAGAGCTGTTGACCCAGGGAGCCCCGATTGGAGCAGGCCCTTTTGATTCTGGGAACTGGACCCATGATCCTCCTATCCCCCAAGACTCCTTCATCTGTCTGCTTCCTGGCAGGGGGTGCTTGGTATTTATTTTGCAGGCCCGGTCCACCTGGTCAGGGATGTAGATCAGTAAGACCTGCTGATGTGAAGGGACAGGATAGCCTATAGTAAAAGGACCCGGGCTCTGAAATTCCAGCCATGGCTCTGTGTAGGATTGGTCACGGGCAAGTCCTATCATGATGAGACAACAGGCAAACTGGCATCACCACAAATTCTCCAAAAGTCCCAGTCTGTAAAGAGTCTTTAAAGATTTTTCATACCAGACCCTCCAAGCTTGGTTCCTCTGCCGGCACAGCTGCTCCTTGTTCTGTTCTGTGGACACCACCCTGCCCCCCCACTTCTGGGTCAGACGTTTGCCCGTCTTGTGGGACCTTCTGCTTGGAGCTGTCGATTTAGCCTCTCCATCTCTGGAACGGAGATGGCAACTTTGAAGCACAGTCAAAGGAACAAATGGTGGAGAATCTCTGGCATATTCCTAACGTGGAGTCAATAAGAACAGAGACACAAGGCTTCAGCAGCTGATTTTGGGGCTGTCATTGCCACAAGCTGCATCCCTGTCTTTCTTACAGATAGCTGTTTGTCCTGTGGTAGGAAAAACCCCGTGTCCTTCCACCCTCTCTTTGAGGGTGGACTCTGCCAGACATGCCGGGTAAGACCAATCCCCACCCTGGACTTTCCTGCCCCTTCCCTTCTTCTCAACTTCCCTGCACTTCCCTAGGATGAAGCACCTGCGTGTAGGCGGTCGGGAAGGCTCTAGTGGGGCCGACCGCCCCACCCTTCACTCCGAGGGGCGGTGCCCCGCAGACCCCAGCCAGCTGTCCCTGTAAAGAGCAGGCCGCCCATGACCTGTTCTATGGCTGCGTTCTAGGGCCTCCGCCAGTGAGCAAGCGAGCGGGGCCTGGAGGTCCCTGGTCTCCGATTTCACAGGCATTTCTCTCTGGCTGCCAGGACCGGTTCCTTGAGCTGTTCTACATGTACGACGACGACGGCTACCAGTCCTACTGCACCGTGTGCTGCGAGGGCCGCGAGCTGCTCCTTTGCAGCAACACGAGCTGCTGCCGGTGAGCACGGGGACTGGAGCCTCGCTGACCTGGGGACGGGGCCCGGAGTCAGTATTATATCTGTGGGGCCTGTCCTTGAAGTCTCTATGTCCCTGAAGTAGAACTGGGATGTAGGGATGGGTTTAAGAAAGGCAGGGAGCGGGCTAGAGAAGGATCCCCAGAGCTGCCTGTGGACTGAGGGCGCCCAGGCGTCCAGGGAGAGGTTGCTGTTCCTCACACACAGGGCCTTCCTGCCCATGGGGAAGGGCAACTGGGGGCCCGGGAGGGTTTCAGCCAGCACACGCCAGCTCCGTGGGGAGGGTGGGGTTCGCAGGAGAGCCGCCTGATGACGGGCACCCCTCCTCCCCGCTACCCGGCGTAGGTGCTTCTGCGTGGAGTGCCTGGAGGTGCTGGTGGGCCCGGGCACGGCAGCGGACGCCAAGCTGCAGGAGCCCTGGAGCTGCTACATGTGCCTGCCCCAGCGCTGCCATGGCATCCTGCGGCGCCGCAAGGACTGGAGTGTGCGCCTGCAGGCCTTCTTCACCAGCGACCCGGGGCTCGACTACGTAAGCCTGGCACCCGCCCCAGTCCGTGGAGTTCACGGAAACAAAGCTCCACTGTACAGAGGAGCGTCTGAGAGCCTCAGACTGGAGCCCCGGCTAATTGTCCCGTGTGCGCTTCCCAGGCAGCTCCAGTGTTCTTCCCTCCCCTCCTTCTTGGCTTGGCTTTTTCAAGGGCCTGCTGAAGAAATAGGAATGGAACTGACCCAGCCTTAGTCTCAGTGGAACTGCAGAGGGGAGGGAAGCCTGTGACCTACTCCCAAGTCTTAGTGGGCGTATATGGCTTTTCCTGGGCTGCAATTTCATGGAGGAGCACGTGTCTTTTTGTGGGTGACTTTGCACCCGTGTCAGAGCCTCATCTGTTCCGTGTCTAAGGGTAGAAGGGCCATCTGTGCCAAAGCTCCCCAGGGCATCCCAGCGAAGAAAGGGCAGAGCTCAGGGCTTGTGTCCTTCAGAGGAAGGCCAGCCCTTCCTCCTCCCAGAGCTTGAGTCCCCCTCCCCATACCCACACCTTGACCTCCATGACCTCTTTATTTAACCTGGCAGGAAGCCCCCAAGTTATACCCTGCGATTCCCGCAAACCGAAGGCGACCCATTCGAGTCTTGTCCCTGTTTGACGGAATTGCGACAGGTGAGTTAGGAGTTCACCTGGGGATGCTCACCTGATCCAGGTGTCCGTTGTCAGTGTCAAGAAAGACCCCTGGGAAGTACCTGTTGGTCACCTGTTCTGAGAAATCCACTGGCTCCTTGTTTCTCTCCTCAAACCTCTCCACCATTTCGCCCACCTGGTCAGCTTTTGGTCCTTTTTAAAGGCATGGATATTTTAGCCTCTGCATTTTATTTTTTATTATGTACAGGAATTTTGGAAAATTATTTTCCGTTCCATAAGCATAGATATATTGGGGATTATTAATTGGGCAACTCTGCTCCTAACACCTCTAACGTTGTACCCTCCCGTTTCCTCTAGGTTTCCCGTGTATAGAATAAGCATAGCCAACATGCATGTTTGCCCTGGGACACTTTGCCTGATTTAACTCCTTTCATTGTCAGAACTGCCCTGTGATGCATTGTCAGGAGCATTTCCCTTTTCCTAGAGCAGGAAGCAGTGAGAATGAGTTGCTGTGCACTTAGCATCACTTGTACTTCTATTTGTTCACCAGTGTCCGCCTGCCTAAAACACTGACAGCTTTTAAAGCTTTTTTTTTTCTCGGCATGGTTTTGGAGAAGATACCCATTCATGTATCTGACTCTGCTGGGGCGGTAGATGGGGGGCCTTGGCTATGTGCCTGTCAGTTTTAATAAATGCTGTCAGTGGGCTATACCAGTTATATATACATATTTTCTTCATGAAACTCCGCAGAGAGCCTGGGGGGCCCAGTGTGCAGTTAGGTAGGGTTAGACCCTGCCATCTGCAGGGGTCCACTTGAGGACTGCCATGGCCTTGCTGTGTCTGGTCTGAGTTCTGGAGATGGCTTAGCGTCACTGAAAGGAGGGACCCTCGGCCGGACAACCCTGATGTCTTTTCTCTCCCCCTCGACCCCCCCCCAAAACAGGGTACTTGGTCCTCAAAGAATTGGGCATCAAAGTGGAGAAATATGTCGCCTCCGAAGTATGTGAAGAGTCCATCGCCGTTGGAACTGTTAAGCATGAGGGCAATATCAAATATGTGAACGACGTCAGGAATATCACAAAGAAAAATGTGAGGGCAGCCCCCCTCTTCCTCCACTCCCTGAGTCCCCCACGTCCTCACAGCCACGTTGCCACCTTCTCCATGCCCGGGGTTGTGGCAGAAGAGAAGGTTTGGTTCCATCAGGCTGCACTGTTAAACCCGCAACTTGGAAATCATTCAGAATGATTTAGATCTTAGCCTATCCTGAGCATTTGGTTTTCTTGGGTCAAAAGTAGAGTTGGGAGACTGAAATCACCAAGCAAGACCTAGAAGCGGGTTTCCTTCTAGCTGGTTACCTGGAACCCAGGCTGTTCATCTCTCCATCCTCACCCCCATCCTGGACTGTTTTTCTCTTGCAGATTGAAGAATGGGGCCCCTTTGACTTGGTGATTGGTGGAAGCCCATGCAATGATCTCTCAAATGTGAACCCTGCCAGGAAAGGCCTGTATGGTGAGCATCCCTTCTTTCCCGTGGTCCCAAGAGACCCTGTGTTCCCTGAGTGCTGGTCCAGGAGGAGTGGGCTGAGAAGGAGCTGTTAGCTTCTGGCCAAACTTACCTGTTGTCTCTGTTCATGCCTCATAGTGACTCCCCAGTCCCCAGAGATACAAATGAGTACCGCAGTGCTGATGCCTGTCATTGCAGAGGGTGGCAGGGAGAAGGGACAGTAAGGCATCAGCCTTAGCTAGTCATCGGGAACCCACTGGCCTCAGTATGGAGGGGTGAGCTGAATGGTTTGAACCTGGCTCTGCCGTTTTCTTTTGTGGGCTCAGAGGGCACAGGCCGGCTCTTCTTTGAGTTCTACCACCTGCTGAATTACACACGCCCCAAGGAGGGTGAAGACCGGCCTTTCTTCTGGATGTTTGAGAATGTGGTGGCCATGAAGGTTGGCGACAAGCGGGACATCTCTCGGTTCCTGGAGGTGAGGGGACCCGGGGTCTTGATTGTCAAGATAACATGAGCATGAAGGCCCTGCTGGCGATGGGGGTGTAGGGTATTTCCAGTGTTGGGAATGATTTCCGGGTTCCCCATGGAGGGCATGGCTAGGTCTGAGTAATGGAATGGAGTCGGTTGGTTCTCTTTAGTACTTGGAAAACATTTGATCTCTCACCTCACCCCAAACCCACTGAAGTCAGATGATGAAACCATCACCTACTTTTGGAGGCATCATGAAGGAGATTTTTTGCTCTAGAGAGTTTTTTTTTTCTTCTCACCCTTGTTCCCAGAAACTCTACATTAGGGACCATGGGCAAGTGAATTATTTACCGTTTAATATGCATCAGGCATTGTAGTAAATACTTTATGTACATACTTATTTCCCCCCAACGTTAGAGCTAAAGTTCTGCTAGTGAGGTTATAGAACTGGCTGGTCAGTTCCCTCATGCCCTGTGAACCTGACCAACCAGTGGCAGAAGTCAGATTTTGCCGACACTGCACTTCCCTAACAAGGACCTCAACCTGCTGGATTTCAGTTTTGAGTTGCTTTTACCACTGTACACAGTACACTCTGTAATAACATGGCGTGCCCCAGGGGATACTTTCTCCTATAACCTGCCGGTCTGATCTGGTCTCTTTCCCCACCATTAATTTGGGGGCACTAGCTATGTCCTTCAGTCAGATTCTTGAGGGGAATTGGTCTGTCCCTTGCCTGACAGGAACCATGCCTCCTCCACAGCCAGGGGACTGCCATGTCACCTGTCTGCCGCCTGCATTCTGCCATGGGCTCCCAGCAGCTGCCCTTCTCTCTCCCTGCAGTGTAATCCAGTGATGATTGATGCCATCAAAGTGTCTGCTGCTCACAGAGCCCGATACTTCTGGGGCAACCTGCCCGGGATGAACAGGTAACAAGGGGCTCCGAGTGGGGCAGGTAACAGCCAAGTTAAATATAACTAACGGTATGAGCCATTAACCATCGACTCTTATGAGAGAGACACATTGGAACCTTGTAGAAAGAGCTGGCTCTGCTGAGAAAAGGCCTCACCCTCTGCTTCAGACCAACCCCTTCAACCATAGGGTTATGGTTGAAACCTGTTAGGCTGTACACCAAGTGTACCTGAGAATCTCAGGTCAGGATTCCTCAGTACGTTTATTTCTGCTCTGCCTAGGGACCTGGTGCTTAAAAGTGCCATGTGTTGGAGCAGGCTTCTTCCCAGCGAGGGATGCTGACGTTTCTACACCCCACCTCTCCTCCCAGTTACGGTCCATTGGGAAATGAACTTAATCTCCCCGCCCCTGAGAGGAAGTGATCCCTGGACCAGGCCTGTGGTGACCAATCAGGTGGCAGAGCTGAGATAACAATTGGTAGCCCAAAGCCTGTCTCCCTTGGATTTTCTTGACTGAGATCTTTCCCCAACTTTTCATTAGTCCTTTCATGCTGAGAGCCACAAGGCAAGTGGCTTGGCTGTGGGTTAACTGTCTCCTTTATGTGGCTTCACGGAGGCCAACCTTCTAATTAAGATACCAAATGTGATGGTAATATAACTTGCAAATGAGTTAGCTTCAAAAAAATTCTTCTTTAAAAGGGAGTGTTGGAAACATAACTTTCAGACATTTAGCAAAGTGTGGACAGAGGTCAGAAGGTACTGGAATAGCTTGGGATTTCTGTTGGGTGTCTTATATTTTCATTATCAGCCCATCAGATGGTGCAATGTTCATGTGTGGAATGAACTCCGCTTATTCACTCCGTTCCTGAGCTGTCACCCTGCCAGACACTTCTGTCCCTGCTGCCAGTTCCATGGTGACTAGATGTCAGTCTTGGCTCTCACAGAGCCAGTGAGGGAGGCGTAGAGAAGACAAATGATTTCAGGGTCAGGATTGGAGGGGGCACTGGAAGAGTTGATGGGGAGGCTTCTCATCCCAGCAGGACCCAAAGTGATGGAGTGGAGACATGCAGTTGAGAGCAGAAGGGAGAGGATCAGGGAGGCCAGTGACGGGCATTCGCAGAGCAGCTTGGAGAACAGTGTTCCAGGGGTGGGGAGTGGGTGTGGAGTGGGTGTGAGAGGAGGGCTGAGAACTCCAAAGTATGGGCCAAATTATGTGAGGCTTGTAGTCATGGCAACACATATTTACTTTGACCCAGGAGTGCACGTGAGATTTTAAGCGGATGAGATGAGTTGTGTCTCTGGTTCTCAGGGTTTCTGGTGGAAGACTAGACTATCACGTGGTGAATGCAGAAGTGGGGAGGCAGCTGAGGTGTTGTTCAGAGGAGGAGGGCTCTGACTTTGATTACTGTGTTGTGCTCAAGAGGTACCATCCACATGCACTGAACACAATGAGAGCAGTGGCTCCAGGAGGGTGTCCTGTGGGATTACAGGGAGGGATCAGATTCTAGATAATGGGATTTGCTGAGCACTATCTGAGCTGGGATGAGAAGTGAACTGCTACAGGTGGGCTGTGCAGGATCCATGACTCGGCCAGCGTCAACCCCGGGTCACAGACCCAAATCCAGCCTTTAGACCAAACATCTTGGTTGTTAAGATTTCAGTCCTAGAATCAACAGAAGGTAGAGCAGGGCTGTGAGCCCTTAGCTCCCCTGGGTCCATGGAAGAGTTGGGAATGGAGAGAGGGTGAGGTCAGCGAGGCATTATTCTGTGTTCGATGGCCCCTCTTGCGGGCACCATATCCAATCTTACGTCTGATTTCTTTTTGGCCTTGGAGTTGCTTACACAGGGATGCTGTGGTGTTCATCAACTCTGTGCATTCAGACCTTTTGCTGGTTTTCTGGTCTGGACCTGCTTAACCACTTCATTTTCTGAAGTTCTATCCATTCTCCTTCTCAAGCATCTGTTTTCCTCTCTCTGCTTTTGCAGGTTTCAGTGGTGACAGTTACAAGGGGGAATTAATTTTAGTCCTTTTGTGAACCACCTTTTGTCTTCACTTGGACCCATTATTAAAGCCTCCTGAGGCTGCACTCCAGCAATAAGCAAGCAATCATGGCTTTGATGTGCTAGTTGGAGTGAGCAGACCCACAAAGACCTAATCCAAGCTCCTGAGGCTCAGAGAGGTGGCAGAACTTGTTCAAGGTCATTCACTCAGCCAGCGAGCCGTGGGGCTGAGACTGAGGCATCTCCTGCCTCCTCCAACAATGTGCTTCCCCATCCTGCTCCCCTCAGTGAAGGAGCTTTGACTACTGTTAACATTTGGGAAGGAGGAGCATTCACTCCTGGACATTGGGCTCCCCGCCCCCCGGCCGCCATCAAGGGGCTAGTCTGTCCCTGGCTCAGCACACAGGCTCGTGCTCATGCCAGGGCCATTTTTATCATGTATTTGTAGCAAAGTTCACTGCCAGAGCACATTTTGCAGCTTGGGCTCTCACTCCCACCTTGGGAGGCACCTAGCCAAGGCCCCTTTCCAGGGGGTAGGAAGTAATGGGTTTTGGATGTTCTCAGGCCTGTGATAGCATCAAAGAATGATAAACTCGAGCTGCAGGACTGCCTGGAGTTCAATAGGACAGCAAAGGTAAGATGTGCTCTGTGCCTGGCCCACTGGGAAATGCACTTGGTGATCTCTAATCGGGACTTGACCTTGGTGTCCAATTTGTTCCTGCCCCTCCCCCCACGTGACTCCCTGGTGCTGGGCTTCTTTCCCCACATAATTGTTCTATCCTGTCTAAAAGTACAGCGTAGGAGAGGTTCTTGATAAACAAATCACTATGAGAAAAGGCAAGTAGACTTTCCGATTGCGAAGGCACACTCCACAGAGACTCAGCTCATCCTCCCAGTGAGAAATGAGTACACTTTTGCAGAAAAAAAAAAAAAAATCCACGGTTAAGTCATGGATAATTCTATTAAGATCTCCATAAACGTACTTTTCAATGTTTCCATTAAGCTAAGCTCCATTCATTCAAACCCTGGTTGACCATCCTCTACAGTCTGGGTGGACTTTTAATTTTGCTTAATCTTGCTTGATCAATAACTCTGTTTTCTTGGCCCCCATGTGATATCATTTGTGGTCATTTGTTGTTTATCTCTTGTTCTCTCTGAGGCTGGTCCTTCCTGTTCATTAACTTCTTGGTGTTTGTGGGAAGCACAGAGTGTTCTTGTTCTTCCAACTTTCCTTTTCTCATTCCCTCTCAGAGCCCGGCCCTGACACTCTCTCTCTGCCACCCACCCTCCCTCCTCCTTCCCTTACCTGCTTCTGAGCCTTGACCCAGAACCCTTCATTCTGTGCTCACTCCATGATGTCGTTTTGTTCTCCAGTTAAAGAAAGTACAGACAATAACCACCAAGTCGAACTCGATCAGACAGGGGAAAAACCAACTTTTCCCTGTTGTCATGAATGGCAAAGAAGATGTTTTGTGGTGCACTGAGCTAGAAAGGTGAGCAAGGCTGTACGTGCAAAGGGGAATCAAGCAGATAGAGAGAAAGGGGAAGAAAACATGGTTAAGGCCAGCAGTGCGAATGGGCACGTGCTTGCCTTAATTCCACATGGTCTCAGTGACCTTCTATGTTAGCAGGGCTGGGAGTAACCTTTTCAGTTAGTGCTTATTTCCTAGCAGAAATGGCAAAAGGGCTGTGGTGGTGAGGAATCCAGAACATGAGGTCGTGAGACGGCACATCTGTCTATGTTGGCTGTGTTGCCCTGGCATTTGCCCGCCCCACCATGCTGGGACACTAGGATGCATGAGGCTCCAGCTACAGGACACCCCGCCGACATGCCGTTGCTCTTTCTCAGGATTCCTCCTGCCAAGTCGCTTGTTCTAAGCTGATTCCTCCTTAGCCACAGTCTGTCTTCTCCCTTATCCATTTATTTGACTAAGTTTGTAGCGTGTCTATTTTGATTCAGGGAAGCAGCTCTGAGATTTCATTTCTCCTGTTCTGTGTTTAATTTTTTTTCTCTCACTCCTTTTGTTTTATTTTGTTATTGTGATTAGAATGCAGTAAGGGCTACGAGTATTCCTCTTTACATTTTTGGCTGTGTTTTGTGGTTATTTGATAAGAGTATTTACATTCCAGATATGTTAGTTCTACAACTGGATTTATTTCTTGGTTTAATTTGTGGTATTAGATTGGAAACCTGGGAAAGAATGAGGTCCCGTGTATCTGTAGCCTCTTCCCAGACCTGTGGTAGAGTTCCATTCAGGAGGCTGTTGGTATATTGGGTTGCCATCTACCGTTAAGTCCAGCTTGGCCCTTGATCCAGCAGTTTGCTTTGAAGAAGGAAAGAAAGTGCAGGATGCCTCAGTTTACTCACAGTAAATTATCTGAGCATCTGATGATTGGAAATAGGTCCATTATGTGAGTGTCCTTATTCCTTACTAAGGCAATTTGCCTAGCTTCTGTCCTTGTGTGGTTTGAAGAGAGGTCTGTTTCAGTCGGCTGGCTGGCCGGCCATCTTGGCATTCATTCATTTGAGAAAGGTCCGCTGAGCACCATCTATGTGCCAGGAGCATCGTGCCAGTCAGTGTAGGGGCGTGCACAAGACAGGTGCCCTCAGAGAGGGACGATGCCCTCATGACAGTCGTTTGTGCTGAAGAACTGGTGGGCCTGGCCTCTGGGGCTCAAGAGAGGGCTCATGTGAAGGCCTGGTGGGCCTGGTGGAAGGGACGGGTCAAAGGGCAGGAAGAGCAGCGCCACGTTGGCTGCTGAGGCGAGGATCTCCCAGAGGCGTTAAGCACGCTGGAGGGGGCACATCTGACTCCCTGTGTTTTCACTCTGGTGCCCCCCTCCCCACCCCCAGGATCTTCGGCTTTCCCGTACACTACACAGATGTGTCCAACATGGGCCGTGTTGCCCGCCAGAAGCTGCTCGGGAGGTCCTGGAGTGTACCTGTCATCCGACACCTCTTCGCCCCCTTGAAGGACTACTTTGCCTGTGAATAGTACCCCAGGCACCAGGGCGTGTGGGCAGAGCCACGACCCAGGAGGTGCACCCAGGCTCTGCCCTTCCCAGCTCAGCTGTGTGGGGTCGGGCCGAGTACCTCGTCGGGAGCAGAGCTGCCTCGTCCCCTCCTGGCAGGGGGACCCCGAGGTGCCATCTCCTTGTGCACAATTCAGACCTGGCCGCTCGGAGCGGCCAGACACGGTGCTCATTTTGTCTTCTAAAATTTTAAAACTTGAAATAGGTAGTAAGATGGCTTTTTTTTCCCTCCTGGGTTTACCGCTCAGAGAAACGATGGCTAAGATACCAAAACCACAGTGCCGACAGCTCTCCGATACTCAGGTTAATGCTGAAAAATCACCCAAGACAGTTACTGCAAGACTTTAATTTTTTAAATGTCTGCAGCTCCTTGTTTCCAGGAGTGTGTGGCAGTAGACATGTAGCTAAGGGACCTTTTAAGGGCCTAGGATGGTTTCTTCTAGGGCTAGCAGAAGAGGACATGATGTCCATGTCTGTCTTGAATTTTCCCCGGCACGTTCCCCTGGCCTCAGTATAAAGGGCTGGGATCCGGGGCCCATTTAGAGTATTTTCCACAAGGATGGTGATTTCAGCCGGGATGACATCATCATCACTTTCAGGGCTATTTTTTTTCCCCATAAACCCAAGGGCAGGGCTACCCTTAGCTAAATCCCTCCCAGTGACTGCAATACAACCCTCTGGAAGCTCAGGAAGGGGTGGGCTGGGTTATAAGCTGCCATGTATTGTGTAGACAGGTATGGCTTCTCACTGTCTTCCCCCCTTCCCCGTGTGAGGGGGGAGAAGGAGAAGGCTTAGGTAAGACGCCCCCCACCCGTCCCCCCACCCTCCAGACTACTACGCAGGCACAGGTCCCCAGATTAGAAGTATGACACCCCAATTCCTTAGGCTTCTCTAAACTCAGCAGTGACAGCCAGGGGCAGAAGCACATTCCTCGCACTTTCCCCTCATCTAAGAGACTGCAGGGGGAAAACTGCAATAAAAGCTCGACCCTCCCTCCAGAGATTTTAAAGTCCTTTTTTATTCCATGATAAATCGATAAATCGTTTTTAGGGGGAGTGGGAGGTTGGACAAGCTGCATTTCAGAAATGCTGTCGTAATGGTTTTTAACACCTTTTACTCTTCTTACTGGTGCTATTTTGTAGACTAAGGAACAATGTTGACAGGTTTTGTGGGAGGTTTTTTATACACTTTTTTTTTTAAATCTCAGACATCTATTTTTGTTTTAACATTTTCATAATTTTTTTTTTTTTTTTTGTAACTGGAGCCATGTAACAAAGTATGGGGAAAAATTGTGCCTTGTTTCAACAGTTTTGCTAATTTTTAGGCTGAAAGATGACAGATGCCTAGAGTTTACCTTATGTTGAATTAAAATCAGTATTTCTCTAACAGTCTGGTGTCCCTTTTGTTCTTTTGCAGGTCAGATGGGTGGGGTATGTGAGGGCCTGGTTAAAGTGGAAAGGTGGGTGGTCGCAGTAGGGTCATTCATCAACAAGCCCAGTACATAAGTACCACGGTGACCCCCAAATCTAGTGCCATGGTCCCCAAACTCCAATGTATCAGCGTTCCCTGGAAGGCTTGTTCAGTGGAGATCTCTGGGCCCCATCCCCAGAGTCTGATTCATTAAGTCTGGAGTGGAGCCTGAGAATTCCATGCTTCTGGTCCAAGAACCAATCTCGGCTAGTGAAGGGGTTTCTAAATCTTGGTTCCCCAAACAAATAACTGGAGTGCTTGAGTTCATTTAAAGCCTTGATGTCTGGAACAGCCATCTCCAGATTATTACAGCTCTTGGGTAGCTGGTCCAGATGACTCAAGAATCCCAGGGCTGATCCTCCAGTTCCTCGTCCCTCTGTAGGCTTTCCCTGCACCCTGTTCCACTGCTCCCAAGTTGCCATATCACAGTTCAGCCACAGTCAGTGAGGGGACTTGTTGGGAGTGGCCCATGGTCCGAGATTTTAGCATAGCTGCCAGTGGCCCCAGCTCTTTGGGTGGAATGTGTATCTTGCTTAAGCTTAACATTGCAACTCCCTTCAGTAGTTCCATCTTAAAGTTTACCTGGGGCCACCCAGCCAGGTGTCCCAAGCCCAGAGCCCATCATGCCATAATCCTCATATTTCACTATCTCTAAGCATGGGTCAGGGCAAAGGAGCTGATTTCAATAGCTCTCCAGAGGTTAATATCGGTCAGCTTGTGTGTGCAGAGGGAGAATGGTGTGTAAATGGGATGCACATAGTGTATCAATTGAGCCTCAGTTGCACTTGGCACCTCTGAACCTGTTTCTTCACATAAGATAGGTTATAATCATGGCCACCTCCATGATTGGAGTTATGGGCCTTAATAAGGCCAAGTTCAGAAAGGGTCTGGTCCAGGGTTGGAGAATGAGAAACCAGCTATTTTTTTAGGCACTTGCTGGGCTAGGACAGCTCAGGTGCAAGTTGCCATGGTGAGACGATTGTCAATTAGCAAGCCGAGCCAGGCTGGCGCTCTGCTCAGGTGTTCAGGCCCCAGGGGCCTTGGCTGCCCTATTAAGCCATCTTGTATACAGTACTGCACCAAATGCCAGGCCAGGATGAAGCAAAATAAATGGCCTCGGCCTCAAAACCCCAAGAGAGGAGATGAACTAGCTCTTCAGGTGAGGGGCCCTTGGGTGTCCTGGCCTCCCTGTGGGCAGGCTAGCGGGGAGACCTTGTTGGGGCTGCCGGGGCAGTTCTCTGTGTTTTCTCAAGATGGGGGCCAGGTTTGGATAGCAGTGATCCCAGGTCTGGGGCCAAATGGAGAATGTAATGAAAATTCTGATCTTGGGGAAGTAGTTGGTTTGCACCACAAGTAGGCCTTTTCTGAAAAAGTCTTCCAGTTGCCTGCGGCTGTATCTGGGGTCTGGCATGTTGTATCACTTGGGCAGGTGACCCTTGGAATTTTTCATCTCTATAAAAGTGGGAATCATAAATCCTACCTACTTCCTAGGCCTGCTGTGAATGTTCAAGGCTGTGATCCGGGTAAATTGCTTTGCCTGGTGTCTGGCACGTAGTAAGCCCTCACATGTGATAACGAAACCCATTAATCAATGCAGTGTTAATGACGGTGCTGGTAGTGATGGTAACATCCAATATTAATGTACTAAAGTCTTAAAAAGGAAGGACAGGTAGTATTCACCTAGGTGTTTCAAAGGAGCTGGGCTCAGATGCTAACTATAGCAACAGCAGCATCTGGCATTGAAACTGTGTCCGTCACCCCCCTCCCCTCCATCATATTGGGGTCCCCGTGCTCCTTGTTAGGGAGAGTTGATGGGGGTGGCTTTGGCATCCGGCACTCAAGAGACCTGTGGAAGGGATCTTGCCTGGGGGTGCAGGGACTGACCTCTGGACAGTTTCTCCATGGCTGTTTGGTGGGGGATGAGCACTAGATAGAGAGGGTGCCCCACTCTACCTCAGTCCCTCTGGTTTTCCAGCCAACTGCTTCTTGAGGGATTCTCTGTTCCAGGCCTGTGTTTCATCCTTGATTCCTCTCTGCAGCCAGACTGGATGCCTCTCCTGGCTTCACCCCCTCCTTATTTGTGACGTTGGATGGGCTCCATAGCCACTCTGTGCCTCAGTTTATCCAGTGTAAAATGGAGATAATAACCTCATAAGGTTGACGTGTGGATCAAATGATTCAGTGTCTGTGAAGCACATGCAGAGTGCTTGCAGGTAGTGAGTGCGGAGTAAATGGCGGCTGCTTTATTGTTTGCTGTTAGAGAATCCTCCCAGCAACCCTGAAGTGAGGCAGTGATTATTGTGATCATAGGTAAGAGAACTGAGGCTCAGAAGTCTAACATACCCAAGGCCACACAGCAAGTGGCAAAGGAGGTGTAAGTTAGAATCTGTTCTGTGAATCCATTGGTCTCACCTGCATCTCTCTCTCTCTCTCTCTCTCTCTCTCTCTCTGTGTGTGTGTGTGTGTGTGTGTGTGTGTGTGTGTGTGTGTGTGTGTGTGTGTGTTTGGATCCTGAAATTACCTGCTGGCCTTTGCAGCCTATGGTACAATTTACCTTTCTTGCTTATTTCCCTTCTTACTTTTTTCCAGCTTACCTTCCCTCCCTCCATTCTGCCTTCTTTCCTTTCTTCCTTCTTTCTGTTTAACTTTATTACTGGAGTTGGGACTACTTACTCTGAGTCTTTGCATGTGCTGTTCTCTGCCTGGAACAGCCTTCTCCACTTTGCCAGACAGGTCCTCCAGTTCTCACCTCTTCCAGGAAGCCTCCTTTGCCTCCACTCTAGGCAGCATTAAGAGACATCCCCTAATCTGAGCCCTCCTTCCCTGTGGACAGATAGAAGAATCCATCTCAGCACAAAGCACTCTGTATTATCATTTCTTACTTTTGCAGTCCTCTCCTCCATGAGCTTGTGAGGTCCTCAAGGCAAATGAGACCTGACACCATTTTTTAGTTCAATAATCTTGTCATACATTTGGAAAACTCGGGTCTTGAAGTTATAGTGTTTTGGTTTTGTTTTCGGAGAGGAGACTCACGATATCTATCTGGGAAAATGAGATTACCTCATACTTTAAAACGGTAGCTTAAAGACGCATAGTAAAGTCTCCCAAATTTCACCTGCTGGATGGAAGTTCTTTTTTCTGTTTACCCTCTGGCCTTTCTCAGTCAAAGCTTAATCTGACCCAGACAACCTTGGCTAACCGCCTCAGGGAGGAGGGTGGAGCCTGAGGAGATCACGTGACCCTCGCTCTTTGGGGAGCTGTCTCCTGGGAGGGTAGATGAGTTTTATTTCAGAGGCCCTCGCTCAGAAACCTGTGATGTCCTGTGTCTCCAGAACCAGGTTCAAACTCTAGACTGGCACTTGAGGCTCTTCTTGACTTGGCTTTCATTCCCCACACCCATTCCTCCCCCACCCAAAATGGCTTTTAGGTACTGCTGAGAACAGTTGACAGTAATTGAACGTTGACATTAATCGAAAGGGACTTCGAAATCACTAACATTTATTGAACACACACTATGTGCTAGGAGTGGTCTAAGAACATTACACACATCATTTGATTCTAACTCCTAGCAGAGTCAGGATTTGAATCCAGGCCTGCTGGCTTTGCTACTTATGAAATTCACTGAAACTGTTGGAAACTTAATGTCCTTGTGTATAAGATGATAACACATTATATTGCCCAAATCACTTATGAATATCTTTACTCAATTATCCAGACTTCGTATCAATTCACTATAGTGCTAATATTACTACTACTGCTGTAATCATATGGTTACAGGGCTCTCTGCTGCATCCTCTTGTTTGTCTATTCCTACCCTTACTCTTGTGCTGGGTTAACGTCTCATATTTTAGGACAACTATCAACTCTGAGAAGCCTTCCCATACTCCTCAGGTGAGGTCAGGTCTCATGCTGCACTCTTGGAGCGCTGCGTACCAGAGAGACTACCCAGCTGTATACTGGTGGTTAAAATATTGAAGTGCCTCCTGGCCAGTTGATAAATAGCTCCTACCCCAAGCTCCCCAACCTATTCTTCCCTGAACATCTCTCCAGGCCTCAGGGGAGGGAGAGACCCAGCCCAGAAGAGGCCTCCGGGACCCCACCTCTTGCAATGCAGGTGCCATCACTCCTGCCACAGCCTCCTCCTGCCTAACACTGTCTGGTTTGTAATTAAACAGTGATGTGTAATTAGTTATGTGCTTTGCCTTCCCTGCTGGACTGGAAACTTTAAGAGCTCAGAGGCTATGTCTGGTTCTTGGTCATCACCAAAATCCTAGGGCCTGATTGATCAGGGAAAATAAATATTTGTTGAACACAAGAATAAATGATATTTGGACAAGGAAACCAGCTAGAAACCTGGATCAGTCTTTGTGATGCTGGGCAGTTGACCTCTCTGACACTCAGTTTCCTCTTCTGTAAAGTGGGTGTAATTCATTCTTTGAGCAAGTCTCTACTAAGAACCTCTGTATCAGGCTCTGGGACACGGTGGGAACAGGACTGAGAAAAGCCTTGCTTCCGTGGAACTAACGGAAAGGCAGACAATAAAGGCATAAACAAGATGATTATACTAAGAAAAAAACGGATGATGAGGTTGTAGGGTCATTCTAGATAGAATAGTCACAGAATGTGTCTCTGAGGTGACTTTTAAGTCCTTCCTCAAAGCCCGTATTGATTTATTTTTTATCCAATAACTCATTTTTGTAGAAATTCATTGTAAAACCAATTTTTTTGGCTACTGGGGGTGTAGAATTTGTAACTGGATCCCGCCTTCTAGGCGGAGTCACACCGGCACGAGCAGGGATCTCATTGGTTGCGGCAGACCACGCGGCTGCATTGCCCCGGCAGCCGGCGCCCCGCCCCTTGGGCACTCCAGCCGTCGATCAAGTGTCGGGCTCCGCCCCCAGTGCGCGGCTTAGTCCCTCTCTATAAAAGGAGCCGGCGGGCGATGACGAGCCTTTACGTCGGCGCGTAACGGGGGGGTGCGTGTGAGGTCATCGCGCGGGCGGGCGGGCGGGGTCAGGCGGTTTGAACGAGACGAAGACGGAACCGGAGCCGGGTACGGGCAGCGGACGCGGTCCAGCCGAGAGCCGGTGAGCCGGCTAGCGGGCACGGGGCGGCGGCTGGGGGCGGGCGGGCGGGCCTCGGGGCGGGTAGAGCCGGCGGGTTCTGCGAGCGGTGCTCGGGCCGCTCCCCTCAGCGGTGCCGTTCGGGCCGGGTGGGGGAAGGGCGGGGCCGTGACCCGGCGCGCGCGGGCCAAGCTGGGGGAAGCGCGCGGGCCAGGCTGGGGGGCGCGCGCTCTCCGTTCTGCTGGGGGGCGGGGCCTCGGGCCGGAAGTGGGGGCTGCTGCTCGGCGGCGTGGGGGCTTATGGGCTGCGGCCGAGGCGTGGATCCCGGACGGCGGAGGCAGGAGGTTCCGGGGTGGCTGTGCCGGGTAGGGGGCGTGTGTAGTTGAAGTGGGTCCTGCTGGGAGCTCTGAGGACCCCCACTGTAGGAGACGGTGCTGCCTGATTAAGAGTTCGGGTTTTGGATTCATACCTGTATTGAATTCCCTGCTGTGCGATCTTGGGCAGGTGTTTTAATCTCTCTGGGCCTCAGTTTTCTCATCCGTAAAACGGGGGACAAAGATACTACATGCGGAAAGCTCTCGTCGTGGTACATAGCAAAAAAGCAAAAAGCAGGCCAGCTCACTGGACTTCCTCCTTTCTTCATCGGTATTTGTTGAGCGTCCACTAGGTGCTAGGCACTGTGCTAAGCGCTGGCTATACACCCAGGAGCAGGAGGGCAAAGACTTGCTTTCTAGGAGTCTACATTATGGTGGGAAGACAGGAAATGAGAAAATTAATACTTGGAAAAGATAATTTTATATGCTCACTGGGAAGATAATATAACAGGGTGACATGAACAGTGCTTTTTCAGTCCCTGCTTCACAGCTGACCTGGGGTGCTGCAGGGCAGAGCTTGGCTTCTCCTCCATTTTGGGAATGAGACTCCTGAGGCCCGTTGAAGGAAGGTACACCGGCCCTGCCATCCACCTGTGTAATGGGGTATCTCTAAGAGTAGTAATAACAGCTGTTTGCTAATTGGGCACTTGCTGTGTGCCAGGTGTTGTGTGGCATTATGTCATTTAATATTACACTGTCTCTAAGAGTTACTATCTTCAGTTTACAAATTAGGGGACTGAGGCTCTGAGAGATGATTTGCTTTATGGTGTCCAGCAAGTGGCTGAATCCACGTCTGTGACTTTCTTTTTTTTTTTTTTGCGGTACGCGGTCCTCTCACTGTTGTGGCCTCTCCCGTTGCGGAGCACAGGCTCCGGACGCGCAGGCTCAGCGGCCATGGCTCACGGGCCCAGCCGCTCCGCGGCATGTGGGATCTTCCCGGACCGGGGCGCGAACCTGTGTCCCCTGCATCGGCAGGCGGACTCTCAACCACTGCGCCACCAGGGAAGCCCGTCTGTGATTCTTGAGTCCAGGCCCTTAACCTCTGTATTATGCTGCCTCCCTGAGGATCAGATCTAGAGGGCATGTTTTATCCAATGTGCCCTTTGCGGTGGTGTGTCAAAGTGTGTAGTGGTTTCTGGCACATAAGGAAGCTTAGGACATGCTGTGCTTTCACTCAGATTCTCATTTAATCCTCACCACCACCTTGTGAAGATATTGTTCATCTTTTACAGGTGAGCTCTTTGTGATCCGGAAAGGTGAAGTATTTACTTAGGGTCACATTGCTTTTTTTCTGGTGGCACCTTCCTCCCCCTCTTTCCATAGGGCTCAGTATGGTGCCTTGAAAGTAATAGGTGCTCATCAGCCATCAATGAATCAAAGTGGGTTTGGGGGCCTGCTAGGAGACCTGCTGAAGGAGAAGAGATACCTGGAGAGGCAAGGGGGAGCTTTTTTCAAGGCACTTGAAACATGGATCAAGGAGCCTTTTAAGGGGGTGAGGTTTGCGTGATGGTCATGGGGTCCTCCATTGAGGCCAAGCAGTGGGATCCTTGTAGAGGAAGAGTGAGCTGTCACGAGCTGTAGCTGAGGCTCTGAGAATTGGGCTCTGTTTTGATTGCCTGGAAGAGCCAATTAAGTAGTTGAGTTAGTGGATGTTTACTGCACATCTACAGGGTGCCTAACCCCAGTGGGGTTAGTGGCTGCAGAGTTTGCAGAGCACATGGGGCCAGGTATTAATGTACTGCTAATGAAAGAGTTTTGAATTATATGATGATGAAAGGCCATTAATGTTTTCTGAGCTGGGGTGTGGTCAGGAGACACACGTGGCTTAACCAGCTGCTTACACTTTATGGCAGCGTGACACACACATTACCCGATGTATGTATATATGAATGTCACCAAAATAGATTACAAGTGCTCAGCCTGGGACCGTGGTGGTTTTTATTTGGATGTGTCTCACCTTGGTACCTGATAATAGCATTTTGCGCACAGTATGCATTTCATTTATTCATTCATTTGGGGATTTTAAACAGAGGAGACCCTTGGTCTGATTTTTGATCCAGAAGATTCTCCCTCACTGCTGTGTAAAAACAGTTTGAGTTAGAGACTAATTTGATGGCTGTTGTGGTGGAGGGAGATGAGAGATGGTGGTGGCAAGTCTCAGGCACTGTTTTTGGCGCTGGAGATAGGAGGATGAGTGAGACAAGGTCCCTCCCCGCCCTGGCGCTTGTTTGTTTAATACGAAATAATTTTTTGTGCATTATCTCATTTAAACCTCACCTCACCCTTTTCAGATAGGTAGCATTAACTCACAAGATAACTGAGGTGTATTGAAGTTAAGTAACTTGCCCAAGGTTATACAACTAATGAGTGACAGCCTCACGTTCAAACCCAGGCTTCAGATACTCAGCTCTTGGTATGGAGCAAATTGCCTACTGGTCCAGATCTCATCCGGGAGTGATTCAGAAATGAAGAGGTAATGACAGTTGCAGAGGTTTGAATGAAGTGCTGTGGGATTAATTTCCCAGTGGAGTTAGGAACTAAATTGTATTGGCTCCTTGTATAACGTGGTTTTCTCATTTGAGTTTAAGTAATAGTGTTGATAGTTTGCTTTCTGAAAAGAGTTTACACAGACACATTTTTCTCTCTCCTGCCAGCCTGAAAACAGGTAGCATTTACTGAGCCCGTTGTGTGCAAGTCAGTGTGCCGAGTGCTGCGGGGAATGTGGGATGTGAGGGCACAGACCTGCCAAGTCATTTATCTCTCTAGACCGCAGTCACCTCTGTTCATAAAAAGGGGATTGGATGGGAGATCTTCATCTTCTGGCTCTCACATTCTGTAGCTGTGTGACTCGTGAGGCGTGCAGGAGACACGTGGAAGTCTAGCTAGTTGCTAGGTGAAGGAATGAAGGGCCACAAGAGAGCACGGCGGCCCATGGTGGTTCCAAATTTGCTCTGAGTTTTTTTCCTCCTGTTGGTCATATTGATGTCACATGAAATGAGGAAAATTTAAATGTCAAGATCATCTTGAAATTTAATATTTTATAGTCATGTGTCCTCATGGTAATTGCCCAGGGATTTCATTTAGATCTGGATACACCTCCCCTTATCTCATATTGCTTGAGTCTTCCCTTCCCACTGTCTGTTCTCCACCAGCTGTCAGGGTGATCTTTTTCTTTTTTTTTCTTTTTCTTTTCTTTTTTTTTTTTTTAGCCACACCGTGCCAGCGGGATCTTAGTTCCCCGACCAGGGATCGAACCCGTACCCTTGGCAGTGGAAGCATGGCGTCATAACCACTGGTCTGCCAGGGAAGTCCCAGGGTAATTTTTTCAAACTTAAACGAGAGTGTGATTCTACCCCACTTAAATCCCCACAATGGATTCCTTAACAGTTAAAGAATAAAATCTAAACTCCTCGGCACAGCCTGCAGTCCTAACAGGATCTGGCTTCTTCACTTCTTCTCCCACTTCTGTTCCTGCTATCCCTCTACTCACTGGCCTGTAGGCACCCTTCTTCCACATCTTCGCGGGGCTGCCTCCTTCTCATTCTTAAGCTCAAACATCAACTCCCGAGAGGCTTTCCCTGACCACATTCCCCTCCACCTTCATTATGTAAATGGTTGCCTGAAATGACATTTGTGTATGTGGTCAGTGTCAGACTTATACTAGAAAGTGAGCTTCCTGTGGACAGGCAACTTGTCTTTACTGCATATCTGTTTCCCCTAGAACAGTGCTTGGTAAACATTTTCAGTTAATGTGTTTCTCTGTGCTTGTTGTTTTGAATTGGAAAGCCTGGCAGAAAGGTGAGGGGCAGATTTTCTAGGGGCGGGGAAAGAATGTGGATGATGGGGCCGGGCAGACTTGGCTGCCACTTCCTAGGGCTTCTGTGCTGCACCTTTTTCCTTATCTGTAAAATGAGGAGAATAAAGTGAGCCTTGCAGTGAGTTGTTGGGTTAAGTGACAAGTGTCTGCTAAGCTCCTGGTGCTTAGTAGGCCCTCAGATGCCCTGTCTTCAGGAGGCTCAGCAGAGAATTGGTACTAAGGTCTCTTCACTGTGAGGTCATTGCCAACACCTTGTAGTACTTAGGTTATTGAAAAGGTAATTTACTTTTTTGATTATAAAAGTGGACATAGTCTTTAAAGAAAATTTGGAAAACTTTATAGTGGAAACTAAAGAGAAATTAATACAAAAGCCCACCATCTGAAGAAAACTGGTGTAAACATTTTGATATGTTAGTGGACAAACTTGGATTGACGTTTTCTAAGCAGAGAACATTTTTGCTTGTGCATCAGCCTCCCTTCGTAAAACAATCATTCCTTTACTTAGTGTCTTTTGTAGCTTAAAATTTTATGCCAATCACATTAAAACGGGGCCTGAATTTTAGGCTGGCTGGTGTTGGGTATTTCATTTCAGGTCATGTTTATTCATGGAAATCCAGGCTTGTGGCTGGAATCCTAGTGTCTCTGGTTTGGCCTGTTGGGGAAGAAGGTGAGGCTTATAAATTGAGTGTCCCCACAGGTCTGCCCTGGTGACTCCAGGAAATGCTTGCTCCTTTTTGCTGCCCAATAACACGAGTCCTTCTCTTTTCCTCACATGTGTAGAAGATGGCAGTGAATGTGTACTCAACGTCGGTCACCAGTGATAACCTCAGTCGACATGACATGCTGGCCTGGATCAATGAGTCTCTGCAGTTGAATCTGACAAAGATTGAACAGTTGTGCTCAGGTAAGAGAAATCAGTAGGCCCCTTTTCCAGGAAAGTCTGCGGGTCCTTCAGGGATGCACAGGCCCGTATCTGATTGCAAAAGGTGCAGGTTCAGGTTCTGCGTTGGGGCTGCCCGGTTTCTTTCAGCTCTGCCCTGATTCCACTTCTGAGAGGAACTGTGCTTAAAAAGAGCGTGCTCTGTTCTGGCCTGTGTGTCTACCGTCTCCTGCTGTAGAGGCTCCATTCTGAGGCCTGCAGCTTAGTCCCAGCTTCTCCATCTGCACTGTTGTGCATCCAATTTGAAGTGACTTATTTAAGGACAATAATTATAATTGTTCTAGTTCTATATTAGTTTATCAGTGGTGTTTCTTTTTTTATTTATTTATTATTTATTTTTGGTTGCATTGGGTCTTTGTTGCTGCGTGTGGGCTTTTCTCTAGTTGTGGCGAGTGGGGGCTACTCTTTGTTGTGGTGCGTGGGCTTCTCATTGCAGTGGCTTCTGTTGTTGCAGAGCACGGGGTCTAGGCGTGCAGGCTTCAGTAATTGTGGCATGTGGGCTCAGTAGTTGTGGCTCACGGGCTCTAGAGCACAGGCTCAGTAGTTGTGGTGCATGGGCTTAGTTGCTCCACTGCATGTGGGATCTTCCCGGACCAGGGCTCGAACCCATGTCCCCTGCATTGGCAGGCAGGTTCTTAACCACTGTGCCACCAGGGAAGCCCTCAGTGGCGTTTCTTATTCCCAAGTAGCACAAGCCCAAACTCAGGCAAGTTTGCCATTTCAGCCACAACTTTATTGACCTACTGTTTACTAAGAATCTGGCAGAGAGGTAATGATTTAAAACAAGAACAAAAACATGTTCTGTTTCTGTCTATACTAATTGTATAACCTTTAGAAAACTAGAGAGAAGAAAATAAAAAATGCCGGTGGTTTCATTTTGAGAAAGCCACTGATTGGGTGTTTTCTGTGCACATATATATTTGTATATATTCCAGCTTTTTTTCACTTAACATTAAATTGTGGATATTCTCTAGTTTCTTTCACTGTCTTGGAAATAATTACGTTTAATGGCTGTATACTATTTCTTTCTGTAGATATGGTGGAGTTGTTTAATATCTTCCCAGTTTTTGGACATTTAGGTTATTTCCAACTTTTCTTTCTTTTTTCTTTTTTTATAAAATAAATATTTATTTAGTTTTGGCTGAGTTGGGTCTTAGTTGCAGCATGCAGCATTTTTTTAAATTAAGTTTTGTAAACTTTCAGATGATTGTAGAAGTGTACAGGCATACCTCGTTTTTTTGTTGTTTCTGTTTTGGTTTTTTCTTAAATTTATTTACATTTATTTATTTAGCTGCGTCGAGTCTTAGTTGCAGCACGTGGGCTCTTTGCGACACACAGGCTTCTCTAGTTGGCGGCGCATGGGCTTAGTTGCCCAGCGGCATGTGGGATCTTAGTTCCCTGACCAGGGATCGAACCCGTGTCCCCTGCATTGGAAGGTGGATTCTTTTTGATTTTTTTGGCTGCGTTGGGTCTTCACTGCTGCATGTGTGCTTTCACTAGTTGCGTCTAGCCGGTGCTACTCTTTGTTGCGGTGCGCGGGCTTCTTATTTTGGTGGCTTCTCTTGTTGCAGAGCACAGGCTCTAGGCGCACAGGCTTCAGTAGTTGTGGCATGCGGTCTCAGTAGTTGTGGCACACGGGCTTAGTTGCTCTGCAGCATGTGAGATCTTCCTGGACCAGAGGTCGAACCTGTGTCATTGGCAGGTGGATTCTTTTTTTTTTTCTCTCTTACGTAAGTTTTTTTTTTTTTTTTTCCTTGCGGTACGCAGGCCTCTCACTGTTGTGGCCTCTCCCGTTGCAGAGCACAGGCTCCGGACACGCAGGCTCAGCGGCCATGGCTCACGGGCCTAGCCGCTCCGTGACATGTAGGATCTTCCTGGACCGGAGCACGAACCCGTGTCCCCTGCATCGGCAGGCGGACTCTCAACCACTGCGCCACCAGGGAAGCCCTGGCAGGTGGAATCTTAACCATTACACCACCAGAGAAGTCCCTGGAAGGCGGATTCTTAACCACTGGACCACCGGGGAAGTGCCCAGGGATCTTTAGTTGTGGCATGCGAACTCTTAGTTGTGGCATGTGGGATTTCGTTCCCTGACCAGGGCTCGAACCTGGGACCCCTGCATTGGGAGCGTGGAGTCTTAGCCACTGGACCACCAGGGAAATCCCTCCCCTGTGAGATTTAATCTCAGTTTTATAGATAGTCAGAGAGGCTAGATGTGAAGTTGTACAGTGAGACAGGGTTGCCCAGGAGTCATGCTTATTAAACATCAGTTGCTTTGTTAGTCTTAGGCACTGGCTGTTAGTCTTAGATCCGTGCTGCTTTCCCCCTGCTTTCTGTTAATTTCCTCAGTTTCACTGCCACATCCCCATTTGTTGGAGGCTTCTAAAGCACTTGTTTGCCTGGTGATTAATGGGGGGGATGAGGTCATCTTAGTTTTCTTTGGAGCCAGCTTTTTCACCAGCAGTTTCTCCCTAAAAATTACCTCTTTCTATTATAAATATACTCCAAGATGTATTTCACTTAGTTAATTCAAAAATGAGATCTCTTTTCACATGTAGATAAGTTGTATATGTGCTGATCTGGCTCCAGATTTGTCTCATTCAGACAGGGAGCTGTCATGAGTAGTCAGGACTTGGCATGAAGAGACTTCAGTCTGCACTGAGCCATGTGACTTTGGACGAGCCCCATAACTTTAAAAAAAAAATTATTTTATTCTTACTTATTTATTTTTATTTCTTGGCTCGTCCGTGCAGCATGTGGGATCTTAATTCCCCAACCAGAGATTAAACCCACACCCCCTGCATTGGAAGCACGGAGTCTTAACCACTGGACCACCAGGGAAGTCCCAAGTCCCATAATGTTCTGGTTCCTCATCTATAAACTGGGGTAGTAGGATCTGGTTCACCTTTTGCGCTGTTGTGAGGCTCACCTGTAAAAATAGCTCTCAGATACTGATTCTGCACCAGACCCTTGAGGTGAACCTCGATCTCTCAAGGGGCAGGACACATTCTCGTTTTACACAGGAGGAGACTGCGCGGGGCACAGCTTAGACGTTATAGAGCCTGATTTTGAACCCAGGATCTTTCTGACCACACAGCCTATACTCTTTCTGCTGTATACATGCTGTGTCTTTTAAAAGAAGCATTTGGAGGAGAGTTGAACAAATGTAAATTACATATTATCATTTATAGTGATATTGTCTCATTAAAAATCTGTGAAGAGTTTCAACTTTGCCTGCTGCCTGCCATTTTTCTTATCCTAGATAAAGGGCTTTTCCCCAGTAGAACGTGCAGAATACTTCTTTTTTTTTCTTTGAAAATTTATTTATTTATTTATTTTTGGCTGCGTCGGGTTTTCATTGCTGCGCTCAGCCTTTCTTGTTGCAGCGAGTGGGAGCTACTCTTCATTGCGTTGAGTGGGCTTCTCATTGTAGTGGCTTCTCTTGTTGTGGAGCACGGGCTCTAGGCTTGCGGGCTTCAGTAGTTGTGGCACGTGGGCTCAGTAGTTGTGGCTCATGGGCTCTAGAGCACAGGCTCAGTAGTTGTGGTGCACGGGCTTAGTTGCTCTGTGGCATGTGGGTTCTTCCCAGACCAGGGCTCGAACCCGTGTCCCCTGTATTGGCAGGTGGATTCTTAACCACCAGGGAAGTCCCAGTGCAGAATACTTATGCACGTGATTTATAAACAAACTTCTGTTCACAGCTAGTTCACCTCTTGAAAGCCGTGTGGAACTTTTCTCAGAGTATGTAGAAGGTTGTGTTGTGTTTCACATTGACGTGTAGGAAATGGGGTCTCAGCTTCCAGTATGAGACCAAACAGGATGAGCCGCAGACACCGTGTCCCTGAAAAAGGTCTGCTGCCTGGGGATTGGAGTCAGAGAGAAAGTGAGGCTCCTCAGATTCTCGTGTTTACTGAGGCCCGAGGAGAATCCGAGTGACGTTTAACACTGGAGCCTGGTCCCTCCTGATCTTACTTCTGATGAGCAGGGGGTCATGCAGATCAGAATTCTCTACCAAGCCCAAGCTTTGAAAGGTAGGAATAGGTTTTTCCCTTGAGAGGGCAAAGCTCTGAGGTCGTACACTACGCATGTGCTGGCTGCCTGTGAAATGGCTGGGTTTTATCAGCATTGTGGGCTCCCTGCCTCCAACAGTGAAGTGAGCCATTGCTTAGCCTTGTAGTGAGATAAGGTGAGGATGACTTTCAGTGATAGAGTGGCCGCTTGTTTCAGGATTCATTACATTCCGTAGTCTCTCTGTTTTGGAGAGTTAGTCAAGTATTTTGAAAAGATAGTCATCAAGGGAAAAACCCCGATCACAGAGAAAGATTCTGATGGGATCGCTTGTGTCAGAAGGGGGATGCTGAAAAAAAAAGGGAGTTCCTTGGTGGCCTAGTGGTTAGGATTTTAGGCTTTCACTGCCGTGGCCTGGGTTCAATCCCTGGTTGGGGAGCTGAGATCCTGCAAGCCAGGCAGTGTGGCCCAAAAGAAGGGATGGGGGTGGGGGTGCCATTTGCTTTCCATTCCTCTCTTCCTTCGATTCCAGTTCACGATCAGGCCCCTCTGCGCTTTTCCAAGGGCTCAGCGTGGTGCTCTGAACATGTCAGGTGGCCCTCACTGAATGTTCTTGGATCCCCCTTCCTTGCCTTCTCCCCTCCATCCTGACCTCCTTCACAGTTCTGTGCTGTACAGAGTAGAAGAGGTGTTTGGATGCTCCCAGGCAAAAGCTAGGTTTCCTTTTTTCTTAGCTCATTGTGGGGCCCTGCCAGCCCTCAAGTTGATATAAAATAGCTTGTCAGTCTTGCTCCCAGAGCTGCTCTGAGAGCGAGACCAAGAGCCTGACCAGGCCTTACCCATTTTGTTTTCTGCTCAAGTTGGGCTCCCTTTTCCAGACACTCCATTTTGGGCCATAATTCCACCATTCTTCTAGTGTCGCAGGCCTGAGAATCATCTTTTTAGGCTAACTCACAAAATTCTCTGTGTCTCCTGCAGGGTCTTTTGCTGTAACCCCTTCTCAGTTTGCAGGCTGCTGCCATAGTGGCCTCCTAACGTTCCCTGCAGGCTCCCCTCCCCCACTCTTCTTTTACTGTATCAGATAGTCTGCAACCTTTCAAAGAGACCATTTTTTATTGTCACTTCTCTGCTCAAGGAAGTACCTCTTTAAATTATTTTGCCTAATTCTTCAAGTACCTCTTGGTGTTAATTAAAGCAAGAGACAAGAAACTTATTTTCTTCTGATTATAAGTAATGAGGTCTTCTTCATAGAAACATTAAGAAGAAAACCATAATCTGCTGTATTGTCACAAGTGATAGTTATTGTTATCTTTTAGCTGCATTTTTTCCCCCTAATTATGGTTTAATTTATTGAACTCTTACTATAGGCCAGGCACTTTCTAAAGTGCTTTACCTATATAACCTCGGTGTGGGGGGTGGGGGGGAGGTAAGGACTGTCATCACCATTTTATAGATGGAGAAACTGAGACAGAGAAGTTAAACAGCTTGCCCAAGGTTACTCATTTTAGCTGTACGTTCAATATTTTCTATAATTTTAAAACATAATTGACATACTTTTTGAATAACTGAAAGTCTCAAATGGTTTACAATTCAAAAGGAACAAAAAGATAAACAGCAAAAAGTCTCCCTGTGAAAAGTAAGCCCATCTACTAGCCACCCAGTTCCCCAACCCTGAAGTAACCAGTGTTATCAGCTGGGTGGCCTCCAGAGAGAGTGTATACAAGCAGAAACATCCATCTGTCTGTGTTTTGTGTGTGTGTTCTCTTCCCCCCTTTTACACAAGTGGTACTGTTTAATTGCACTGAACACTGGAGAGTGTTCCATATGCATGTAGCAGGTGCCACTTTCCTTTCTTTTATGGCTGTGTAGTGCCATAATTTCCTTGGATCAGTCCCCTATTAATGGACATTTAGTTTGTTTCCAGTCTATTGCTATTACAGACTGTTGCAGTAAGTAACAAATACAAGCACACAATGTTGTATGGTTTTGTTTCTTGCTTTTAAAATTAAAATAGGATTATGTTTCACTTGTTAAAATGTCTCGAGGCCGACTTTTTTTTTTTTTTTTGCTGTACGCGGGCCTCTCACTGCTGTGGCCTCTCCTGTTGCGGAGCACAGGCTCCGGACACGCAGGCTCAGTGTCCATGGCTCACGGGCCCAGCCGCTCCGCGGCATGTGGGATCCTCCTGGACCGGAGCACGAACCCGCGTCCCCTGCAATGGCAGGCAGACTCCCAACCACTGCGCCACCAGGGAAGCCCGAGGTCGACTTTTAATGTCTGCATTAATGACTCCTCACAGCCTTCTATTTCCAAATTTTATTCATCCTTTAAGATGACTTAAGCCTCACCTACTTCCAAAAGCCTGAACACTTTTACATTTAATAGAGTGTTTCCTTTGTGTAAAACTTTGAGGACTCTTAATCTAGAGTTTTCTGATAGGAAGGCATTTATCCTTTTTTTTTTTTTTTTTTGGCCGTGACGGAGCATGTGGGATCTTAATTCCCTGACCAGGGATCGAACCCATGCCCCCTGCACTGGAAGTGCAGAGTCCTAACCTCTGGACCGCCAGGGAAGTCCTGAAAGGCATCTATCCTGTGTAGAATATTGACTTCAGCTTTCATCTAATTCTCCAAGGGACCCTTGACCCAAAAGGGTTGAGAGCCAGTGCACTTGAGATATTGCAAGCTTTTGGAGAAGGGGCTGCATTGTGCCCTTGTGTGTTCTGTGCTTGTAGCACAGATCCTGGCAGAATAGGGCTGCAGTCAGCGGAGACTTGGTGGTTGGTGCCATGACACAGCTGGTCCAACGCTAAGTCTGTCTGCATTTTCCAGCCACAGATTTTACATAGACCTGTTCTCCTGCCCCAGATCATTGGGACAGCAGCCATGTAAGAGGGGTCCTCTTCTTTTTTTTTTTTTTTTAAATTTATTTATTTTTGGCTGCATTGGGTCGTTGTTGCTGTATGTGGGCTTTCTCTAGTTGTGGCGAGCGGGGGCTACTTTTCGTTGAGGTGGATGAGCTTCTCATTGCAGTGGCTTCTCTTATTGCGGAGCACAGGCTCTAGGCGTGCAGGCTTCAGTAGTTGTGGCATGCGGGCTTCAGTAGTTGTGGCTCGCGGGCTCTAGAGCATAGGCTCAGTAGTTGTGGTGCACGGGCTTAGTTGCTCCGAGGCATGTGGGATCTTCCCGGACCAGGGATTGAACCCACGTCCCCTGCATTGGCAGGTGGATTCCCAAGCACTGCACCACCAAGGAAGACCTGAGGGGTCCCCTTCTTACCCTGCTTATGTTGCCAGCCTTTGTTATTAAGGCAGAGACTGGAAGGAAAGCCCCTTTTAACCTCTTCTGAAACAAGCTGAGACATCTACAGGCCAGGAGTTTTGAGCCCTTTTGTAAAAAAGCAGCTGACAGACTTCTTTGTAAAAAACATTTACCTTCTTTTTTGTGTTTGATTATAAAATAATATTCATTGTAGTACATAATTAATATTTTAAAAATAGAATGTATTCAGTACCAGTCCCCAGAGATGGCCACTGTTCAATCATTTTTGATCTAAAAGCAATAACTTCGTATGGTTTAATGTAATACATTGTGTTTTTTATTTTTTAATATTTATTTATTTAATTTATTTATTTTTGGCTGCATCAGGTCTTAGTTGTGGCACGCAGGATCTTCGTTGAGACATGCGGCATCTTTCCTTGCATTGCGTGGGCGTCTCTCTAGTTGTGGCATGTGGGTTTTCTCTCTCTAGTTGTGGCACACGGGCTCTCTCGTTGAGGCACGCAAGCTTAGTAGTTGTGGCTAATGGGCTTAGTTGCCCCGTGGCATGTGGGATCTTAGTTCCCTGAGCAGGAATTGAACCCACGTCCCCTGCATTGGAAGGTGGATTCTTTACCATTGGACCACCAGGGAAGTCTCCACATTGTGTTTTCTTCTAGTCTTTTTTTTCCTATGCATATATATTAAGGTGGATATTTTTACATATATGAAGACATTTTATAGATATGTTTTTGTATCTTGCTTTTTCTTGTAATATTAAATTTTGAGCTTTTTCCCCCACAATTGAAAAAAAAATGTGCTTTGAATGCTTGCATAATATTCTCTTAGGTGAAGGTGTGCAAATTACATAATTGATTGCTCCTATTTTTGGACATATAGGTTGCTTCCATTTTTTACTCTTGTAAATAAAGTTACACAAGTTTCATGTGTAAATCTTTGCTGTATTTTTTTAAAATTGGTATTACTTTATTAAATTCACTTTTTTTTTTTTTTTTTGCTGCACTGGTGGCTTGTGGGATCTTAGTTCCCTGACCAGGGATTGAACCCAGGCCCTCGGCAGTGAAAGTGCAGAGTCCTAACCACTGGACTGCCAGGCTATATTTTCTTAAAAATTCATTTCCTTAGGTTGGCTCCCGATGTGTTTATCAGCTGTTTACATTTTTTTGTGTGAATTGTCCAGTTGATTTGTCTATTTTTAGTGGGGTCTCAGCGTTTTTCTTTGTTAAATCTTTTTCAGACAGAGTGTAGCAGCATGGTATACCTCTTTCTTCCCTGATTCGGGAAATGCTTCTTTATTCCAGGGTAGGGTGTCCTAATATGGTGGATAATGACATGGAAAAGAGCAATGGACCAGAAGTCAGGATACCTGGGGTCTGGTTCTAAGCTTGGTCTCTTGCCTCTGTAGTCTTTGGCCACAGTTTTTGGTCCTCAGTTTTTACATTTATAATGGCTATAAGGATTCTTCTATCACTAAAATAAAAACAACATTCTTCAAGCAGGTTTTTTCTGAGAAGCAGATGACTGCCGTTTTGAATGGAAAGTCCCACGAATGGCCTGAGAATTTAGTAAATGCACATTATTTTGCTGGTTCAGAAAGAATATCTTTCATGTGTAAAGCAGTGCTGTGGGTATAGATGCTTAATAGATTATCTTCTGTGTGTGTGTAAGTTGATTTGTATGCATCAGGATCCGAACCAGATCTGTATATTGCAATTGGTAAATTATGACTTTTAAATCTCCTTTATTTTTTTAAAATTTATTTATTTATTTTACTTATTCATTTTTGGCTGCGTAGAGTCTTCGTTGCTCTGAGCAGGCTTTAGCTAGTTGCGGCTAGCAGGGGCTACTCTTCGTTGCGGTGCGCGGGCTTCTCACTGCGGTGGCTTCTCTTGTTGCGGAGCACGGGCTCTAGGTGCGGGGGTTCAGTAGTTGTGGTGCCTGGGCTTCAGTAATTGTGGCTCGTGGGCTCTAGAGTGCAGGCTCAGTAGTTGTGGCGCATGGGCTTAGTTGCTCTTGCGGCATGTGGGATCTTTCTGGACCAGGGATCGAACCCATGTCCCCTGCATTGGCAGGCGGACTCCCAACCACTGCGCCACCAGGGAAGCCCAGTGCCTCCATTTTAAGAAGCATAAATATTGCTAATTCATTGCCTGGTACGTAATTCCCACAGTATATTTCTGTTGGTACGTAATTCCCACAGTATATTCTGTTACAGAATATATATATTCTGTAAATAGCCACCTCAAGAATCAGGCTTTCACTTTCTGGTGCTCTTTTCTACTAAGCATGTCACTCTGGTCATTGAAATGCTTCTGCTTTCTTTGTATCTTTCCAAAAATAATGATAATGACACTGTTTATGCCAGATCTGGCAGAGAACCAATTTGGCCTGATGTAAAATAAGTTGAATATGCATATTAAGATGGCCTCGTTCTGCAGAACACCTATTGCTTAGTCGCTGGATTTCTTGCCTCCTTTCCTGAAAGGGCAGTAAGTGCACATGAAGCCTGCCCTGTATTAGGAGAGTGTATTTTGGTAGGCATTAGAGAAGTAACATTCCTGGAAATATTAAGTGCCAAGAAAACACTTTTGGGGGTGGTGAAGGATAAAAATGGGCAAGTGGAGGAAAAATCGGGGAGCAAATGAGATGAAATATATGCAGTAATTTCTTATAGTGGCCTTTAAAATTGAAAAAATTTAAGTGGAGGAACACAAAAATGTCTTCTATTCACCTTTGTTTATAAAATAATAGGTAAGTTTATTTAGAGATGTAAAAAGCTCAGGGAGGCAAACATCTTAGAAAAAACTTTTTTTTTAAACCTGTGTCAGAGGATGGATCTTTGAAATACAGGGGAAATCCCTCCTCCCGCTGACATTCATTTTTCTTTGTAGTTGTCATTTTATTGTCATGCTGGTTTTCTTATAAAGAATAGTTTTAAAATTTCATGGGAACATTCCTCTTTTCATCATGGGGTTCCAGGTTGCAAGTGTGTTGTAGAACTTACCAGCTAAAACCCAGTCCTATTATCAATTTCGAAGTCAAGTGGTAATGAAGCTTTGGGGTTTTGTAGGTCCACTTCACAACTTTTAAAATTTAGTGGGTTAAGCAGGTTTGGGTAAATTTTCACTCTGCTGCTTTAATAGCTACTGCATTTAATGACCTAGTGTGTATTTTCTTCTGTTACTCATTCAGGGGCTGCCTATTGTCAGTTTATGGACATGCTGTTCCCTGGCTCCATTGCCTTGAAGAAAGTGAAATTCCAAGCTAAGCTAGAACACGAATACATCCAGAACTTCAAAATACTACAAGCAGGTTTTAAGAGGATGGGTGTTGACAAAGTAAGTAAACTTTATTCTTTCATTTAGGGTGTTTCTTAACTAGTGGTAATTACTAAGGATACAGATTCTGGGCCATGACTTTGGACATTTTTGTTTTTCTTTTCCCAATTTATATGGTTATCTTTTCTCCAGTTAACAGAATTTACTGGGAGCAAAGTTTCCCTCTGCTCTCCTACCCCCGGTTCCCTTACGGTCTTCTTTCTTCATTATGAAATTGGTAACTGTCTGAAAGATCAATCTGTAAATCTCTACCCATGATTTTTTTTAAAAATTTTATTACTGTTTACTCTCTATTAGTCTGAGGTCTAACTCGTTTAATCTCTGAATTTACTTCTGTAAAGCATACCATATGGTAGAATAAGTAGCTCTAATAGAGAAGATTCTAGAACTACTTGATTTTTATAGTAAAGTACAAAGAAGATGGCTGGCAGGTGCTGGAATGTTCCCTTTTGCTCCCAAGGTTATTTGAAGCTACCAGAAACACAGACCACCAGGCTTCATTAGGGTAAATAGCTTTGTTTTGGTAGATAACAGATTATTGCAAAATTAAGTAGTTTCCCCCCATTAGAAGGGCTTATCCTTTAAGCCATTTGGGGGGGGGCATTTTTTTTAGTAAAGCTTGTAATCGTCCCCTGATTATCTTACTGCTGTATCTGGTTTTTATTTACTTTGAAATCAGTCTTATTTTTATTTTAGTTTTGTCTCTGTACAATATATAAAATACACATTTGTGTTGGAAGAATATCATTTAGTTATCAGGCATAGTTTAAACTAGGTGTAGCTTATTATATGCAGTAATTTTTCTTTTTATGGAATTTATTTTTTTGAATAAGGAAAATTTTTGAAGTATATAAGTTAGAATAGTGCAGTGATCTCCCATGTACCTCAGTGATTATCAACTCAGGGCCAATTTTGTTTCATGTATACCTCTACCCCTCCCCCTGTACTCGTGGATTATTTTGAAGTGAGTTACAGACATAACATTTTATTTGTAAATGTTTCAGTGTCACACAGAGAAATTTTTAAAAAATTATTTGCTCAGATGGGTGGGTATAGTTCAGATTGTAACTGGAATCCTTGAAGAGTTAAAAGATAATTAAGCTCTGGCCAGCAGTCCCACCATTTGAAGTAATACCTGGTAACACAGTATTCTTGTACAATAAAAAACTTACAGGTCCTTTGAAGTATGTTTAATAGGACTGGAATTACTTGAAAAACATACCATTTTGTAGAAGTCTATCCCAGGACTGATTCCGTACGTTGACCTATTTTTAATACAGAATTTTTTTTAGCACAGTTCATCGTGGATGCCTGTGGTTAGTTTGTGCTCTGGATTTCATACCTTGTGACAGGCACCGTGGCTGTGCAAGTTCCATGGGAGCTTTACTCTTTACAGTGGAATGACATATCTTAGGATGCGTTTGGATGTGTATATGTGACTTAATGTATGATACTTGTTTCTTTTGCATTTCTGATTTCTTTTGATGGACTTGGAGGGGGACTGGCTGTTGTTAAGTACTCTGTGGAAGGCAAATTGAATGAAACTTGCTCTACAAACTTCCAGGGGCTTACTTAGCACTTAGTTCTTGCCTCTAAAATATTTTTTTCTCCTTTGGCAGAACTTTATACTGATTTGATGGACATGTTTGATGCTTGACAGAAGCTTCTTCTTGCTTTGGGCTAAATAGTCTTTTGTTTCTCTGCAGATAATTCCTGTGGACAAATTAGTAAAAGGAAAGTTTCAGGACAATTTTGAATTCGTTCAGTGGTTCAAGAAGTTTTTTGATGCAAACTATGATGGGAAAGACTATGACCCTGTAGCTGCCAGACAAGGTCAAGAAACTGCGGTGGCCCCCTCCCTTGTTGCTCCAGCTCTGAACAAACCGAAGAAACCTCTCAGCTCTAGCAGTGCAGGTAAAACAAACGAACAAACAAACCAAACAAACCCCAAAAACCCCCACACAAAAAATACCATTTCCAAATACATTCATTCTTATAGTAGTCAGTCAGAAGGGTTTGGGTAGCCGTAGGCTTAGGGAGCTTAAAGAGCATAAGCCCAGCCACATGGCCGAGGCATGGATTGTGGCATCAGGGCCCTGTGTTTGTTCTTAGATCTCTGGAGGCCTGTGTAATCACTTCACCTCTACCCTGCTGTTTCCTCCTCTGTAAAAGGGGAATTTCAGTACTTGCCCCTAGAGGGCTGTTCTTGAGGCCTGAATGAGTTACTGTATCGATTTGGCCAACACACTTTAGTTGGAATAGACGTCCCTCAGGTTAGCTCACATAAAAGAGAGTTAGTTTGAACACAAGGGCATTTCATCTTAGAGCCCTCGGATGGGAAGTTACAACCATACCTGAACTCCCAGGAACTGAAGGAGCTTTCTAGGTCTCTTGGGGACTGCTCTTGGCTCTGTGTCATTGTTCTGTCTGCAGACCAGCTTCCTGCGCTTACTCACGGCTTCCCTGCCGTCCCTAGAGTGCTAAGTTCTGTGCTGCCAGCAGAATCTAGGAGTCAGGGGGAGGCTGTTTTTAGACACTTTCTTTAAAAGTCTTGTCCTGGTAGGTTTCCCCAAATTGTTTGCAGTAGTACACTCACAGAACATATACTTTGGGGCAGGGTGGACGTTCTGCAGATGCTAACTCCTCCTCAGAAGGTGGCAAGAACGTTACTTAAAGTCGTGTAGTACCTTGAGAGAGGCTGATCCATCTGGTAGGTAGAGAGGGACATTGAGTACTTTGTAATTTTGATAGCTTTATTGAGCTCTGATTCACTTACCATACAATTCACCCATTTAAAGTATACAATTGAATGGTTTTTAGTACATTCATAGGTGTGTTCTACTATTGCCATAATCAGTTTTAGAACATTTTCATTACCCCCCAGAAGAAACCTCATGTGTGCTTAATAGCAGTCACTTCCCATTTTCCCCCAACTCTCCTCCTTCCCTGCCAATCCTAAGCAACTACTAATCCACTCTCTGTCTATGGATTTACTTATTCTGAACATTTCTGAGTGGGATTATAGAATACATAGTCTTTTGTGTCTGGCTTCTTTCATTTAGCATAATGTTTTCAAGGTTCATCCATATTGTATCATATATCAGTACTCCATTCCTTTTTATGGCTAAATAACATTCTATTGTATGGTTGTAGCACATTTTATTTAGTCATCAGTTGATGGTGATTTGAGTTCTTTTCAGTTTTTAGCTCTTAGGAACAATGCTGCTATGACCATTCATATACAAGTTTCTGTGTGGGCGTATGTTTTCTCTTGGGGTATATATCCAAGAGTATATACTCTTTTTTTTAAAAAATTTTTTTTAACGTCTTTATTGGAGTATAATTGCTTTACAGTGGTGTGTTTCTGCTTTATAACAAAGTGAATCAGCTATAAATATAGATATATCCCCATATCTCCTCCCTTTTGTGTCTCCCTCCCACCCTTCCTATCCCACCCCTCTAGGTGGTCACAAAGCACCGAGCTGATCTCCCTGTGCTATGCGGTTGCATCCCACTAGCTATCTATTTCACATTTGGTAGTAGGTATAAGTCCATGCCACTGTCCCACTTCGTCCCAGCTTATCGTTCCCCCTCCCCCTGTCTTCAAGTCCATTCTCTACGTCTGTGTGTTTTTTCCTGTCCTGCCCCTAGGTTCTTCAGAACCATTTTTTTTTTCTTTAGATTCCATATATATGTGTTAGCATACAGTATTTGTTTTTCTCTTTCTGACTTATTTCACTCTGTAGGACAGACTCTTAAGTCCATCCACCTCACTACAAATAACTCAATATCGTTTCTTTTTATGGCTGAGTAATATTCCACTGTATATTTGTGCCACATCTTCTTTATCCATTCATCTGTCAGTGGACACTTAGGTTGCTTCCATGTCCTGGCTATTGTAAATAGAGCTGCAGTGAACATTGTGGTACATGACTCTTTTTTTTTTTTTTTTTTTTGCGGTACGTGGGCCTCTCGCTGTTGTGGACTCTCCCGTTGTGGAGCACAGGCTCCGGACGTGCAGGCTCAGCGGCCATGCCTCACGGGCCTAGCCGCTCCATGGCATGTGGGATCTTCCTGGACCGGGGCACAAACCTGTGTCCCATGCATTGGCAGGCGGACTCTCAACCACTGTGCCACCAGGGAAGCCCCATGACTCTTTTTAAATTATGGTTTTCTCAGCGTATATGCCCAGTAGTGGGATTGCTGGGTCATATGGTAGTTCTGTTTTTAGTTTTTTAAGGAACCTCCATACTGTTCTCCATAGTGGCTATCATTTTACACTCGCAGCAACAGTGCAAGATTCCCTTTTCTCCACACCCTCTCCAGCATTTATTGTTTGTAGATATTCTGATGATGGCCATTCTGACTGGTGTGAGGTGATACCTCATTGTAGTTTTGATTTGCATTTCTCTAATGATTAGTGATGTTGAGCATCCTTTCATGTGTTCGTTGGCAATCTGTATATCTTCTTTGGAGAAATGTCTATTTAGGTCTTCTGCCCATTTTTGGATTGGGTTGTTTGTTTTTTTGATACTGAGCTGCATGAGCTGCTTGTAAATTTTGGAGATTAATCCTTTGTCAGTTGCTTCATTTGCAAATATTTTCTCCCATTCTGAGGGTTGTCTCCAAGAATATATACTCTTGGAGCAGAATTGTTGGGTCATATGGTAACTCTGTGTTTAACCTTTGACAGAACTACCTGACGGTTTTCCAAAGTGACTGAATCATTTTATTTTCCCATCAGCAGAGTATATGAGGGTTCAGATTTCTCCAAATATTGAGTACTTTTATTCTTTAGCTTCTTAGAATGGGGAACTGCATAGATAACCCTGTGCATTTCATGTTTCAGATGCTGCTAACAGGCATGTGGAGACTTGCATTAAGTATTTAGTCTTCAGGTTAAACATATGCTAGAGATCCTCCAGCGGAAATGCCTGTTACTGTGGGTGAAAGGCCTGATGGTTATTGAACAGTTTGGGATGTCAGGAAAATGAGATATTTTTAAGCCTGGCATAATGTACAAGCTTTACAAAATACTTGCTGAATGAATAAAATCATGAATGATAAATTTACCTTGAGGTAGCCCATTCTTGATTATTCTTAATTATTTTAACTTGTAGATAGATTGGCTCCTTGTCGCTTTTTCCTCGTCTTTGTCTGTTTTGGCCATTCATACTGAGAGAAATCTTTAAGTACTGGTCAGTGTACTGCTTTTCTCTCCTAACCCTTCTAAACACCTTTTAAAAGGGAAGCAGGACGGGGTTTTGAAGTCATTAGTGGTCAAAGCAGGCTCTACCCTCTCATCTTCCCAATCCAAGGAGCCTGAGGTTCTGAGTTAGGAGGCACCTTACTTTCCAGATGGGGAATTGTGGGCACCCCACAACAGCTGGGATTGTGAGCTCCTGGCCTGAAGTTTTCCTTTGCTCCATAAAGCTGCCCTGTCTGTGGATGTGGTTGGAGCTGGGTTAAGGTAGATCATCTGTATGTACCAGGATGACTTTGCCTCTTTCAGATGATAGTCCTGTCCACCCCAGCGGAAAAAAGGCCACGCCAAAGGACTTATTCCCAGCACGAAAGATCGTGGCTAAAATTGGTACTTAAATGTGCTGCCAGGATGAAAAACCACTTTGGGCAAACATGGGGTGCAGTCTTGCATGCTGGGCTCTCTCTGTTGGGTCTCCTCACTGCATAGCTGTGGAGGGCAGTTGGTCACAGCCTCCTTTTGTTGTCTGGTGGGTTCTTTTTTGTCTTGAAATTTCTCCTCTTAAAAAAAAAAAAAAAACAACTCTGCTCCTCTCAGCTCCACAGAGGCCCATTGCAACACACAGAACTACTGCAACCCCTAAGGCTGGCCCGGGCGTGGTGCGGAAGAATCCTGGTGTGGGGAACGGGGATGATGAAGCAGCCGAATTGATGCAGCAGGTAGGCACCTCTTGTGTCCAAGACAGGAGCCACCTTGGGGGAAAGGTGCTTGCTGCCCTGACCAGGGAGGCTTGTCTGTGTTCTTGTGGGAAGACCTGCCTTGTGTGCATACCAAAGCAGTCTTCATGACACGTGTGAGCACTTTGGAGCTGGTGGGCACTGCGAGCCTGGAGGTGACGATGGAAGAGAGAGGGACCCGGCATTTTTGAGTGCTGTTACATCTATTTCTGTTAGAAACCCATGTCTGTTTGGAAACCTGCCCATACGATGGAACGCTGTTGAAAGTCTTTGGAACGCTGTCAGGGTTCTGTGGGATTCGGAGAATGTCTCCTGAATTTTGGCTCTGACAAAAGATAGATTTCCCTTCTAAATGATAATTTAAAAAAAGATTCCGCAGTCTCTCTGCTGAAATCCTGGGCCACTAGAGTATCAAGTTGAGAGTGGAACTGGTAAGCAAAGCCTATTGCTTTTCTGTTCTTAATAGGTCGATGATTTGAAACGTCTTCAGGATTAAATATCCTGAAGGTACTTGGGAGAGGTCTCTGTAGATCAGAACAAATTTTAGACTTTTAGACATTTTCTCACTAATTCTTATAGTTTTATTTGTTTGTTTGCTTTTGGATGATTCTCTTGATTAATTCCAGATTTAAAATCAAGGATGCTCTGTGATTCCTGTGACTTCGGGATTGAACCCTTTTACTTTCCTTTTAAAAGCCAACTCCTAAAGCCTGGAGGAAATGGCCTCACTTTAATCCAGAAGCTCTTGTGACCCAGATCATACTTCTGGGAAATCAGGACACAAAAGCCTGCTCAAAGATCACATTTGGTCTTTTTCATTCTTTGATTTGTGTGTGCCTCATGGTCACAGGTGCCTTGGGAGCGTGGAAGTGACAGGGTCACCATCCCCATTGTTGTGGCAGCCTCAAGCACCCTGTGGGCACTGTCACTGTGAGTGCATAAGTCCTGGAGAATAAGGAGCCTTCCCTGTAACTGTTGGTGTCCAGGCACAGGTGTACACAGGAAGCAGTCTCAGTGAGAAATAGGGCAAAGAGGTGTCATTGCCGAGGCCTGGCAGCCAGCACTGGGTTGGCCTTGTGCTCTCCAGGAGAAGATGCAGTGGGTTCCATGGGACTGCTGTTCAACTGGTGTCCGGTGTGAGGGAGCACTGACTTTGGGTTGCGTAGATTTGGGGCGCATCCTGGCTCTGCCACTTAACTTCTACTTGGGGCAAGTCAGTTAACCTCTCCGAATTCACTGCCTCGTATGCAGTGGGGCTAATACTTTGGTCACGGTATTTGAGCGGATTTCATGAGGTGATGTTTTGCCAAGTACCTGGAAGGGTGTTTGGGATAAATGGGGTAAATGGCAGTGGATGAAAGACAGTTGTGATTGTTACGGTTCTTGTCTATGGGCTTGATAGAGTGAAATAGGTTCTGAAGTATGTTTTTTTTTTTTTTTTTTTTTTTGCCGTACGCGGGCCTCTAACTGCTGTGGCCTCTCCCATTGCGGAGCACAGGCTCCGGACGCGCCGGCTCAGCGGCCATGGCTCACGGGCCCAGCCCCTCCGCGGCATGTGGGATCTTCCCAGACCAGGGCATGAACCCGTGTCCCCTGCATCGGCAGGCAGACTCTCAATCACTGCGCCACCAGGGAAGCCCTGAAGTATGTTTTAAAAGTTCATAGGAGTTAGATTTTTTTTGGTGAAACACACAACTGTTAATAGCAAAAACAAAACTACCGTTTTTAGAGTGTGAGCGCCAGTGCTCTTCTAAGCATTTTCTTTCATTTTTGCAGCAGCCGTGTGAAGTGTTACAGAGGACAGTGCGGCTTGGAGAGGTTAAACAGCCTGAGTTGAGGTTTGGACCCAGCTCACAGCCAGCTGGTCCAGCCCTGCCTCAGAACTGATTTGTTTGGCCTGAACAGGGTTTTGATTTTTATTATTATTCTTTTTAATATGAAGGATTTTAGATTCTTTCCAGGTTGCCAAAGTCCTGAGCACACCCTGTTACTGACTCCCATGGCTCATTTACATGATGTCTCTAACCCTGAAAGTATTTGAAGTGGTGACCCTTCTTGATAAAGGTGTGGAGGTCTGGGGGACACGACTGATGTGGGGAAAGTAGAGCCACATGGGCTTGGTGGGCTAAGAGGAGAACAGTGTATTCTACATAAATTACCTTGTGGTGTTCATAAACTTTGGGAGATCTGCAATGATTCCACACTGTTAAGTCATCCTGGAGAAATGTTCTTTTAGTTGATTTTAGTCCAAAGCACTGATGTTCAGTAGAAATAGAATGTAAACCAGAAATGTGAGGCACATATAGAACTTCAAGTTTTCTGGTAGCCACATTGAAAAGAGTAACAAGAAACAGGTTAGATTAATTCAAATAACACATTACCCAATATATCTAAAATATTAGCATTCTGACATGCGATCATTACAAATAATTATCAGTGAGATGTTTTACATTTGAACATTGTACTAGGTCTTTGTAATCCAGTGTGTGTTTGATCTTTACAGCCTGTCTCAATTGCACTGGCCACATTTCAAGGGCTCAAAACACCACATGTGGCTCATAGCTACCTTATTGGCCAGTGCAGGCCCAAAGCATTCTCCTTGGGCTTCTTAGGTTACAGCTGTTACTTAACTATAAGAGAGTGTTCTAAGAGTGACGCTGATTACTGGCCACAGATTTTTAATAACCTTATAAATAAGCAGTTAGAAGAGTGCCAAGTGAAAGCTGATGACTTAGTCTATGCGTGTTGTTTCTTGTGGATTCATAGTTATTGAGTGATGTCAAGGAGGGCTGCTGCTTTGGCCTTGTGGGTGGGACCAATCCGGCTGGGTTCTGGTGCCCTTGTTGATTTGTAGGCCAGAGAAGTGTTCAGTGGGTTTGTGAGGGAGGCACTAGTGTAACGTGTGTGTACAGATGGACTCCAAGCCACCGTGCCTCGTGAAGCTGTTTTGACTTCCCTTTCCTTCTCTTGTGACTAGAAGGCCTCTTCCCTGGCTCATGGACCTTGGGCTGAAGATCCAAGGCAGCTTCCACTACTGGGGATAGTCTACTCTTGCCCTTTTGTCCCCTTCTTGTACTCACTCCACTTTGGGAGTGACTGACAGTTTAAGGAAAGGCAACAAATAGCAGTTAAAGCAGGGGTGGGGAGGGTGGGGGCAGATGGATGATTTCGTTTTGCTGGTGACTAGGTGGTGTTAGTACTTTATTGAAACTTTCAATTATTTTTACTTATTAAAAAAATTTTTGGGGGGATTACTTTTTGGCCGTGCGGAATGTGGGATCTTAGTTCCCCCACCAGGGATCGAACCCATGCCCCCTGCATTGGAAGCGCGGAGTCTTAACCACTGGACTGCCAGGGAAATCCTTTCAGTTATTTTTAAAAGTGATTTCTGTGGTTGCTAAAGGAATAGTGAGAGGGTGTCTAGAACCTTGACTCTAGTTTGGTCTTTTCAGGCCTTTGATGTTGAACGTTGAAATTAATTCTTTGACAGAATGGTCCTGGTGGTTCCAGTCACCTGCTTCTGGATCATCTCTGGATGCTTCTCAACTGCAGGTTATGAAGGGACAGGATTTGATCCCTTCGGTTGGGTCTGGCTTCTTCATCAGGGAAGCTGGATAAGCTGTTTCCTTGTTTTTGCAGCTAGAAGTTCAGAAGGTAGACTAGATTTCTCTGGTGTTTCTGGCTCTCAGAATTCCCTGCTACCCAAATTGTTCTCAGCAGCTGTACCTTTGATTCCCTGGCTCGGCCTTCCACGGGGCCCTAGCCTGTAAGGCCTGTGAGGATTTTATGCTGCACCCTATGCCATGTATTTTGCATTCAGTGAGAGTTAAATTGAATTCACATTATAGATTTGAGTATACTGGAACGAAGACATACCGTGCTTAAAATACACAAAGGGCTGTGAGAGTTGTTACGACTTCTATTACTTGTGGCTGGATAGAGTCCTGGCGCAAGCACTGAGATTTATTTCTTCATTGCCCCTTTGTGGAAATTAGAGTCCCTCAATGGGGCTCCTGGACGATCCTGCAGCACAAGTGGTGTGAGCTGACAAGATGCTCAGGGGAGCTAGCGGTGGAATGTGGTGGGGTCTGCTCCCTGCCTCTGCTGTCTTCTCTCCCTTTTGAAACTCTCTTGGGAGAGAGAGTGATGCAGGGACCCTCTCATCAGAGGATGCTTTTCTTTTGAGTCATGGATCGCCCCCTAGCCCCAACATACTGGGGGGAGAAAGAACCATTGAGTTTCCATGCCCAGGCCTGCCTCAGTGCTAGCTGTCTTTGGCTAGTATTAGTCATCTTTAGATAGTTTTCCCCTCCTGGCTTATCATTTCTACCCTGCTCCCTTGGACCAGACCCTCTCTTACCATTGACTTCAACTTGCAGAAAGACCTGAACTTGATTGACCAAGTGCCCTGGTAAGGACTCAGTATATGATGGGCAGCCACTCTGCTGGGCCAGGTTGTAGATTCTGCTTCTGTATTTGTCTCAGGCTCCTATGGGTTTTTCTCTTTGATCTTGTCTTAGTCCCTGAGAAGTTCCTGCATGTTCCATGATATAGCCTGTCCTTTCCTGGGAATTGTTATAGTCAGGGTGCCATGAACAAGCCCGTGTTATTTATCTGGGGCTGAAGAAAATTGACATTAAACTAAAGTGGGGTTTTGTCCTTGTTAGAGAGTTTGATGAAAGCCCACATCTCCTTTTGGGTTAGAAGTTTATCTGATGTGTTGTTGGTGCACGAATGCCAGGTGTCTAACCCTTTCTAATGTTTTGTGCAGGTCAACGTATTGAAACTTACCGTCGAAGACTTGGAGAAAGAGAGAGATTTCTACTTTGGAAAGCTAAGGAACATTGAATTGATTTGCCAGGAGAACGAGGGGGAAAACAACCCTGTATTGCAGAGGATTGTGGACATTCTCTATGCCACAGATGTACGTATTGACGTGAGGATATTTTCATGCCATTTTGCCACCTAAGAGAAGATAGAAATATTTTTTCTGGTTGGTTTCGGCAAACTCAGTACTGATGCTTGCTGTGTTTCAGCATAACATTCATCAAAAGACTTCATCTTTGACCCTTAAAGTCAGCCAGAGAGGGCACTACTGCCCAGCTTCAGCCTCTGCCTTGAGGTCTGTGAGCCTTTGAGGCAGGCATAGGACACTCAGGTGGCTGGCTGCCCTGCTTCTGTAGTTTGTGACCACTGATAGGTCATGAGTGCCACAAGGTGCTCTTAACCCCCCTATCCCCACTCCACCCCTTTCAGCTTGGACCCCTCAGCCTGAGGTCTGCCTTCTTTTTAATAGGGCCCTAGGCGTGCCCTGGAGAACCAGGCACATGACCCCTATTTGATGTCTGCTGCCCACAGCTGTCAGAGTGTACCTTTTTCCTCCCAACCTGGAGTGTATCTGGTTCCTATTTCCCCAAAGTGCTTTGTGGTCAAGTTTCTTGGGATCCATGTGTATTACACAGCCATATCTGCTGATGTTAATCATGCTATGTTAGCTGAACAAGGAAAACTGATTTTCCCTAGATTTAGGATTTGACATCTTGCTGTGTCCACTGTTTAATGGCTGCAATTATTTATAATTCTTCTGCATGCCTAGCAAGGTCTTTAGGATCAAACTACAGTATATGTCTACGTGTTTCATAGTATGTGGCAGTATACAAATATAAGGCAGCATTAATGCTGTTACTAATAGTGTGCTCTAGACATATCAAGTGAATTTGGGGGGATTAAGACAGATGACTGAAAAGTTGATAATTTGTTCAATAAATCCTTATTTCGGGCTTGCTCTGTGCCAGATAATACAAACAAAGGGGTTGAAGATATAGGTGTCCTCGATCTAGTCTGAGTATTATTTTAGTAGAGTCATAGCTTAAGTAAATTTAGCCATAGATATTTAGTTAAAAAAAGATGGAGGTTGAAGGGGAAGTCTAAATTCTTATGGCATTGTGGCCATTAGCACATGCCAGATGCCCTGGAGTAAGTTTGAGGTGGGAGCCGTGGGTGTGATGTTTTCCCATGCTTCTGATGTTGGCTCAGCCTTGCAGCTATTACGTGTGTTGTGGGTGTTTTGGGTAAACAGAACACCCACAACACCTGCAGTAGCATGTGTGCATGGTTCCTAAGTGCAGACAAAAGAATGAATGAAGGAAAAGCTGGCTGTATGGACAGTTATTGAGAGGAGATGGTATGGCACCATTATGGTGACTTCAGGGATTTTTGAGGGTAAATTTTCTTAAACAACTTTATTGACATAATGAACTGCACATATTTAAGTACAACTTGATGTGTGAGATCATCACCATAATCAAGACAGTGTACACATCCATCACCCCTGAAAGATTGAGAGTAAATTTGTGCTCAGTTTTTGCCTTTTGTGGGATGTGATTCCACTGCCTAACTAATAAAATAGTGGTCACTTGGCCTTGTGCCATTAAATGCCAAGTGTGTGGTAAAGACAGGACGAACCGTTGACTTTGAGAGGCTTTAAATATGAGGAAAGTGAACCCACAGTAGAAACTGATCTTTCATTTAGCCTTGAGTAATAGCTTTCCCCTCTCATTTTCCCATTTCAGGAAGGCTTCGTGATACCTGATGAAGGGGGCCCGCAGGAGGAACAAGAAGAGTATTAACAGCCTGGACCAGCTGAGCATCATCCGAATTCTTCACTCCAAATCATGTGCTTAACTGTAAAATATTCCCTTTTATTATTCTTAGAGGACTCACTGGTTTCTTTTCATAAGCAAAAAGTACCTCTTCTTAAAGTGCACTTTGCAGAAGTTTCACTCCTTTTCCAATAAGTTTGAGTTAGGAGCTTTTACCTTGTAGCAGAGCAGTATTAACATCTAGTTGGTTCACCCAGGGAACAAAGAGGCTGACCATGGGGCTCACTGTGTGGATGCTGGTAGCACTGATGGCTGGAGAAGGGGGAGACCTCAGTAGAGAAGTGTAAAGACTGGTTTGAATTTTAAGCTAATGTGAAATCTTGACAGAGAACGTTTTAATAAATAAATGCCTTAAGAGTATTTAAAAGATGCTTCCATATTTCAAAATGTCAAATGTAACATGACAGGAGCTTCTGTGTGTTTGACATTGTGTCTGGGAAGGAAGGGCCAGAACCTGGAACCTTTGGGACCTGCTGTTCCCAGCCCTCACGGGGCTGCCTGATCCTCATAGGCCCAGACCTTGGCCCAAAAGGAAAGTTTGAAAAGTTGCTTTGTAAAGCCATTTAGTGTCCTTGACCAGTTGCATCCCTGATAAGAAGCAAGAGGCATTGTTGCCTGGATGAATAGAGGGGTGTGTTTCAGCCCTGAGACATGTTGAGTCGAAGAGCTTGATTTTCATAGAACATTTCTCTGGTGATTTTTTCAGTTATCCCTGATATTTCTATGTACTGTGTTTTGTTGTTGTTGTTTTGTTTTTTTTTTTTTTGAAATGAGGTGTGTCCAGTTTTTAAATCTAACAACTACTTTTGGGGACTTGCCCGCATCTCTGGGATTTGAATGGGGGTTGTGTCCCATTTTACTGTCTTTTAAGTTTACATTTAACATGTTTCTCTTCTCTGCTCCCCTTGCCCACTGGGGACTCCTCTTTGGCTCCTTAAAGTTTGCTGCTTAGAGTGGAAGTTCAGCAGGCAGGTGATCATGCTGCAAGTTCTTTCTGGACCTCTGGCAAAGGGAGTGATCAGTGAAGGAAGGCCACTGCTACCTTGGGATCTGCAAGGCTGGGTGTTTTCGGTACCTGCTGTCCACAGCCCTCCACTGTTATCGGAATACTTTGCCAGTGCACTAATCTCTTCGGAGATAAAAATGTTAGCGTGTTACTAAATGTTAATTTTCTTTTGCAGAAAATACAGTACCATGTCTGAGTTAATTATTAATATTTAAAATATTTCATTCCTTAACTCCCTCATTTGCTTTGCCCACAGCCTATTCAGTTCCTTTGTTCGGCAGAATTCTGCAAAATGTGTTACCCACTACTGAGATTGTTCTGCCCCTGATGTATTTGTATTGATTTGTTTCTGGTGGTAGCTTGTCCTAAAATGTGTGTAGCAAGCAGGTATTTTATGATAAAATTGTTGTGTAGTGCATGCTCTGTGTGGAATTCAGAGGAAAACCCAGATTCAGTGATTAACAATGCCAAAAAATGCAAGTAACTAGCCATTGTTCAAATAACAGTGGTGCTATTTCTCTTTTGTGGCCTTTTAGACTTTTGTTGCCCTAAAATTCCATTTTATTGGGAACCCATTTTCCACCTGGTCTGTCTTGACAGGGTTTTTTGCTACTTTTAAACAGTTTCTAAATAAAATTCTGTATTTCAAGAGTGTCATGTCTTCTGAAATTTGTCTTGCCCTGGGTATATTATTTTAGGTTCAAATGGTAAGGTACCCACGCTTCCTTCTTAAATTAGGACTGATCTTTTGAAATCCTTCACTGTTTTTTTTTTTTTCCAAATGTGCTTATTTGTAAGGCTGTTTCTTTTTTCTCCATTCTTCACAGTACATTTCTCAGCCTCCTGCTGTTTCACACTCTCATGTTACTGTGAGAGGTCTTTCAGAAGTCCAGGGCTTGGCCTAGCTACCGTGAAACCTTTTCAGGCTGTTTCCTCCAGAGGTATATAGGACAGAGCTTGGTGGATACCATGGGGCAATACTTTTTTTCCCTGAAAGTATGTTTCAAAGGCAGTGAACACAGTCAATCTGTAACCTGAAGTCATCACCATTTTTCTTCCCTTTTAAAATTCTGTGCTGTAAGAAACGAGTTCAGAAGGTGACGTGCTGCCATTTTCAGTATAAAAGAAAGTTAAATGGTCAGAAGGTAGTTTTCTATATGCTCTGTAGGGTACCCACGACAATTATGGATGCTCTGTAAACCCAACTAGATGATGATTTTGACTAGGGTTACACCCACGTTACTTCCTGTAGAAGTTAACGGTATGAAACCTTCCTTAAAATGTTACACATCTTCAAGAAGGAATTGGAAACCACATGTGTTTGTAATTTACAAGAGGCTACCTCCAGGAGTGCATGGAGTTTGCCAAGATAATTTTGGGTAATGTCAGCTGAGACGTTACCTTGGGAAGAGTGAAGCTGTTAACTGTGTGTATCTCTGACCTAGTAAGTCCATTGGCCTGACTCTTTAGGCTGAGGCACAGTCTTCTAATGTGACTAATTCAGGTTGGGTCACTGGTGCGGTGAACTTGAATTAGCTGCTTAGTTTGCTTGGCAAGTTCTGTGTTGCATGCAGTATAGGTAAACAGATGGCTGGATTTAGGATTCACTCGTGCTGGTGGTCCTCAAACTGATGGGCTTCAGAATCACCTGTAGAACTTGATTGACATTCATTTCTAAAGTCCAATCCCAGAAATTCTGAGTCAGGAGATTAGAAATCTGCATTTTACTGTATACCTCAGGTGACCGGGGCTTAATGTAGTCCTCAGACCTGTACTTTTTGGCCTAACATTTATGCCTGCAAGTTCAAGTCTAATTCTGGCAGGGGGGATATCAGATTGGAGTCCTTGTAGGTCCCTCCTAGCTTTGTGACTTTTGAGCTAATTGATCCCTTTTCTTGTTCTGACCTGCTAAACAGGGATGATGGTGTTGGCTGCAGTGCCTCCCTCACTGGGTGCTTGTTGAGATCAGAATGAGCTGAGAAACAAAAGGTGACCACAGCGTTAGGAAGCCCTGCACGGGTTCTTGATCCAGTCTGAAATTGTTTATAGATCAGAAAAGCTTAGGGCACAATTCAGGAGGGTGATCCTTAAGATAGACTTGGAGTTATTTTGTAAAGTAAGTAACAAGTTCTTCTAATGTTTCTTTTTCAGCTTGCGGGGGATTGATGAGTCCAGCTCCTTTTAGTTTTCAGACTATGATTTTCATCCTGTTTTTCCCCCAGGTGAAATCGTGTTCTAAACACACACCTTTCCCCTTTTTCTTTTAAATGAAGATTCATTGATTCAGTAATTGATTCATTGATTTAAAGATAGGTATTTCTTCAGGGTTTACTCTCTAGAATATAATATGGTGTTGGAAAGGAAGCAGTTTTCTTTTGCTACAACCAAAATGAAGGATTGTTTTGTGAGATTTGGTATGAGGAGCTCCTTTTGTGATGTTTACCATAGTTCACCATAGTCTACGAACAAAACCTAGGCTTTAAGCCTGATCAGCCTAATCGGATTAATTTGCTAGTATGTGGGTGACCCAAATCTGACTGCTGTCAACAGAGTGGAAGTAATTGCTTTGCAAGCTGAACCTGAGCCTTCGGTTAGTGTTCGTGAGTCACCAGTCATTTTGCTGGTCTGGCACTGTTGCTGTTGTTTTAAAATGAGGAGTATGTCGTACTTTTGAATTCATACATTCCAGTTATAAAATTTTAAAACCCGATGAGTTCATATTTATTTCTTACACTTGCAGCTTTTTTCTCAGTTTTCATATGTGACAGTATAGATGAATATGCAGAGTCCTTGTCCGAAAGAAAGCCCACAGAGGAATTCTGTGCTTTTACATTGAACTTGACTATGCTTAGAACCATTATCCCAGATGCCTTCAGCCAGATTGTTATGCAGGTATAATTTGTGAAGGTCTGTTTCCCTTTTGGCTTAATCTGAGTTGGAAAGCAGTGTTACCTTAGCCTGGAGCACAGAGCTTTCTGTTGAGGTTGTGGTCAGGTTGCCTCATTAATTTCGTTATGTAGGTAAGCAAGTCCAGCCCTACACACACACATTTAAAGTAACCTATATTTCTTTTGTATTGGATGCTCTGATATTCTGAATTGTAAAATGTTAGTAGCCTTCACAGACATGTTTCTGCAGGTAGGGAGAGGCAAATCTTTGTCTTGTGATCAGTTGAAAAGCAAAGCAAGTTAGCCATCAAAGCCTAGAACTTTGTGAATGGTATCAAGAGATAGATTTAGAATTACAAAGTGATCTGTTAGCAGTTTGGAATTCTGTAGGATGTCTTACCTTAAAAGTTAAAAATTTTTTTCCTTAACTTTTTCCTGGTTTACTTTGAATATTTTTCGCAGTCTGTAGGAATTGGTGAGGATAGGCTTGATGTAGGTATGAGGAAAAGGAGGAAGAGCGGTTTATTCCATTTGCTGATGTCTTTAATTTTTAGTTTTGGTGGGAGAAGGAGATTTGGGAAGCTGTAGTGAGATTCAGTCCATCGGGGTAGGTCTTAACAAAGCTGGCTTTGTGGCTCTTACTAGTTTCCAGCGGGGACAAAGATGAGTTTCTAAGATTCGGCTTTCATGGATGATTCACAAATTGCAGTTTAGACTATTAAAGTTAAGCCAAGGTCAGGCATGCAAGTGGGTAGACTGAACATATAAAGGGGAGCCCTTCTCCAAAATGAACAAGGGAGAAGTGCTGTGATCAGGAGGCCAAGGATCAGGACCAGGGTCCTTCCCAAGGCCCTGCATCCTTGGTCTGCAGAGCATGGCTTTTCATTGGCTCCGTGAAGAGATGAGCGAGGATGGTTTCCCTAGGAACCTTTCTGAGCCAGGAAAACTTACTTAGGTCTGTAAAAGCCAGTAGGATACCAGAGCCAGAAAGAGTGGGAGAGTGCCCAGTTCCAGCAAGTGTTGCCTCTGGAGGCCAGTTTTCAACAGTTGAGAAAGTTTTGGTTCAGAGACGAGCACAATGTTTCTCAGCATGAACTACATACATTTTGCATGTGAAGTTTTGAAAAAATTTGCACTGACAATGAAATGGTTTGTAAAGCGTACATCCTTTTGTATTTTAATAAAAGTTTTGACTCTAAAAGAAGAGATTTTGACAGATGAAGTAAAAAGTGGCTCAACACATGTGTTTGGCTTTTTTTCCCACAGGCTGCAAGCTGCAGGGAGAGCTTTGCTTAATACATCCATCCCTGAACCACCATTTAGTGCAAGAATCTAAATATATTGCACCCAGGATCTGTCACCGTTTATCCTAGGCTAAGCTTGGGTGACCTTCAGATTTCTTTCCTGTCTTGCTTCACAGTTGTTTCATCACGTTCATATTTATATTTCTCCGATTGGGCCCATTTATATATTTTGGAGTAGTTCTAGTGATTTTAAGATCCAGCATACCTCAGGGTCATCTGGATTTTAGCATTCTAAAGGTTTCTAAACTGATATTGCCTTTTTTTTTTGTATTTTATATGTTTTTTTACAACGTAATGTGAATTAAACGTGTAATTATATATGACTCCTGTTTTTACTTTGAAATTTTAAACCCTACTAGGAAGAATGGAATAACCTGTTTTTTACAGGTAGCTATAGGCTAATCGCAGCTTGCCCCTGTGTGTGCGCCTCCCTCCCTAGTAATTTTAAAGGCTGAGAGAAGAAACAATAATTCAACGTTGAATGAAATAAAAATTATTTTTAGAAATTTCCTAAGAATTTGTAACTCTCTGACTTAATTTCTTTTCTTTCTTTCTTGGGGAGGAGATGGGTAATTAGGTACTGAACCACCCCAAGAATCTGCTGTTTTTCTTGAATCATGGTATTTTGAAATCTTTGGTATGTGAATCCTGAGTACTCTTTGGCAGTGTGGTAGGAAGAGCATTGTTTTAAATGTCATGTGAGTTGAGTTGTTAGTCTCAACTAAAGGTGTGATCTTGACATTAATCCTCAGGGTCCCCTCCAGTTCCAATGGTCATTGGCTTCTGTCTTGTTTATTCGATTTTGAAAAGAAAAAAGCCTGTCTTCTTAGCTATCAAGTTGCGCCTTAAAATTTTCAATAAATTTTATAAAGCTGAGAAGAATAATTGCAGCTTTACTGAAGACTAATTCACACATATAAATTGTATGTTAGGTTACAATTTTTGACGTTTTAAATCCCGCAGTGGTAAAGCTGGCGAGGACAGAGTTGGCGCTGCTGCTGAGTGGAGTGGAGCTGCCTTCCCTGGAGCAGTGACTGTGACCTTGAAGCCTTCCGGCAGCATTCCATCCCCGCTTTTAGGGAGCAGAGTAGAATCTCCTTAGGATCGGCAAGCGATGCCTGAACTAGTCTCAAGTAGGACTTTGAACTTTTTTCCAGAATTATTTTGTGCAGAGGTTTATCTACGAGATTTTTTTCTTCTTAAACACCTTCCCTCCTGCTTCTTGAGTTAATAAACTTGAATTATTGATGATCACGATTTTATTCGTTTTAGATGTGGGTTTTCTGAACTTTTCCTTACCTAAGAAGTGGAATGAATGCATCTTACTATTTCCCCTTTGTTCTCATGTTTCTTCTTTGGGAAGGAAAGTTACATTTATTGTGATAGAATTTAGCATATTTTGGCCCATGTAAAAATGTTGATAAACGCAGGGGCTGCCGTAAGTAGAAATGATAACATTGGATTGGAAAATGAAAGCCCCAAACCAAAAGACAGTGGGGAATAGTCAAATCGGCCTTGTCTCTTGTTTTTTTTGTTGTTGTTATTTTTTAAATAAACCCTTCTCGTTTATTAATACCTAGTTTAATAAAACTCTGATTTAAAAGACCTGCATCTTTTATGACATTTCATTTCATTGAAAGTCTTTTGTCTCCACTGTTGATGAAATGGGAGCAGGAATTTTTTCTCTATGTGGGTGCTCTCTTTGTGGTGAAGATGTGGGGAGGGGTCTTGGCTTGGTGAACAGTTAACATTTTGGTAACATCTAGGTCATCGTGAAATGTGATTCAGCTGGGTATCTTTAAGTCTGGAATCCATATCCCTGGTTGAATTCTGCCCAAGAGATTTGCCTTTGGCCAGCTCATGCTGCTGAATTGTGCCAGGGGCAAGATTGAACAGTGCTGTATCAAGTCCAGGCCTGCCATGAAGTCTGGGTTTATAGGACTCCCATCTTACACACAGTGCTCTTGTAGTCTTCCTCTTTTCAAAGAGTTGCAGCTCACGCATCTTACGTTGAGAGAGCTGCTGTGCCTTCCACTGTCCTCCAGCTGTGGGGGCTAGTTGGCCTTTTGGTTTCGCTGCTTTATCATTAAGCTCCCAGGCATTTTCCACAGTTTCCATGAGTTGTGGGCGCTCTGTGCTGTATTTGTCCTGTGGGCCGTTCTCCACTCATACTTGTCCTGGCTTTGTGTGCTGTAGCTCCTCCTGTCACTGTCTGCTGTAAGTTCAACTTCATCCGTAAAAAGAATGTCTCAGATTAGATGAAGCATGGCTGTGGTTATGGTTTGTGGGATGGATTCTGCTGTTCCGTTTCGTGTTCTGCGTATGGAATTCTATCTCATTTTCCTGGTTCTAAGTGTGGCCAGCTGACCCTGCAGTCAGGTTGAGGCCCTCGGAGTTCACAGAGACTTCATAGAGGAGCTACTTTGGACTTGGGGACAGCTGTCAAGATGTCTCTGTCGAGAAGGAAGTTGAAAACCAATAAGCCTCTGTCAAATATAGCCAGCAGTGTTAACTGGGGAGAGCAAATTGGGTCAGGGTGAGTGAGGGTTTGGGGTTAAAGTCATCTCCAAAAGATTGGACACCTGGGCCCTAAAATCCATTTGCCTGAGATTAAAGGCCGAACAGGAGAGCTGAGCCTGTCTGAGCTAGAGTTCCAGGACAGCTTTAACTGCATTTGGCCTTAAGTCATCTGCCCCTGTAAATTCTTACAAACGAATTACTTAGCAAACCAGTTTTTCTCCCATCCTCCACCTACTTCCCTAGTGGCAGTTCTAAGCTCTCACCCCTGTTTCCAGGTTTGTACCGAACCCCACACCCTGGCCCCCTTCCCCTCAGAGGAGGCTTCCTCTGATCTTACCTGCTCTCATTCCAGATAGATATTTAACTCTACAGCTGAATCTTCTCTTCCTTCCAGTATCAGAGGACTAGTACTTCTCTTTGCCTCTTACTCTTGTGCTTTGCTCTTGGGTGTCTCTGTTGCCCTCAACCAATATTTTTTCCCCTTTGTGGCCTCCGTCCATGAACATACAGAGCTCCTCCCTTTCTCATAAAACTCGTAGTTTTAAAATAATTATTGTAGTTTTAAATAATTATTGTAGTTTTAAATAAATTAAATTAATTATTATAGTTTTAAATAAAATAATTATTGTAGTTTTAAAATAATTATTTATAAAATAATAAAAAGATTTAAATAGTTGTGAGAATAGTATAAAGAACTCCCCTTTGCCCAGACTGACTAATATGGTGAACATTTTGCCGCATTTGCTTTATCATCGTATGCATTTGTTGAACCATCTGGGAATAAATTACAGATATTGTGTCCCTTTACCTTTAAATACCCAAGTGTGTATTTCCTAAGACCAAGGATGTTCTCTTGTATAACCACAGAACAGTTGTCAAAAGCAGGAAACAACATTAATTCAATATTATCTAAGAATGTAGTCATGTTTAAATTTTGCCGATGGTCCTAATAAAGGCCCTTAGACCTTTTCCCCACCCAGTCTAGGATCCAGTTCAGAATCACGCATTGCCTTTAGTTGTTAGCTCTCTCAGTCACCTTCAATCTGGAACAGTTCCTTAGGCTTTGTTCTTCATGACACAGATTTTAAGAGTAAAACCCAGTTACTTTGTAGAATGTCCTGCAGTTTGGGGTTGTCAGGTTACGTATGTTTGCGGAGGGTACCGCGGAAGTGGTGATCTTGAGACCAGCGCGGCAGGAGGCAGGGCCTTCGGCTCCCTCATCAGTGATGTTAACTTTAATCACATGTTAACCAGGACTTTAAAGCAAAACAAAGTATACTTGATTTCTGTATACATACCAATGCTTTGCTGCTTAATATAATTGTGGTGATACACGTGCCTTGTGTTAGTGCACCTTTTTGTATTCCTTTATTCTTGGCCTACCTTTTTTTGCCACATTGGCCCCCAACTCCCCATAATCCACATGTACTCATAATTTTGTATGTACTGACAGTACAGTACCCCCTTAGACCCAGGCAAGAAGGGCCTCTGCCCCGGGCTGAGCTTCAGGGCATCCCACTCTGTCCCTCCTCTGGCCATGTCCCTCTCCACCAGATGAGGTAGGTTCGAGGGGCTAAGCGGATGGCCACTCAGGCCCCACCGGTGTGCTGCCCGCTCCCCCCACCCCCCGTCCCCTGCTCTAAGTACTGGAATTCCCCACCCAAATCACTTGGAAGCTGATTCCAGAGTCTTTGTAGGCCTGTTCCTCAGAGCGTCATTTTTGAGCGCAGCCTTGCCAAGGCTTGCAGTGACCATGGAGCAGTGGAGGCATGGGGGAGATGCAGCCTGGGTGTATGGGCTGGGGTGTCCGTCCACATGCCACCATCCACAAGCCCCCTCAGCAGGATGGAGAGGACATGGGGTTGGGCAGAGGGCTTGGAGGCCACACTGCCAAATTCTGTCAGTGAGCTGAGGAATTCAAGAGTTCTAAATTTGAACCTGGCCTTCCAGCTTGTTATGAAAGTGTATTTGTGAAGGTAGGAGAATAGAATGTATTTTATTTAGCAGTGTAATAATTTATAAACATTTTAAATAACTAGACTTGCTATGTGGACCAATATTTGTTCTTCTGCTCTTGGCCCCATAATTATTAAGGGTAGTCCCATTTACAGATGTGTGTATGTGTACACACGTACTTATATGTATAAGCATGTACCTGTTTGTCATTCTTTTATAAATATTGGCATCATTCTGTGCATTCTTTTTGTATCTCATGGAAATCCCTCCTAGTCGTCTGCCGAAGGTCAGATTCATCCTTTTGATTCCTTGGATAACGTCCTGAGTGCAGGTGTACTGATTTATTCAGCCATTCCTCTACTGATAGTCATTCACTTTATTTTTTTGCTGCTCTGAACGATGTTGCAGCAATGACTTTTTTTTTTTGCTGCACTGCATGGCTTGCAGTATCTTAGTTCCCTGACCAGGGATCGAGCCCGGGCCCCAGCAGTAAAAGTGCCAAGTCCTAACCACTGGACCGCCAGGGAATTCCCAGCAACCACTCTTGTACAACGGTCTTTCACAGATGAGTAAATTGCTACCCACCATTCACTCCCTTGAAATAAATCTTTTTCTTTTTTTTTTTTTTTTTTTTTTTTGTGGTACGTGGGCCTCTCACTGTTGCGGCCTCTCCCATTTCAGAGCGCAGGCTCCGGACGTGCAGGCTCAGCGGCCATGGCTCACGGGCCTAGCCTCTCTGCAGCATGTGGGATCTTCCTGGACTGGGGCACGAACCCATGTCCCCTGCATCGGCAGGCGGACTCTCAACCACTGCGCCACCAGGGAAGCCCGAAATAAATCTTAAAGATTGGTATGAACCTTTTTTGAATTAAAAAAAGAATAGAGAAATGCATGATTTTAGACTATAGAAATTCTCTGTAATCTCACCTGCCAGAAATAATTGACATTACATTTGGAGTTTATTTTTCCAGGCTCTCTTTCCATGCAGGTGGCAACATATACAGGTATATATTCTGAACAGAAATGGACTTATGAATACACCTCTGCAGCTTTCTCACTGGTGACCTTTCATCGCCGTGTTCAGTGGCCTTCATTTCTTATCATCTTGGCTCACTCTGGAGCATCCCAATCTTCCTGGTTGACTCATCCTGTCTTTTGTGTGTTTCCCCTCCTCTCTCTATGCCCTAAATGTAGCCACTCAAGTTTCAGTCCCCGTATTTCTAGGTATTTGTTTTTTATTTCTAATTGGACAGCCCAGCATCACATGCATTAAGCCACTTTCCCTCATTGCTCCGTTTTCTGGAAATGTTTCTGGCATTTCCCTCAGTTACCCTGGTTCCTGGCTTCCAAGTCTCCTTTCCTTTGGCTCTTCTCTCTCCTTTGGTCCTTATAGCTGAGCTGTCGCCAAGACACGGTTAGGTTAGGACACCATGGGCCAGTCTTCCTCCTCCTCTCTTCCTCCATCTTATGCTGATGAGTTTTCATAGTTGCCTTCATGAAAGTTTTCATGCCATCCTAGAGTGCCCTCTTGATTCCTGCTGGTGGTACTTGCTGATGAGGTGGATTGACACTCCAGTAATCCTAACACAATGCTGTCTTCCATCATCTGTGGAGGTGCCATTGACCCAGTGGAAATGTGCCCTTTGTATTCTCATAGCAGAGCTCCATGGAATGGACCCCTCCCACACTCACACCTGACCCCGTGCTGCGTGAGGAGAAGTCCTGCCTCCAGGGGCACTGAGGGCAGGTGCGTGCACACAGTGGAGAGTCAGGGGCCCATCTTGCCCCACCTTTGGTGCATGTGTTTGACCCTTTGGAAATGTGCTTGCCCCAGACCTTATTTCCCTAATCTGTGAATTATAGTTGGACCCCCACATGGCCTCCTAAGCCTTTTCTAATTCTGAAGAAAGGGTGACTCCCTTTAGGAAGCCTCTGGCATTAAGCCAGGAGTATAGTAACCTGAGAAGCCTCAGGGCCTCAGGACAACTCTTTCCCATCAGAGGAAAGGCGGCTCACAGGTATAATAAGCTCTAGAAAAACTCCCTGTTGGAGGATCCCCTATGAGAAGAGGGGTGCTCATCAAATACGGGCTGGGGGTCCATGGGCACGGGGCAGCCATCCTCTCCCTTGACCTTGACTTTTTTCCCACCCTCCTGTGACTCAGCTAGGTCAGCCTCCCACATGGTCCTTACAAAGACTGGAGTTAAAGCAACTATGATTCCCTATTCTAGGTCAAGACCAGTGTCTTCTGAGGACTTCAGAGAGAGCTCTTTATCTCAAAAGGTAAGAAAGCCATCAGAATTGATAACGGGAGGGGGTGTTCCAGAGCCACCAGACATCACTCATGGGCATCCAGGTCTGTCGGTTATCAGCTTATCAGCCTCTGCACGGGGAGTTGCAAGCTGAGATATTTACAAAGTAACAAGTCTACTGCAGTAGGCTGGTTTTCCCTTTTAAAGCATTGTGTGGGCCAAATGCAATAAAACTGAGGCCACCAATTTGCAGTCTCTACATGGACTGTACTTAATTTTGTCCAGCTAAGTTGTGATAATGGTGGGGTGGGCTGTACAAAGTATTATGAAGCCCGATGAGTATTTAGTGTCCATTATGTGCTTGGGGCTGGGGAAAATAGAATTAGTATAGATTAAACCAAGATAATTTTAAAATGCCCTGGCCTTCAAAGAGCTCACTGTGAGATGGGGAGTAATAACAGGAGTTCTCATTGATTGTGTAATACAATTTGTTGGGGCTTCACATGTGTTCAGGTGTCATTTTATCTCACCACAACCCTTCAAGGTGGATACTGGGGAGAGATTTTGCAGATAAGGAAACTCATGGCTCAGAGAAGTGATGTGATAGGCCCATGATAAATTAGCTTGGGAGCAGGGAGCCAGGCAGAATTCTAGCCCAGAGAGCTCTGGGACTCTACAGCCGTGTGTTTCCCATCACACCTTGCTGTCACACATATGGATAGACATGCACAGGTGTCAAGCATGCAAGGCAGATAGGAGCAAAGAGTTTGGAAGCACAGAGGTGGCAATGATGACTCTCACCTGAAAGTTATTGAAAAGCTCCTTGGAGGAGGTGTCATTTGAGCCAGAGTTTGAAGCATGGGTAGGAGTTCATCTCTGGGGATGATGGTCTGTGTTGCATAGAGGGAAAGACGTGAGGAGAAGTGGAATGCTGTCTGTGTGTTGGGGGGTGGTGGAGAGCAGTTGGCGTGCCTGGACCATGGTGTCTGCATTACAACTAGAAAGACAGATCAGGGCTACATTGCAAAGGGCTTTGAGTGCCACACTCAGGAGTTGGGGATGATGGGAGTAGCCTGGAAAGTGTCAGCTGGGATCGAGTCGTGATCAGATTTGCCTTCCAGAAAGATAATTTGTGCGAGTGTTTTGGGAGGTGGATTTAAAGGGAAGACCAAATTCTGGTCCCAGTTGGGGAAGGTCATTGTACTTGTCCCAGCAAAAGGCTAGGGTTTAGGGTGGGGCAGGGATGTGGGAGAGGAGGGTCTAGATATAGGAGATGGATCATAGTAAGAATCAATAGGAAGGACAGTAAGAATGCAAGGGAGGCAGAGGGAAGAACCAAAGATGGCGGTGGGATTTCCAACCTCGGGGCCTGCGTGGCTGGTGAGAGCATTAACTAGCTCATCTGTTGGGCTCCGTGAAGGCAGGTCTCCACTCTGTTCGATGGTGTGTCCACAGTGCCTGGCACTCAACGAATATGCCTAGACCCTGAGGGAATGAGGGAAAGTTCACAGTTGGAGGAGCACTGCGTTTGGTGTGACTGGGGTGGGGAGAGTGAGTAGTCCAAACTCCACCTTGTCTTTTGACTTTCTGAACCGAAGTCTTCTTCACTGCCCAAGGCCCAAAGCAGTGCATTTCAGTGGGCAACACCCAATGGTTATCACATAGTCCACACCTGGAGTCTTTTGGGGGAGGTGGCCTTTGATGACCTGAGTCTTCAGGAACCTGCAACACTCTGCTAAGGGTCAAAATGAGTCACGTGTAGGGGCGGCAGAGGGGAAGCTTTGTTGAGGGCTGGGGGGATGGGGAAGGCTGGGTGGAGAATGCGGGAAGGTGAGCAGGAGGTGGCGGAAGCCGAGAGCCCCCGATGGAGGGGACTGCGTGAGCTTGGCTGTCGCGCACAGGTGATCTGACCTGATCCGGGGTGTCTGGGCTGGTCAGCACAGAATCACATTGGCTGGAGAAGATGGAGCTGGATTCCTTGGGCTCTTGAGTTCTGACCACTGAAGATTTGAAACTATATAGTTACTCAACTGAAGCACCTTGTCGAGTCCTGTGATGTGTGAGGTGGGGCCTTGGCTGTGTCTGCTAACCTCGCTGAGCCTCAGTTGTGGCATCTGTAAAAGGGGAACAGTAGTTAACTCCCCAGAGTCAGGAGAAGCGGTCTAGATCTTCCTTGGGCTTCCTAGGCCTAAAAGTGGTTAAAGACTTACTTGTTTGCATCAGTAAGTAACACACCACAACACTACCTACCCCAAAGGTGTGCTCTTTCAATAAGATGTGCTGAAACTGTTCAGCTCAGGAAATCACCCCTCTCAGGGCCTGGTTCCTGTAGTCAACTGTGTTCCAGGTGTCCTCTGCAGGTGGGTCCCAGAAGAACAAGGAGGTTCTCAGCTCCCCGACACCATCCGTCTCCCTTAGCCAGACATCCGACTTCCAACACGAGTCTCAGCTGTTCACTGAGCCACACCTGGCCCAGATGGAGAAAACGTTTCAAGATGAGGTCGACTCGACTGGAGGTGAGGCTACGTCATGGGCTCAGCCTCTGGCTTCTGCACAGGGAGGGACCCAGGACCTGGTGTAGGTGAAGGGTGCAGACTTGACAAGTGTTTTTATATCCAGTATCTCCTTTAAAACTTTTCATCGTTATACTGTGTGGGTATTGTAAGCCTACTAGAGGCTATTTGGGACCGAGGAAAAAAATACCCCTAATCCAAACACTTGGGTAATCTCTATCAGCATTTCAGTATGTTTTCTTCCAAACAGTTTCATATGTATGCTTCATTTTCTATTGCTGTGTAGCAATATTCCCACAAAATTAGTGGCTTAAACCAGCACTTGTTTATTATCTCACCATTTCAGTTGGTCAGGAGTCTGGGCACAGCTTAGCTGGCTTCCCTGCTCAGGGTCTCACTAGGCTGCAGCCAAGGTGTCAGCTGGGGTTGCAGTATCATCTGGGGCTTGACTGGGAAGGATCCACTTTTTTTTTTGCTGCGTCGGGTCTTAGTTGCAGCAGGCAGGCCCTTCGTTGTGGCACACGAGCTCCAGAGCGCATGGGCTCTGTAGTTTGCAGCACGTGGGCTCTCTAGCTGAGGCGCAAGGGCTCAGTAGTTGCAGTGCATGGGCTTAGTTGCCCCTCGGCATGTGGGATCTTAGTTCCCCGACCAGGGACTGAACCCGCATCCCCTGCATTGGAAGGTGGATTCTTAACCACTGGACCACCAGGGAAGTCCCGGAAGGATCCACTTCTAAGTTCACCAGGTTGTTGGCAGAATTCATCTCCTTGAAGCTGCAGGACTGAGGGCTCTTGTTTCTTCCTGGCTATTAAAGGGCCACTGTTTTCAGCTCCTGGAGCCGCCCAGTTCCTGGCCCTGTGGGACTCACCAACACGGCTGATTTCAAGACTCAAGTCAGGCAGGAAGATAGCAACTCCAGCACGATGTGTGCTACAGTCTCATAATCATGCACACACAGTCCCGTATATCCTGTCACCTTTGCCGTATTCTGTTGGTCAGGAGCAAGTCACAGGTTCTGCCACACTCAAAGGCAAGGGATCACAGGAGGGCATGAACGCCAGGAGGTGGCCATCATGGGGCCACCGTCAGCCTCTCTGCCCCAGATGGCTATGTGTGTTTTCACATGTCTGTAATTGTACTTTATGTAATTTCAGACCCTTCTTTTTCTCTTAATGTTAATTCCTTAAGGGTTTTTTCATACTTTATGTGGTCTTCTGAATCATCATTAGCAGTGAATGCAAGTGCTCTACTGGTTGACTAAGCCATTTCCCTAAATGAAACATTTAGGTTTTATTGAGTTTAAATAACATTGTGAAGAACATCCTTTGTGCATCAAACTTTTTTTCTCTTTAGAGCTTGATTTATGCCCTTGGGAAGATACACATAAACTTAAATTATTCCTGTTGGAATACTTAAAGTCATCTTTATTTCTGTCCACTAGACTCTGAGTGCCAATGCTGGGGCCATGTCAGCTTGCCCCCTCAATTTGAGTTTTACAGCCACACTGTGTTTTGGCAGGAAAGGGTAACAAATGGTCAGTTTAAGAAGAGCAAAGTGAGGTGGGGGAGGGACAGTTTGTGTCTGACCTGAAACTGAGATTGTCCCTAATCAGAGTTCTTCGGGTGTCGGTATTTGGCGGCCAGGAGGTGCCACCACTGTGTCTTAGAGGACCCGACAGCCCCAGCTTTAGCCACAGTTTTTATTCTGTTTGTCTTTTGTTTTGAACAGGTAATATAGGCACACAGTTCAAAATTCAAAAGGTGCCGTTATCTCTCCCTCTTTTCGAAGCAGACCACCATGCAGTATTTTTACAATGCTGCATTACAAACGTTTTCCAAAAAAAAAAATTCAAAAGGCACTTTTCTCATGATACCTTTTCTTGGTATACAGAGAAAATGTCTCCCTGGGCCAGACTGTGCTGCTCCATCCAGCATGCAGTCCCTGCAGGCGTTACTGCCTTCTGTTTCCTGTGACCTTCAGAAGCACGGAGTGCCTGTAGTTGCTTCCCCCTCCTTTTCATATGCACTACTGTCTACACTGCTCTATTCCTTGCTTTTTTTCCTCCAGCTTTATTGAGGTATAATTGACAAATAAAATTGTAATGTATTTAAAGTGTGCAAAGTGATGATTTGATATCCGTATACGTTGTGAAGGATCTGCACAATTGTCTACTCCTTGCTTTTTTAAAAAATAATTTTTATCTAGTTTCCCTTCTTGAATATGTCTTGACCTAATATGTCTTGAAATCTTTTCCTATCAGTGTAAAAAGAGCTTCCTCATTTTAAAAAACAAAACAGAAAACTGGCCGTGGTTTTAAAATGGAGGAAAGGAAACTTCACTCTTAGCTGATGGAGGGTAAGGGAAAATAGGACCCTTTTTCAGAAACCTTTAAAAGAGGTGAATTCTGAGCATGGGCTTGAAACCGTTTCTCGGGAACCCTGGCCATTTGTGCTTGCCTCGGAGGGAAGAGGGGAGATACATGGTTCTCTTCCCTGTTCTGCAAGTTCCCTTTTTGGGCTGTAGTGGTTTTGCTGGTCTTGAAAGTGTCCACGTACCCCTGGCCCGCTGCCCGGTGGGGCCTGCCTGGGGGAGGCTGCAGGCTGCTCAGGGGTCGTGGGAGAACCATCGGGCTAGGGGGCCCTGCAGCTCGGCCTGCAGGCAGGGGGAACTTACCTTCTGCTCAGGTGCTCCTGGGTGGACGTGGGTGGCACACAGTCTGAGTGCCACCCACCTTTTATGCCAACAGACATTTTACCAAGCTCTGCCGGGCCTTATGGTTTATATAGGCCTCTGCTGGATTTTATTCAGTTCTCCCAGAAGCCCTGTAGCAGGGGTCCTGACTGTCCGCGGGAGGCACCTGGGGGCTCTGCGCAGACAGGCATCAACCACAGGCCCCGACAGAGTGGCCAGTCCTGTGGCACCAAAGCCTGTGCCTTCTCGGGCACCCCCACCATGTGGAGCACCTCAGATGCTAAAATAGATGAAAGAAGGCCCCTTCAGTGAGAGCAGGGCTGTAAGTCCAGTGTGCAGCATCATCCTGTCCTCCATGATCTGTGTGCTGAGAAGGGCAGGCATGCGCTCTGGACAAGCGTGGGGAACAGGTACTTATTTCCCCTGGAGGGCAGAGTGGAGGCTAGGAAACAACATTTTTCTTTTCATTTCTTTCTTTTCTTTTTTTCAATTGAAGTATAGTTAATTTGCAGTGTTGTGTTAGTTTCAGGTATACAGCAAAGTGATTCAATTACACATATATATTATTTTTCAGATTCTTTCCCATGTAAGTTATTATAAAACAACATTTTTCTTAAGTATTTTTAATTTAGCATTTATTTTTTTAGATGCTTATAAGTATATAAAAAACAGAGATAAATAATCCATTATCCTACCTCTTGGCATTACAAAGAAAGGAAGAGAAAGGGGCGGGGAGCTGGGGGCACTTGGCACTGGAAGAGTACATGGGTAGAAAGTTCAGACAACACAGAGAGGTGTGGGTGCAGCGGGAACCTCTCCCCCTTCCTCCACCCCTGACTCCTGCCCCACTGTGTTCAGAGGAGGTCATCCTTGACCTGCCTGGAGAGGTGAAGTGGGAGTTTCCCAGGAGATGGGGAACAGGGAGGGTCAAGGCAGGGGCCTGCCATAGGAGAGGTGTTGCTGGGCTAGAGGGCGAGCGGGGCATCCTGGAGCAAGGCTGGGGGGCCAGGTGGCCCTGGGGGGCTGGTGGGTGCCCTCGGGTCACAGGGCCCTGAACTCCGGCAGTGGGGCTGATGGGGAGGTGGCACATCTAGGCCTGTTTGAGAAAGGTAAGTGTCATGGTGGCCAGGAGGTCGGGCTGGGTGTGGAGCCTGGGGGGGTTGTTGAAAGAGCTCATCATGTGATGGCCTCACATGGGGTCCTGGAGATTATAACAGAGAGGAGAAAGTCTTCTGGTTTCAAATCCCCGCTGCACCACTGTGTGTCCTTGGGCAAATCCCGCACCTCTTGTGCCTCTTGTGTGCTCATCTGTAAGATGGGGAGAATGACAGTGCACCATTCTAGGACCACAGGACTCACCCCTCAGGTGTTCTTCTTGGGTGACTGGGTGGAGGTGATGCCGTTAGCAGAGATGGTAAACACAGGAAATGGGAGCAAGTTTCGGGATAAAGATAAGAAATTGGATTTTAAACATGCTGAGTTGAAAGGGCCGGGGGGACACTTGGAAATATTCAGGGACATGGAGAGAAATTCTCTCCTGAGATGTAGAGATGGGTGAATAGATGAGGTCGTTCAAGGAGAGTGTCCAGCAGAAAAGAAAGGGACAGTGATGGGAAGAGCTGAGGCACGTGACGAGCGACAGGACAGAGCAGGTGACGGAGCCTGGGGGAGACGCAGCAGCCCGGGGAGGCGAGACTGGCTGGTGCTTGGCTGCCAGAAGGGAGGAGGCCCCGAGGGTGGGGTTCGAGGTCACTGGGGCCAAGAGGAGTGAGCTGGCAGGAGTCAGGGAGCCGCCCAGAAAGTCCCTCCTGCCTGATCCTAGGGAATGTAGGGGCCCCCTCCGCAGGGACATGATATTTCCACTTTTGTGCTTCGAGAGCTGTTAGTGAACCATTTGGTGTGAGGGGTGAGCACTTCCTTTTAGCCGTGATGAGCAGGGGACCTGACTGGCTCCCACAGTGTACATTTCTTTTCCAGGACACCTTTGTGTCTATTCTCTTGTTATACTCAAATTTTTTTCAGTAAACTGTTTTTAAGAAGGATATTAAAATAATACAGCAGTGGACAATATATACAAGTTCTTAAACACCAATGAAAGGGACTCTCCCTGTAGTGTTGTCAAGAGGAGTTTGTTCATTAAACCCGCACAAAGGCCCTTTGACTGCCAGCTCTTTCCAGAGGGGACAGCTCTGTGCTCGGGGACTGTCCCCTGACATCCATCTGATACACGGAGGGGCTGTTACATGTCACTCAAATGTGTAAGGCTCTTGGCTGTCGCTTCAGGTCAGCAGGATGGCTCCTTCTTTAAGCAGGGCAGCTTTCGTTCAGGCTTTCATTTGTTCCTCAGTTTAGCAGTAAATGTTGCTGTAGTGCCGTGCTGGGTGTTGTATGAGGAGCGTGGAATAGGGTGGGAGCGTGACCCCAGCTTGCTGGGGATGGTCTGGGTGCCACCACTCACCAGCTGTGTGACCTTGGGCACACGATCCCACCTCTCTGTGCCACAGTTTCCTCACAGCACCCCCACCCCGCCCCCGCCCCCACCCGCCACCATCAGGTGATCAGTAAGAATAAACGCAGATGGTAGTGGTCCCCAGTCATAGTCATCATGTCCCAGTGCCAACAGAAACACTCTGGGAACAAACATTTGCTGCGTGCTGAGGACCCAGTCAGAGAGGGGACAGGCTCAGCCCTGCACTGCCCGAGCTCATGTCCAGGCTGGTAAGGAGGAAGGTTTGGGGGGAAGTAGGAGCCAGGCATGGGGCTGGGCCGCCCCCTTCGAGAGTCCCTGGGAAAGGCTTCCCTGTGGAGGAACCAGATGGTGCAAAGGCCTTGAGGTGGCAGGGTGAGAAATGGTGTGGGGACATGGTGGCTGGAGCAGAGAATGAAGGGGATGGTGGTGAGAGGTGAGGTCCGAGAGGAGCAGCCTTCAGGCCATGGCGAAAGCTCCAGATATTTGGAGGGGGTTCTAGAAGTTCTTTTTAAAAACTGTGATTCTTTTTAAAAAAATCTAGACAGGAGTAATTGATCCATTTGCAGACAGATACCCCTGTAGCCACAAAACCCAGCAGGGGAAGAAATTTTATCCCAGCCCCTCTGCCTCTCCCCTGCCCATCTTTCCCTCCAGCCCAAGTTTGTATTTTCATTGCCTCTAAAAGATGTGTTTCACCTCTTCCTCTATAGCTTTGAATTTATTTATGTCCGTTTCTTGCCATTGTTTACTTATGTTTTTCTTCTTTCTGTATTTATTTATTTATTTTGGAGTTTTCATCAGTTTTCTTTGTCTCAATGCCTGGTCTGTCTGATTTGCTCAGAAATGGGATCTGATCTTTTTTAGTACCCACCCCCGTCACTGCCGTGGGACCAACATGGTGCTTTCACGCGGCAGGTGTGCAGCCAGTATTTTTGGGTGATCGCATGTTGAACAGATGAGATGCAAAACATGACCCGGCAACGTGATCCTCTGTGTGTTCCCCCTCAGCACCCAGATACCCAGGAACGCTGTGGCTGGTGATGGGGCCGAGGGACTTTTGGTGAAGTGGACGGTGTTCTTCCTTCTCTCTTTTGAAGCCCTGGACATGAAGACTTTCGTTAAGGCTGTGAAGAAGATTCTGAGCAATGCGTCCATCGAGATGATAGAGGCGCTGATTTTGAAGGTGGACATGAACTGTAACGGCCTCACCTCCGCTGCTTCAGGTGGCTGGAGGGTGCAGTCCTTGGCTGGTCAGTGGGGCACGTGGAGGGCTGAAGAGGGGGGTAGACTCTGGGGGGCTTGCTGGATAGAGGGAACACTTGGAGTCTTTGAGGGGGCCCTCCCGAGACCCCTGTGAGCTGGGCTCACTGCAGCTTGTTCCCCTGCCAGGGTACAGGAGGGTATGTGACAAACGCTAGTGACCCCTGCCCGAGACTGGCTGAGCACACAGCAGTGAGCGGCAAGGACCCCCGCCTGCCACGTGGCTCTCCTGCACACCAGCCTCCCATTTGGCTCAGGGGATTCCAGCCGGTGCCACAAACATCTCTTAACCCTTTATGGTCACTCAGTGGCTGTTAAATCAAAAAATGTCAGGGTTGGGCTTCCCTGGTGGTGCAGTGGCTGAGTCCGCCTGCCGATGCAGGGGACACAGGTTTGTGCCCCGGTCCGGGAGGATCCCACATGCCGCGGAACGGCTGGGCCCGTGAGCCATGGCCGCTGAGCCTGCGCGTCCGGAGCCTGTGCTCCGCAATGGGAGAGGCCACAACAGTGAGAGGCCCGCGTACCGCAAAAAAAAAAAAAAAGTCAGGGTTTTAGAGCATATTAATAATAATGCTTTTTACCCCTGATTTTAAATGTTCTACAGTGCATGTACAGCATTTAAGAATGCAAAAGAACACAGTAAAGTACAAAAAACCAGTCTGATGTATTGATGTAGCAATGCTGACAACGATAACTAGCATTTACACCAGACATTGTGCTAAGCAGTTTATATATTATTATACTTAAACCTCACAGGAATCCTATGGGGTAGGTGCTGGTAATGTACCTCCATTTGACAGATTGGGAAACTGAAGCAAGAGAGGAATAAATTGGGCCAGGGTTACAGAGCTAGTTAGCAGCCGGGCCAATCTTCAGACCCAGGGATTTTGCCTCAAGAGCCCATGTGTTAACAGCTCTGTCATACCTCCCCCTCAGCATAGATGTACATTCTGTTTCTTTTTTTTTTTTTTTTTTTTTTTTTGCGGTACGCAGGCCTCTCACTGTTGTGGCCTCTCCCGTTGTGGAGCACAGGCTCCGGACGCGCAGGCTCAGCAGCCATGGCTCATGGGACCAGCCGCTGCGCGGCATGTGGGATTTTCCCGGACCGGGGCACGAACCCGTGTCCCCTGCATTGGCAGACAGACTCTCAACCACTGCGCCACCAGGGAACCCCTACGTTCTGTCTCTTTATGTGTGTTTTTTGTTTTCATTTCTCTTAATACTCTATAATAAATATGTTTCCAGCACTCTGTCATCTACACAGTGATCTTTCTTCATAACTCCCTGTTTTTTTAAAATTAATTAATTTATTTTTGGCTGCTTTGGGTCTTCGTTGCTGCGCGTGGGCTTTCTCTAGTTGTGGTGAGTGGGGGCTACTCTTCCTTGCAGTGCATGGGCCTCTCATTGTGGTGGCTTCTCTTGTTGCGGAGCACGGGCTCTAGGCGCGCAGGCTTCAGTAGTTGTGGCATGTGGGCTCAGTAGTTGTGGCTCACGGGCTCTAGAGCGCAGGCTCAGTAGTTGCAGCTCGTGGGCTCTAGAGCTCAGGCTCAGTAGTTGCGGCTCGCAGGCTCTAGAGCGCAGGCTCAGTGGTTGTGGCGCACAGGCTTAGTTGCTCTGCAACGTGTGGGATCTTCCCGGACCAGGGCTCGAACCCGTGTCCCCTGCATTGGCAGGTGGATTCTTAACCACTGTACTACCAGGGAAGTCCCCTGTCTCTTGTCATAGCTTCATATGGTGGCCCATTTCAGCCTTGGCCATATTTTCGTGAGGCTGGTCAGTAGAGTCTAGATTTGCCTTCGTGGCCTGGCTTATGGGTCCTCCCCAGCTATTGACTTCTTGATATATGAGCTGGGGCAACTCATCTATACTTATATGGGCCTTAGTCTTATTATCCATAAAGTGGGGTGAATAAAGAGACTCAGATGCAATGGCAAATGTGGAGTGATGTGAGGATTATCTAGGATTACAGAAACGCGTTGAGGGAGGCGCTGCTGTGCTGTCTTCACAAATGCACGCACAGAGGCCCTTTGCCGATCCAGATCCAAGAACAGCTCTGGTGCTTGGCTTCTTCCCTCGGCCAGAGCCTCTGGGGGCTCCCGGAGCCCCTTGGAAGGGGCTGGGAGAGACGGGCGAGGCACTGGAAGCCGGTGCTCTGCCAGTTTGGCCGACGCCCTCCCTGCTGGCGTTTCTTCCTGAGGCAGCAGGAGTACCTGGACTACGTGATGCGTGAGTTCAAGGGGAAGGAGAAGATGATGAGAAGCCAGTGCTACCTGCGCTTCCACCTTCCCATGAGGATCATACCCCTGTAAGGAGCCTCTCCCTGGGCTCCCTGGACTGAAGGTTGTGTCTGGACCAGGCTGGGGCCAGCCCTGCATCGCCCCTTCCTAAGTCCCCGCGCCTGTCTGTGGGGCCACTGTGGGCCTGGCACCACGCCTGCAGCTCTGTATTCTTTAGCTTGTTTCAGCCTCACAACCCCATAGGTGGGCTTGAGCAGCCCCTCATTGTGTCCCCATTTTTCAGACAAGGAAACTGAGGCTCAGAGAGGCCAAGTGACAGTGGTGGGGTTGCTCTGTTGGACCCTCCGTATCCACAGCATAGACGCTGCTCCCACTTCCTGCTCTGGCTGGGGCTGAGCAGGTCTGTGGTTTCATCCACAGGGTACAGATGGCTCACATAGCGGGGACAGGGCTTTCCCTTGAGGTGACAGGAGTGAGGGCCATCACAGGAGACTGCTCAAGCCCGCACCGGGCCTCGGGAGCAGCCCCTGCATCACTCCTGGTGCAAGTGGCTCCTGTCCCTGCCTTGATTTGTGCCTGACCCGCGGGCGCTCTCCTCCATGTGGCTCCTTCTCTCTCTGCGCCCTGGCCCTGTTTGCCCCCACCCCTCCAAACTCCCTAAGAACGAGGAACATTCTAGTGGATCCAGCCCGTGGGCCCAGGCTTCCTGAGCTGGGCTGCTGCAGGCCTCTTGCTCTCCTCCCGGAGTCTGCCTTGGTTGGGGCACCAGATGCCCCGTGCAGGCGGCCGGGGCCTGGGAGCCAGGTCCTGTGGTAACAGGTGTGGTGGCCTCCATTTGTGGCCTGGTTATAACCAGAGGGGCTGTGGGTGAGTTTGTCTCTGGGGACCACACCCAGAGCAGGCCACGGAGAAGACCACAAGGGTGTCTCTGCCCTCAACCAACCTGAAGTTTAATAGAGAAGATGGTGCGATGAAAACCACGGAAGGGTAACTTTGAAAACAATTTGGTCAAGATTTGAGGAATAGCCAATAAATATGAGTGATGACACACTTTGCAACCGTAAATTTCTACATGGAAACTTTGCTGGGTGTCGTCATACCTTTGCTGGTCTATTTCCTGGGACGTTTGATTCCCCAGGGTGATCCCAAGGGCCTGAAACAAGAAGCTTGTCCCTGTTTTCTCCTGTTTATTTGCTCAACCTCCTAACCTGGAGGGCATGTCCAGCTTGGTGGAGAAAATAGCCAAATAATATTTCATCACCATCAGGAAGGGGTAACTTTGAAAACTGGCTCACCTGGACTGAGCCTGGGCCAAGCTCAGCCAGTGCACCATCTCCTTGATCCCGTGGAGGTGCTGTCACTGTGGAGATGAGGAAGCTGAGACCTCAGGAGGGGACAGCTTCCTGGGGCACTCTTCACTTCAGAGCTCTCACCTCTTGGGTCTGTTCCCTACAGTCCCTTGACCCTGACAGAGGAGGCAGAATTGGAAGGGACGGCTAGAGAGGTGACTGAGAAAATTGGTCAGGCTCTGAGCAGAGCCGTGGGCTGAGGGCAAGAGAGAGGGGAGAGCCGTGTCCAGATAACGAGTCCCCGTTTCTCGTGCAGAGTCTGTAACACAGTAGAATTTCCCAGTGACGTGGGTTATCCTTAAGTCACGGCTCAGCTCACATCCATGGCAACGTGTGGAAAGGGCTCTGGCTGGAGTCGGAGTCGAGGTGCCTGGGTTCTAGTCCCAGCTCTGCTGGGAACCAGGACATAACTCAAGGCAGTTAGCCCCTGGCTCCCTGTAGGGTGAGGCAACATCACCTGCCCTGCTGGGGCCCAGAGGTGTGGGCACATCGAGTGGGAGAGAGAGTGCTGTGCTGTGTCTGGCCCTTTAATAGCCAGTTGGCTTAGCCAGCTTGGGGACGGGAAAGAAGCCACTGGAAGGTGGCGTTGAAGTTCGCTGGGAAGGCTGTTCAGTGGCTTCCTGTGAGGCCAGGCATGCCCCAGGAGCTATTAGCTATGCTCAGGGCATGATTTTGGAGATGAAGAGTTGGGTTCACAAGGCCCTGATTTCTCACTGTCCCTTTATCTACTTTTATCTCGTTCTTGGACCCTATTCCCCCCTCCATCTCTAAGCACTAGAGTAGTTGCTGGAAACACTGCTATTTTGCAGTTTTCCTCACAAGCCCCACTCCACTCGCCTCCTGTGGGCTGTTTTTCCTGTGAAAGGACATCTGGCCCATCCCATCATGAGGAAGCTGACTGGCTATTTCATGGGATAAACTTACTGCTCTGGGAGGCCCGTGTCACCCCAGCATCCCATGTGGGTCTCCTTTCCTTCTGGCCACGGTTGTCAGCGGTGACAGTCCCCTTTGGAGGAGGGGCAGAGCCCACGTCTCACAGAAACTCACCCGAGTTTCTCATGGTGCCTGTGAGGGAAGCTGTGTCCTTCCTCCTCTGTGCTCTTTGCTCTGGTTTGGTTTGGGCTCCTCTCTCTTATCACCTTCCGCAGGAATCATGGGTGTGAGATTGTGAAAGTGGAGTTCTTAGTCCAGCGGCGCAAGAAGATAGGGCATTTCCTGACTGTCACCAAGGACGGGATCCTGCAGTTCTGGTCGGAGTCCTTCTCGCTGACCAGCTCCTTTAGGGTGAGTGGGGCCCACGTGGGTGGTTGGAAAGTCTCTGCCTTCATGCCCTGGACCCGAGTGGGCTCCTTCTCTGGACCCGTGGGCTAGACAGCCACACTTGCTCCTGGGAGCAGGTCCTGGCTTCCCCATGGGACCATGAGCCTCGCATTTCTTTTCTGAAAGCAGGATTCCACCTGGATGTCCATTGCACTTAGATGTCCAACAGATAACCTAAACCCACTTTGTTCAAATTGAATGTCACTGTAGCCCTCCCTGCCCACCAGGCTTCCTTCTCCTGTGCCTCCAGGTCAGTGAATGGCATCGTCATCCACCAGGGTTCTCGTGTTGGAGATCAACCTCCTTTCCTTTCTCTGTCACACCCATTCCACCACCAAGTCCTGCTGGTTCAAATCCTCTGCTTGGACCAGGGAGGAAGTCGCAGTGACTGTGAACATGGGCTCCGGAGCCCAACTGCCAGACGTAGAGCTCTGACTGTACCACCCCCCAGCTCTGTGACCTTGGAAGTTACTATATTGCTCTCTGTGCATCAGTTTCCTCATCTGTCAAGTGGGGTTAATAATAGTATCCCCTACAGGCAGGGTTGTTGGGAGGATTTAATGACATAATCCATGCCTGGTGCTGGGAGCAGGGCAAGGCACGCAGCAAGCACCCGATAAACATAAGCTGACATCGTCATTGTCATGGTCGTTTGTGCCGTCAGCTCCTGGCCAAGCGCGGTAAATGATAGAATGCTCGGGAAAACCCCTGTGTACTTGCCTTTGCCAGGCCAGGCCAGAGTCCTCCAGCAGATGAGGAGGGCCCAGCTCTGCAGAGAAGGCTGAGTGAGCATGCTCTGTGCCTGCAGAGTGTTTCCTAATTGCATCAGGGGTCATCCTTTGGGGCAGGAGGATTCTGTATCATCCCCCTGACCCCAGTTGCCAAGGGAGAGAACCAAGGTGTGTGGAGTTCTAGTGACTCTCTTGGGTGCACTTGGTAGCCTAGGATCAAAGGGGATTCTCACCTGTACTCCCGAGGCTGGCGTTTCTGGCACATTCCACCCTCTTTTTCTCTGTGTGCTTATCAGGGGGGCACATCATAGCCTGAGCTCCTGCTTGTGGCTACAACATGGTCACCTCAGCTCTCCTGAGGGCCAAAGCCTGGGAGGGCCAAAGAGGACAGAGGGAGGCTCCCCAAGAAGGCCCACAGACCTGGGCATCCTTCCCTGAGGGGCTGCTTTGGCAAGTAGATGTTGGCAAGAGTGAGCCGCCAAGCACCATCCTCGGGCACTCACTGCATGGCCATGGTTGTGCAGCCGGAAGGCCCTGGAGTCTGGGCTTCGCTTACCAGCTGTGCAACCTTGGGCAAGTCTCTGAGTCTCCCCAGGGCTCTCAGTTTCTGGTGTGAACGCGGGTCTTGGGGGTGATGAGCATTACCATCACCTCCACTGTGTGTGGGTTAGACCCCAGCCCTGGGCCAGAGGGGGGCCTTGGGGGCCCTGGTGCATTGTTTTCCCTGCCCCAGCCGTTAGCTCAGGCCCCTGCTCTTGGTGCTCTGAGCTCTGATGGGACAGTTCGGAGCCCGCGTGGCGCTACTCAGGGAGTAAAATACAAGTTCCGCCGCTGGCCACACCTCACTCATGGCCCGTCCTCTCCAACCCAGACCTGTCGGGCTGGCCCCCTCTTCCCTGGGCGTGGCAGCTCATTTCTGCTGACTTGCCTTTGCTTGTGGTGTCCCCTGCCTGGAGTGCCGGCTCAGATTCTGTCTGTGTAAGGGTTGTGTGAGGTTGGCACCAGGGTGGGCGGCACTCATGCCGGCCCAGCTCCTCCCAACGCCGGCAGCACATGGATGCTTTAGCTGTCACGGTTCCATTCGTTCCTCACAACCTGGCAGGACGGTTTCTCGTTAATAAGCCACTTGGACCAGGCAACACTGGCAGGTGGTAAACAAGATTTGGACAAAACAAACAAAACGAATACCAGTGTTATACGTCAATTACATGTCAATAAAAATCAGAGAAAAAAGATTCAGGCAGAGAGGAGCAGGTCGTGGAAAAGTCGGTCTTCCTCTCTCAGACCCTAATTCCTCTCTGGAGGCAACTGCTGTGGCCACTTTGGGGGTGCTTTTCCGTGGACAGCCTGTACATACACCGACCCCTTCTCTTTAAATACACAGATGGTAGCACGTTATAATGCTGCTCTTCACCTTGCTTTTTCACTAGTAACAGGTCTAGGCAACTATTCTGCATTGTATGTACACAGCTCCTGCGTTCTTAATGTCCGGGCCGTGATCGGTGGTGTGGGTTTGTAAGGCGTCATTTCCAGGCAGACTCTGGCCTGTTGCTGTTGTAGCTGGGCAGCAGTGCCCGTTCCTGCTTACACTTCTCTGTGAGTACCTGCAAACACATCTGTAGATGCCTCTTGGAATGGATCCTGGGATCACAAACTATGCACATTTAAAACTTGATGAGCTTGTCAAACTCCCTAAAGGGTTGTGAGGATGAGTGTTCTTTAAGCTCATTTTACAGATACGGAAACTGAGACTCAGAGAGGTCAGGGAGTTTAGCCAAGACCCCACCGTTGGTAGTTGGTGGTAAGGCTGGGCTCCACACCAGGTCTGTGCTTGGCTCCAGGGCCTTGGGTGGCAGGAGAGGGTTTGCGGGGAGGCTGTGCTCCTGGCGTGCTCTCCCGGGGAGCCTCCGCAGCCCAGGTCTCTGCTGCTCTCCCTCTGGCAGCTTTACCAGATCCATCCGCTCCACAACCAGCAGATGCGGGCCATCGACATGGTGTGTCTGCACAACATGAACCTGGTTGCGATAGTGTCGACCGACCAGAAGATAGGTGAGGCCCCGAGGTTCCCCAGGCTGGTGCCTGGCCACTGGAAGCCATGCCTTTGCACTTGGAGAGCCCTGTCACCCAGCCAACTGTGAGCATGAGTTAGAGTCCCCTGGGAGTATTGCTGGGTGGTGAGTAGTGAGGCTTCTCACTGTCACCAGAGACTCCTGAGGCCTGGGACATGGGTTTGGGTTCATGTGTGCCTCCCCTTCTGTCTCTTCCCCAGAGTTCTTTGATATCAGTAACCGTAAATGTGTCTGGGCCTTCACCTTCATCGATCTGGACAGTTGCGTCCTGACCTTGAACTACTGGTGAGTCTCGTGGGAGACCGGGGCAGGGGCTTGGCAGCAGTGGGGCTGGGACCCCCAGAAAGCCTCTCTGGAAGCAGCACTGGAAAGATCCCCACCCTCTGTGCCTGTGTCCTCTTCCCCTCAAGCTGCTCCTCTCTTGGGTCCCCTTTCATGGTCACTCAGACCTCAGAGTTGTTGTCGGCCCCTCTTCCTTTCACCAAGTCAGCCATCAAACCCAGCATGTCCCACTGTGTCTCTGGGAACATCATGGTCCATCAGTAGGGTGACTTGACAAAGAGCAGCTGAAGGACCAGGGATTCATTTATTCTGGTTAAGAAAAAGTGCTGATTTCTCTTGGACCTGGTTCACCAACGGTCTGGATCTGGGCGGCTGGGCCCACGCTTGTCAGCTGTTGAGGTCAAGGCTGGAAAGTTGTGTGGGATCTGCCCTCGCTCCCAAGGTGGAGAAGGGCCTTGGAGGCCGGCGAGGGGCGGAGGGTTGCACTGGACACACCCAGCCGGCTCCGTGGCCTCTTCTGTCTCCTTCTTTTCCCAGGTCTGACTATCACAGGGCTGTGTTCTGCTATGGGGACACCAAAGGCAATGTCATCGTCTTCACCTCCAACGATGTGACCCATGGGCTGTTCAACCCCTGAATCCTCCCCAGGACCTCCAGATGGGGTAGCGGAGATGTGGGGAGTGGGGGGAGATGGTCCTGCCCTGGGAGCTCCTTCCCCTCCCTGCTTCCCGGTTCGAGAGTCCCTGGGAAGGCGGTGCACCCACATGCTCAGCTCAGAGCCGCCTGTGGGAGATGGGGTGATGGCGTGACAGCGGGACACGGGACGGGGCTGGGGAGATGGGCAATCTCTCTGGAGGTGGGAAGTAGTGCACGTGAGGGCCGGGGCGGAGGTGGGGGCGCTTCAGGACCCTCCTCATACCAGGAAGAAAGAACCTGTGGCAGCTATGTGACCCGCTCTGGGCCCTGGGGAGGTGGCGCTAGCTTCCTCCATGGCGTGAGGAGGGTTCTGCTCTCCTTGGCTGGGAGCTGCCTGTGGGTGGGTGTTGGGGTGGGGCGGAGAGGCTGCCCAGGAGGCTGCGCTTCCTCGCAGCGCCTGGAGGAAGGCCCGACTCCGCACGAGCAGCGTGAATCAGCACAGGGACACTTGCGGAGCCTTTGGGTGCTGAGCGCTTTGGGCAGTCACCTCCTGCAGTTCCCGCCTGCTGCCAGGAGGGGCTGCTGTCGTCACAGCCTGTTAAGGGAGGAGGAGCCGGGGGTTTAGGGGGAGACGCGCTTACACTGGCCCCACAGTGGCTAAGCGTGGCTGAGATCTGAGGCAGGCAGTCTGCGCCAGAGCCTGCACTTGAACCACTTGCTAGGCTGTATCCCAAACCGACTGAATGCTGGAGGATGCTGTCTGGGGCTGCTCTGCCTAGGGGCACGAGATCCCGAGGCCTCGGGGCCTGGGGCTGTCGGGGACATATCTGAACTGGACCCTGCCTGGGATCGAGCCTTCGACCCGCAGTGTCAGGCCTCCAGGCCGCACCGTGTCCATCTGGAGGGGGCCCCAGCCCCCAGGGACACTGACTCCTCTCCATCCACGACTCCAGAATGGCCACTTGGGCTTCTAGCCAGAGTTTCTGAGCAGGGGCTCCAGGGGCCCCCAGGCCTCAGTGACACCTCCTGCCCAGCTTGTTGGGGCAGCATCCGCCACTGGCCGGACAGAAGGTGGATCCTGCCCTGGACGCAGCAGGGGGCTGGCACCCTGCTGTGTCCTGTCTCGTCTGCCTCTGCCCCTGGTGCCCGACCTGCCCTGACCCAACCCACCGTGGTCGCTCTGTGCCACCCTGGGAATTGGCACAGGAGTTGGTGGTCTTTGAGCTGAGTGGTGGACAGGAAATTGGAGGGGAGGCAGATGAGGCTAGAGTGTTGGATGGGAGTCCTTCCATGCCACATGCTGACTGAAGGCTGGGGACAAACAGGAAGGGGGGCCCAGCAGCATGCTGACTTGGGAGGGGCTGGACAGACCAGCTCTGTATGACCTAGATCCAGTTGCTTAACCTCTCTGTGCCTCAGTTCCCTTATTCAAATGGGGTAAGTCAGTTCATGGATTTGTTAGAAGGTGGAAGGAGAGAAAAGTGGGAGGGCAAGGCTGTGCTTACTGCGCCAGACACGCTTGCTTTACGACGCATGCGTGCAACTTCTCCTTCTTGGAACTTGTATTTGCCAGACAAGGGGGGGCATGTATTCAGTAGTTTGAAGCATGATGGCAAACTCCCAAATGATTATTTTCAGAATGAATAAGAGCCCAGGATCTCAGTTCATTCTCCACTCCAGCAGAGTCAGAGCTCCCTAATGGAGACTCAACCAGCTGGGGAGAGTGAGGAGCCCCGAAATCTGGTTCCAGCTCTGCTAGGAGCTGGCAGGGGGACTCTGGGCAGCAGTGTTTATTGGCCCCGGTCTGTTTTCTGGGTGCCGACTTCACCCCACTGAACTTACCAGGACACAGGGAGGCTTGAGTGAACGTTTGGATGGGAAAGCCTTTTGGGGTGCATGGGAGTTGCAAACCAACTCAAGGGTTCTTCTGAGGTCTTGCTTGTTCTACAAACGAGGAGAGCTGGTGACATGGGCCTTGATTTTCTCCCCTATCAGATCACTGGACCGATGTTTCCACACGGAAGCTCTTAAATGAGAAGTCCCCTATGTATAGAAGTTACCGGCTGAGGGTAAGTGGGATCTTTCCTTGGCTGTAACCATGGTAATTAGCTGTACACAGGTAAAAAAACAAAAATGCAGCAGGTGGATCTGCCCTTTGGTCTCTGCCCTTGGGGCTTGGTCTCTGGGGATGGGGTGGAGGCAGCTGCTGGATCCCGTCCGCTCTTTGTGCAGAAGCCAAACCATCCCAGGTGTGACTGGTCTCTCTCACCGCCTTCATTGCTCAGGCACCGGCCCTCCTGGGTGGCTGCAGCGGCTTCTCGCCGTTTCCCCACGTCCTTTCTCTATGCAGTGCTTTCTCCATTCAGCAGCCTCAGGAATCCTGAGCTAGAAATACAGTCATGTCACTCCTCTGCTCAAAATCCCCCAGTAGCTCTCTTGTCTTGCACAAAATCTCAAGTGCTCCCCACGACCATCAGGACACGAGCGGACCTGGCCCCTGGCTTGTTCCCAGTCTCGCTTTCTACCTTTCTCCTCCTTTCTCTGACACAGAGACGCCAGCAACCTGGCTGTTCTCTGAACACGAAGCCCTTTCCCACCTCAGGGCCTTGACACACGCCGTTCCTTCAGGCTGCTGTGCTCTCCCCCCACATACTGTACACCCCCCTCTACTTCCCTTGGGTCCCCAACCAGCCAGCCTGGAACAGCCCTGCTCCATCAGCCTCTGCCTTCACCCCTTCACCTGCAGTGCTTATAGGATTCTGACACCCATTACAGCGTGTGTTTTTTTCCCACATCTCCACGCGATTCTCTGACACGAGCTGGGTGTCCTACAATTCAACTCAATTCTGACACTGTCTACCCCAAGATAGCGTCAGATCCCGCAGTTTAAGGGTCCCACAAGACTGCCCTCCCCTTCAGATGCCAGTCCCAAGTTCAGGTTGTTACCTGTGCTTCTGACCCACTGGCATTAATCAGAGGTTTCCACGACCCCCTCCTTGGGTTCGATTAATTTGCTAGAACAGCTCAGAACTCAGAGAAACGTTTTACTTTACTAGATCACTGGTTTATTAGAAAAGAATATAACTTAGGAACAGCCAGATGGAAGAGATGAGGATGGCAAGGTATGTGGAAGGGGCACGGAGCTTCCATGCCCTGTCCGGGTCTCCACTCTCCCTGCACCTCCACATGTTGTCCAGCCCAGAAGCTCTCAGAACCCCACCTTTTGGGTTGTTATGGAGGCTTCATTACACAGGCATGATTGATTATGTCATTGGCCATTGGTGATCAAATCATCCTCCAGCCTTCACCACGACAGACACTTGGTGAAACAACTCATGCAAAACCCAGCTCACCTCGCCTCCATTCTTGTCTTGGAGAGGAAAATCTCCAGATTGGGAGGCCAAGCACTGGGCCAGAACACAGAACCTGTCCAGCCAGGCCATGCCCTTGACCTGTGGGTCCCAGACTTTATCTTTTTTTTCGCTATACCACGCGGCTTGCGGGATCTTAGTTCCCTGACCAGGGATCGAACCCGGGCCCTGGCAGTGGGAGCGCGGAGTCTTAACCACTGGACCGCCAGGGACGTCCCAGTCTCGGGGAAGTCCCAATCTCACCCAACTTGTACCAGATAACATCCTCGCTCACTGCAAACCACTTCCCGACAAACACGGACAGCGGTGGGGCCGGGAAGCGCAGGCTCACCCATGGTGGGCGCCCCGTGGATGACAGCGACTGTGGACTAGGCGGACTTGGATCCATCCTCCCTCCCCCTTGGCATGGGGCCACAGACAGTGGTATTAGGATGGGCCAGACCTTGCCTGTCCTCTAACTTATAAGCGAGAGTTCACCTAACAGCAGATTTCAGTGCTTGTAACCTGTTCCACTGATAAATGGTGGCCACACACCCCTGATCACATGACCTGGGCTAGGACTGTGGGGCTGGAGCACTTTGTCAGAGCTGTGATAACTAGAGGGGCATAGACTTGGGGATCTCTTGGCCCCTCCAGCCCATCTGGTGGCTGGGCCCGGATGACCGTCCTTGGGTTGGGTCTCCCACCACCACTGCTGTCTTCCCAGGCTCTCCACCCCAACTGGTGTCAACAGGTCAAGTTTATCCCCCAGCTGAACCTGGTGGCTTCCTGTTCAGCCATCGAGGAGTCCTCTCTGGTGCTGACCATATTGCCGCCCGAAGTCCCAGAGAGCCTCAAGTAAGGAGCACCTGTCTCCAGGCAGAGGTGGTGGGGCTGGGAGGGGGTGGGTGGTGACAGTGACTCCGGGACTCTGGCTTCACTTCAGCCGCAGGTGGCCATCCCTCCTGAGAGGGGACCTGCCTCCGGGACAGTGGCATCTCCTGTGGGCAGTAATACCGTGTCCTGTGGATCATGCTGGGTCCAAGGAAGCACTGTGTGTCCTGTGGGCCAACAGTGAGGTGTGGTGGTTAGAACATGGGCTCTGGAGTCTGTTTTTTTTTAAATTGAGGTTGTCAGTTTTGAAAATTGACATATAACATTATATTAAGCTTATATTAAGACGCATAACATAACGATTTGAAATTGTGAAATGATCACAAGTCTAGTTAACATCTATCACCACACACAGTTGTGCATTTTTTTCCCTGTGATAAGAACTTTTATGGAATCTGGTTTTAATCATTCTGGCATTGCCACCAGCAGCAAAAATATGAGGCCTCTGTTATCCACCAATTTATACACAAAACTCAGCACAGAAGCTAGCACATAGTGTAAGGATACAGTCAGAAAAATGTTTTCTGAATGAAGGAATGAATGTGAGTTGCTTCACCTCTGTGAGCCTCAGTTTTCTTGTCTGTAAAAGGGGGTGATAATAGCCCTTCACTTACCTCAGGGCTTACATGAGTGAGTGTTGTACATAGCGTGTGTTCACTAGTTGGCCACATTAATTCTTTGGAGATGGTTCTAATCTGTTTCCTTCATTCTAGATTCCTCTACCCCAGGGGGCATCTTTTCATCTTCTGTCTTTTTTATTTTTTAAAATCAGCTGTTGGGAATTCCCTGGTGGTTCAGTGGTTAGGACTCTGCACTTTCACTGCTGGGCTCGAGGGTTCAATCCCTGGTCAGGGAACTAAGACCACGCATGATGAGCAGTGCGGCCAAAAAAAAAAAAAAATACTCAACTGTTAGTCACACAGGTATACGTACATATGTAAAAAATTCAAGCACTGAAAATAAAGCCGGAATCCTGTGGGCTTTTCTCTCCGTTCCCTTATCCAATCCCCAAGTCCTGGAACTAACTGCAGGTTGGAGGAGGGGTGTGTATGCCTGTGGCGGTGGGGAATCTTCTGTTTTGGTTTTTGTGGTTTGAGTGGGGCGGTGTGGTGGGATTTTGCTTGGAGCTGGTTTGCCGAGGTCCATCTCTCTGCTTTGGTGGGAGTATTACCTCATGTCTGTGATATGTCTTTCAGCTTCTTGTTTTATTGGGTCTCAAGGGCAGGAGGCTATGACAGGCTCCTTGGTCTGCCTGCCACCTTCCCACTCCAGCCACACGGGGCCCCCTTGTGGCTCACACATGTTCCTGCCCCCAAGCCTTTGCATTGCTCCTCTCTGCCTGTTTTTTTGTTTGTTTTTGTTTTTTAAACATTTTTATTATGAAAGATTTTTAAACACACAAAAGTAGAGAAATAGTATAATGCTTTAATATCACTAGTACTAGTCCAAGTTAATCTTTACCCAAGTGTCTCAAAAATATCTTTTTATGATTATTTGAAATCAGATATAGACAAGGTTCTAGGATGGTTCTGAGCTGAGGAATGGTGTGCTCTGGTGTGTGGGAGCATCCTTCTGGCTGCTCTATTGCAAGTGGAATGTACGTATGTGGGCAGGAGGGGAGATGGGGACACCAGTGACGATGCCATTGTAGTAATCCAGACTACATGTGATGGTGGTCTGGAGTCTGCCTGGCATGGAGACGGAGAGATTTGAGATATATTTTAGGGGTGGGTTGCAGAATATAGTTATACACATGAGCACACACCCCGTTCCTTCTTGTCTGTATGAAGTACACACACTGGCCAGCAGGTGGCACCATTGACTGCTGGCTGGTCTCTTGTTCTGGTGATGTTCTCTTGGGGCGTAGCCTCTGCAGGTGGGGCCTGGCACTGCCAACCCAAATTCTGCCTCTGGAGTGGCCTTGTAGACCTCTTCCCTGCGTCCCCTTTGACCTTCCAGTCCCTTCTCTGCACAGCAGCCATCTGTGCAGAGACCTGGTCTCTTCCAGCCAGCCGTCATGTCAAAGCCACCTGCTTATTTCCCTGCAGGACTTGCCATGATGTGTACATGTCCGTCTCCCTGTCCCTGTGTTCCTTTACTTGCACAGGCTGTTTTCCTCTAGAAGAAAAGCTCCAGTGAAGGCAAGGGCATCCTGTCTGCACCTCTGGTCATCCTGGAAGGGCATAGGAGCCAGGAAATCTTTGTTGAATAAATGGGTGAATCAGGCTGAAATGATTTCTAGTAACGTTTTGTGACTGTTCTTCCAGAACATTTCTCTGCACACATAAGCATGGAGGGAGACTTATCTGGTTTGACAATACAGGTATTTGGTATGCTCTTCTTGAAGTTTTCTAATGTCCTTTTTTCTTTTGGCCGCACGGCGCATCATTCAGGATCTTAGTTCCCTGACCAGGGTTTTTTGGTGAAGTTTTGACTTTTAGAGGAATCCTTCTGGCTGTGGAGTGGGGAGCTCAGGGGAGTGGGAGCAAGGGGGGAGGTTAAGAGGCCCTCCTGGGAGGCTGATGCAGAAACGAGGGGGCCCTGGGCTGTGGTGGGATGTGAACAAAGAGGATTTGGGGCCCAGGTGAATAATGAGAGCGCAGGAGAGGGAGCCTCTAGGGTGATAACCAAGCTTAGTTCCCTGGGGAGTAGCAGAGGTGCAGTTCAGGGGCAAGTTCAGTGGAGAGCATGCTGCGTTAGAGGCCTTGGAGTTGAGTTTTGAAGGGAGAGTTTGAGTGGAAAGAGCTGGCGGGGCAGGATGTGTGGATGTGAGGGAATAGCACACGCAAGGCACAGAGCTCCCAGGGCTCTGGGGCCTGTGAGGGCTGTTGGGCCTGACCTTTCCCCTGATCTTCCCAGAAGCCCTGCCTGGGTCCCCTGGCCCTCCTGAGCACCCCGACGGCCTCCTGGCTCCCCATCGCCCATCCCCCGGGCCTCCAGCCCTGCCACACCGTTTCCTGTCCTGGAGCTCTGGTTCCTGAGCCTACTGCCTCTCCCTGCCACGCCCACCCTGGGTCTGAACACTGACCCCCCCCCCACCTTGCCAGCCATGGGACCTTGGGCAAGCTCCTTTATTTCCTTCTGTGTCCTCATCACGGCACAGGGCTCATGACAGTCTTCAGGGTTGTGTGAGGGGTCCAGGTGACTCACAAGACAGCACCCAGCACAGGGACCAGCACGTAGCAGGGACACCTTGTTCTCTTCCCCTAGCCTTTGGGGGATCCCCTTCCACCTTTTGGTCTGTGTCATGAGTGGGAGGACAGCCGTCCCGGTATAGTGAAGGTGCAGATCGAGTTAGGTTCGCCCTTGGAGCGAGGCGAGCGTGGTGCAGCTGCAGGAGTTGCTCCTGCTTCGCGGCTGCTTTCGCCTTCATGTGCAGGCGAGAGGTGGGCGTCTCCTCCAGGTACTGCTGGTTTCGGGCTGAGCGGGGGCTGCCGCTCTGCTGGCGGTGCTGGCCCTGCCTCGGGGGCAGGGTGAGCCCAGGGCAGGGTTCTGGGGGCCGCTCTCTCCTTGGGTGGAGACGTGGTGACTTCTCCCTGGCCTCCCGGCGGCCCTGCCTCTAGCTCCTCCACACCCCAGCCTCAGAGGCTCTCCGAGGCCTCCGGTCACAGCCTTCCCCCTGTGCTGTTGTAGGTTTTCAGTGCTGAATTTAAGAAAAGGGATTCTTTGCTTTGATTACTGCCCAGAAAAGAATGTCCTGGGTAAGTAACGTTTGTATCACGTGAGGCTGCTGGTCTGGCAGAACTAGGGTGAGGGCTGCTGGGGAGGTGGGGCCCATCAGAGCGGAGGCGGAGGCCCTGCAGCGTCTGCCGCCAGCCACTCTGGTCCCCGCCCCTGGGCACCTGGGGTGGAGTGGTGACAGGGGCTTGCTTGGCATGGTGGCAGAGGAGGCGGAACGAGAGAGGCAGAGGGATGGATCATAGCAACACCCCCCACCTGCCGAGCCTGGCTGGAGTCCGAGGCCTGGCCCCAGGACAAGGTCCCAGCGCAGGCCCCCAGTGGCTGATACCCGGTTTTCAACTTCAGTGACTGGTGGCCATGACCCCCTCATCTGCCTGTGGAACCCCTTCTTCTCGAAGAAGCCTGTGTGGCTGATGAAGGGGCATGAGACCTCGGTGACACACATTCTCGTGAACAGCAAGCACAGCAGCATCCTCCTCAGCATCTCCAAGGACAAGGTGTCCTCAGGGAGCTCGGCCCTGACGCCCGCCACTAGCTCCTGTTCCCCAGCAGAGATGCTGGCCCAGGGAGAACGATCGAGCTCAGCCAGCCAGGGAGCTGGCTGCAGTTGGCAGGAGCCTGAGGCCCAGGGCAATGGTGTGACCTCCCTGTCCATGGTCCCACCCTGGCCTGAGGCCTAGAGGCAGGTACCCCAGGTGGCACCATGAAGGGGCCGTGGGTCTCTGACCACCCCCATAGGGTCCTGAGCCCAGCTCTGAGCAGCCCACCAGAGTTGGGCAGGGCCCTTCCCTTTATGGGGTCTCAGTCTCCTCATCCAGAGAATGGGTGTTGAGTGGTTTAGAGAAGAGCTGCTGGTGAAAGAGCAGAGGAATGTCTGGCGCATAGTAGGTGTACAACAGATGTGAGCCTTTCCCTCCCCACAGACCCGAACTTGCTCCTCTCGGCTCTCCCAGTGACCACTGCTTGGCTGCCCTGGCTGCAGGGCCTGACTAGACCTTTTTCAAATGCCCGGGGTTCCCCTGATCAGGCCCGCTCCTCTGCTTCTCTGAGCTGTGGGTTTAGGGTCTCTCCCCACCTGCTGGGGGATGCAGGCCAATGGTTCCAGGTGCCCTCCTTCAGGGGACAAGTCTGTGTCTTCTGGGACTCAGTAGATCAGGAGCTGGCAGGGCCCTGGTTCACCAGGCCACGCTGCCCACACATCCCCACACTTGGTACTGTCTGGAATTCTCCTGGCAGCGCTGGGAGCTGGGCATCGGCACCTCTGATGAAGGCTCCGAGGCTGGAGGGGTCGGGGACAGAAGTAGACTTGCCCAAACCTTCATGGGCAGCGATGGGCAGAGCCACGGTGTGGACGGCAGTCTGTGGACTCCACGCCCATGCCGTGTCCAGCTTGCTGCTGGCGCCCCGAGTGAGGAGTGTCCTGGAGGGACTTCCACGGGGCCCCTCTGGGGACACTTCCTCAACCTGGGAGGAAGTCGAGGGGGACAGGTGAGCCTTTTGGGCAATGATGTTGGCAGCTCTTTCTGTGCCCTGCCTGGCTTTACTCGAGGGAGGCTGGGGTGGGAGCTAGTGAGGGTCTGCAGGGGCAAGTGCTGCCTGTGAGGTCTTCATCCTCAGCCGATGAGCAGCAGCTACTCGAGCAGGGTAGAGACCCTGGGGGAGGCTGGGCGGGGGGCGTGCCTCGGTTTCCTCATTTGAGCGTAAGCACAGCGTCTGTCTTAGGGCTGTGATCCATGGCAGTCACTTAGCGTGGTGGGTGTGTCTTGGAAGTGCTTGCACTGGGTGCCCTGGCCCCGCTCCCAGGAGAACCCCAAGGCCTCAGGTGCCAGCTGCATCCCCGAGAACCCACTCTTGGCCTCTTTGCCTGTTTCTCACCCCCGCAGAATATTCGCGTGTGGGACATGCAGGACTACGAATGCCTCCAGTCCTTCTGCGGGAAGCATTTTGCCCTGGGACACTGCCCCATCACCAGCGCATACTTCCACAAGGATGACGACAGCCTCATCTGTAGCACCTACTCAGCGCTGCACGAGAGGGAGGTGGGACCGTGTCTGCACCCAGAGGGGAGGGGCTGCAGCCGTGTTCTGCAGTCCCATGGGACACCGAGGGGTGGTCACATCTCGTCCGTCCTGAGACTGCTTCGTGCCATGAGGACAAAGCTGCTAGACTCTGTGGGCTGGTCCTCAAAGCTCTCGTCTCCTGGGATTTCCTGGGGGACTGTTGCTAGGCCCTCAGTGGTCACCCTCTATGCTGCTGTCCTCCTGACCCGTGCATCCTCCGGACTCTCCTCAAAGCCCACCTTGAGGCCCGGGCTGGCTTAGAAGACCCCGCCCGCCCCCACCGCTCCACGCTCCCTTGCCTCCCCTTGATCACGGCCCTTATAACTCTGTCCTGTCGTGGTTACATGCCTGTCCCTCCTGCCAAATTGTGAAGCCCAGGAGGGCAGGGCCCACCCCCGAGCAGCCCCTCTGAAGGAGAGAGCCTGGAGGGACCTGCTGTGAACACTGTCTATGAGCCATGACTTAGCTGGTGCCCATGTGAGGTCTGTCCTGACTCTGGAGGACAGGACAGCCTGGGAGAAGCACAAGGGGCTGACCGTCCAGGGTGACAGGGGGACCTGTGACAAGATGGGAGCTGAGGGGACTGCAAGGACAATCAGCAGCCAGTAGAGGGGGAGGTTCTATCTAGAAAGGGCAGTGAGGGTGTCATTTGTGGTTGGGAGGAAGGGGAAGCCCCACTGAGACCTCCTTCCCTCTGTTGGCTGGTGACACACACGACACACACGCTGTCCTTGTGCCCTTGGCTGGCTCTCCCAGGTGGCAGGTTTTTCTTGAGAAGGGAGTTGGTGGGTTCCTTCGTCTCTGCTGAGTGTCAGACTGGCTGCCAGCATTTGTTGAATTAAATAGACCTTTGAAGTTCATTTCAAATCATCACACATTATCAGCCCTCTGCTCTTTGTCAGGAGCAGAGAATATATTAATTAGGCACTGTCCCATCCCTCAAGGAACTTATGGGGTAGTAGGAGAACACATAACTTTAGTAGAAAATGCTGTGTGTTATGATGGAGATGTGTGCTAGGTGCTTCATCGAGCACAGAGAAAGGATCCTTAGCCTAGCCTGAGGCAGAGGTAGTCAGGGAAGGCTTCCTGGATGAGGGGACACCAGATTGAGGCTTTATGCTTTTCAGAAGTTATAAAAGGGACCTTGGACTTGGATTTTGATCTTGTGGGAACACGAGGCTTTGGGAGCCCTGATCTCAGGAAGTGGGGGCCATGGAGTAGGGGTGAGCTATCAGCAAGCCTGTGTGTAGTTGAGGATATCTTGATGTCTCAGGTTACTGGAAGTTTCTCCCTGGGGCAAATCACTGAGGGCAGGCCCCTTCTGACTGCCCAACTGTCTGCCCCTCCTCACCTGTAGATTGGCATCCTAAAAGGGTACCTGGAGACGCAGGGGCCTGGGAGAGCAGAGGAGAAGACCACGACTTACAGCACGCCCCTGTGCGCCATCCTCTACAGCAAGGTTTTTAAGCAGGTAAGTGGTCAGCAGCTCGTCTCTGAGGCCAGCAGGGGGTGGGGTGGGACGGGACGCTCATAGCTTGGGTGGTGGTGCAGGACAGTGGGAGGTGGGCGAGCAGCAACCCTGCAGAGGGGTCACCCCGGGTAAGATAGGAGCTCCACCACGTGGTCAGCGGGTCACCAAACTCCTGTGAGCCTGTGTGCCCCTGGCTACCGCCCCAGGTCAGTTCTGGACAGGCAGCCTTCTTTATACAGTGTGAGATGGAACACAAGGTGTGAGCTGCTCTTCGAGGCTCCCTGGGTGGGTGTGGGTGCTGCTCCTGGGGGCCATTTCCAGGGAAGCCCTGGTTCAGCACTGTCCATCGTGGGAGGGGAGGGAGGCCCAGGCTGTGGACAGCCCCCTGGTCCTGAGTAGAGATCTCTGCATTGGGCAGGGCAACTGGGAACATGGATTCTGAAGTGTGGGGATAGATAGGGCGCCTGGGCCCTCTGCGCACTGCCACTGGGACCCCTTTCCTGGCCCCACTGCGTCTGCTGCAGCATGGCCTTGGCTGCGCGAGGCCAGAGCTCACCTCTTTGGGTTTCCCTCTCATTCGGACCCCTGGCACCAGCACCCCTTATACCTTAGGGCTCTTCAGTGCCTTCCAGCAGTTTCAAAAAATTCCCCTTCCCCAGCTTTCTAGATGTTCTCATCAGGAAGGTTGGTCTGAAGTAGGCTCACCTGTTACTGTTTCATTGTAATAGTTGTCGCCTTAGGTGGAATGATGTACCTTTACTCAACATTTCCCTACTTAGGGGACAGTTAGTGTATTTCCTGTTGTTTTTTTTCTATCCCCCGTGATTAATGACTTTGCAGTAAATTTTTTTTCTGAATTAGAGATTATTTTCTCTGGATAGATTCTGATAAATGCCATTTCTGAGTTGAAGGGGATTTCACCAGACTGGTTCCTTCTGAAAAAACTGTGCCTGTTTGCACCGCCGTGGGCCTCAGGGCCGAGGAAAGCCTGTTTTCAAGAGTGGCTTATCCCGCAGCAGGAGGGCCCAGAGCGCCTGTCTTCTCGGTACACAGAGTGGCAGCGGAGCTACCCGCAGTCACGCCAGCTGGAGGCTGCCCTGGGGAGCGGGGGCCCTCTCCTCTCCAGGAGCCCTGGCTGTGTGCACCCCCACAGGTGGTGAGCGGCTGCCTGAGCGGCGTGGTGAGCGTGTGGGAGGTCGTGACGGGCAAAAGGATGACAGAGTTCTCCGTGACGCGACCAGCACGTGGAGCTGACCGCCACGCCCCTGGATGAGTCAGAGGCCTGCCTGCTCACGGGTCTGCGTGATGGCGCCACGAAGATGTGGAACTCCAGCGTTGGTGAGTGCCTGCTGACCTTCCCCAGCCCGGACCAGATGGAGGTCAGTCTGGTCCATCAGCTGGGGCCTGGGGGCCCCTCACAGCTCCTGTGACCCTGGGACATGCTATTGTCCATGCCTCTCTGAAAGGTTGTGCACACAGACTGCCTGGCCTCGTGCCTGCCTGACCCTTTGTGTCCTTGTGCAAAAAATGAAGACAGGTAACAGGGCCTGTCCTCCATAGGTGTTCTACAAATGTTAGCTACTCTTGCTCTTTTGGTGTGTTAGCACTTCTTACCCTACCTCTTAGAGCTTTGGATGGCATTGCTAGCAGTGGGGTCACATGATTCAGAGCCACCCGTACCCCTGTTTGGGAAATGACTGCCAGGGTTATAGGGATGGTCTGTGGGTGTGGCAAAGTGCAAAGCAGCAGTCCCACTTTGGGACTTGAGCCCGTTAGTAACCCCTGTGACACAGTCCTTTAACCAACCCAGAAGGAGCACTTGGCCGAGAAGCCGGGGATTTAAAGGACTGGCCCAGATCCTATCACTCAGTCGTTTGACCTTAGCCAAGTCACTTAGCCAAGTCGTTTGACCTTAGCCAAGTCACTGTTTCCCTGCTATCCCCCTGTAAGAGGGACATGGATACCTACCCAATCTGCCCCCTCCAAGGCCATCAAATGGATAATGGGATGTGAGAGCACTCTGAAAAAAATATGGTGGTATCACCTCTAGGGAATTCTCATCATTATGGGGAGTTTTGATTTCTTGCTTGGTATAATTAGGAAGACATTTGGGGCCTGGAGCCATTTCCTCTGAGGTACCTTAGAGTTCTGTCTTCTTTCAACTTCAACAGATTAGTGGGATCGTCCATATGAATAAAGTGTTCTACGTGACCAGATGGAGTAAGAGAATCACTTATTTCACGTGAGTAGCCAGGGTGCACATGGGAGGTGAGGGCAGCTAACTGTTCTCTCCTGACTTCAGATGGGTTCCTCCATTCCTAGCTTTGCTGGTGGTTGGAACACCAAGCAGGAAGTTAGTGCTGGGTGATGTCTGTTGCTTCACCCTCTCATCTGTCCATTTATTCATCACTCCATGCAGCCGATATGTTCTAGGCTTTGTACTAGGTGCTGGGGACGGGTATAAACAAGCATATGGAGTCTTCATCCTCCTGGAGCTCCCAGGGGGAGGCAGACACTAATCAAATAACTTCATTTGTGATAGTCTGTTGAGTGCTATGGAAAAAAGAAAAAGTACAGGTTTCTATGGGGAGGGGACAGAAATCTGATCTAGTCTCAGGGGCCGTCAGAAAAGGGTCAGCTGAGGATGTCGGGTGGAGTGGGATCTGAAGAGTGAGCAGGAGGGGTCTCAGTGAGGCAGTGAGGGGCTAGGGACAGGAGGGACGTTCCAGGCAGAGGGAACAGCATGTGCAGGGTCACTTCCTCTTCAGAGGGCTTTTCTAGGCCCATGGTTTCCCCTTCTTTCAACCTGAATCCTTACTCAGGTGTCTGAATGGGGCACATCTGTAAGATTAGTGTATATAAAGCCCCTAGGACCGGACCTTTAGAGCAGGCACATAATAGGTGCTTAGTAAATGCAGTCGCAGGGCAGAGCTTCATCCCTGATCTACACCTCCTCTGGAGTGTCCTCCTCTGGGTCAGTGCTCCAAATCCTAGAGGCCATGAGGGTCTCCCAGGAGACCAGTGAGGCTGAGCTCTCAGCCCTTTTGCCTCTGGCCATGTGTGCAGGTTCCACAAGACCAAGCCGGTGCTCTTGTGCTACCACTGGCAGACCTTCCACATGGAGGATGTCCTGAGCATGGCCAGGTACCAGAACCAGTTCCTTGGAACCTCCTCCTACAATGGGGACATCCTCTTCTGGAACATCAGCATGTTCGGGCCCATCCTCCATTTCAACGCCTCTCAGAGCCCCTTGCCCTCGCTGCCCAAGAGGGTAAGGTCAACAGAAACAAGCTGTCCTCTTCCTTCTCTCTCAGCTGTGGGCCAGAACCACGTAGGGCTTGGGGGTGGGTAGGGGACACCCTGGGGAGTGGAGGGAATGGTGGTGGCTTGTTCTGGAGGAGGTTGGGAGCTAGGGACGTAGGTGGTAGTTTTTATAATTATCCTCATTTGACAGATGAGGAAACTGAGGCACAGAGAGGTTAAGCATCTCGCCTAAGGTCACACAGCCAAGAAGTAATCGATCCAAATCCAGGCAGTCTGACTCCAGAGCCTGGTGGTGCTAGTCCTGTTCTCCCGAGATTACTGTCCCCTTGAAGGTGGCTCACTTCTGACCCATCACTACTACAGCTTACTGCTCCGGTCTCACTGGGCTCTTGGTAGGACTTAGGAAGCCATACAGTCTCTGAATGACCATATCTTTGCAGATTAAAGCTGGAAGGGGCCTTCGGGGTCACCCCGTCCAGTAGTTTTCCAAACATGTTGTGGAGAGATGCTTGGAGGCTATTACAGCGGCTTCTCCAGAGCACTTCAGCTTTTTATCTATTTTACACTTTGGAGTTTCCCTTCAGATTAAAAAATACCTCAGAAATACTTGGAGGGCTTCCCTGGTGGCGCAGTGGTTGAGAGTCCGCCTGCCGATGCAGGGGACACGGGTTAGTGCCCCGGTCCGGGAGGATCCCACATGCCGCGGAACGGCTGGGCCCGTGAGCCATGGCCGCTGAGCCTGCGCGTCCGGAGCCTGTGCTCCGCAATGGGAGAGGCCACAACGGTGAGAGGCCCGCGTACCGCAAACAAACAAACAAACAAACAAACAAAACATTCTTGTTAATAACAAGGCTGGTTCTCATAAAAACTATGGAAATAATGCCAAGTTGCATATGAATGGCTCCCAGGTCCACTTGTTGCTGGGAGGGGGCAGGGAGTGGCAGGAGGTTGAGGTGACCCCTTGAAGCCACCCTGACCATGGAGACCATTAGAGGCAGGCCCTGGGACTGGGTGCTGGAGGGTTCCCAGGGGCTGGTGAGGAGCCTGCCTGATGGCCAGAGGGATGGGTTCTGCTGCAGGACAAGGGCCTGTCCGGGGTGCTCTCCCAGGAGATAGTGTATTTCTGATTTATCCGCCCTCCTAATGTCCAGCTGAACCCTTGCCAGCCTCTCCACCTGCCTCCCCCTGCCTGTATGGAGTCCCTCCCTTGCAGGTTCCATCCCTGTGCCCTTTGCGGCTTGAGCAGCCGGCCCGCTTCTAGCACAGCGTCACCCCGTCCCCGAGTACTGGACCTCCTATCACCCGCCTGGGGCCAGAGGTTAACAGTGATCATTTACCTTGGTAATCATTTACCCATCATTTACACAGCACCTACTGTGTGCCATGCTCTGTGCTGAGAGCTCCATGGGTGGAACCATGATAGACACTCACAGTAGATACTGGCTTTAGCACTTCCGTAAGCTCTTAAGTAAATACTAGAACAGGTGAGACTCAGCTATGACAAAGATTATGCACATAAGGAATGAGTGACTGATTGAGGGAACAGGAACAAAAAAATATTTACATCTGCATTTCTAATCGTATATAGTGATGACATGGAACACGCTATCAGAATTTATAGAATTTTCTTACAATGTTTCTAAAGTTTCCCAGAGTTTTTCCTTTACAGGATTTCAGATATTTTATAATTTTTTTTCAAGGTTTAAAATTGTGGTAAAATACATGTAACATAAAGCTTATCATCTTAACCTTTTTAAAGTGCATAGTTCAATGGTATTAAATACATTCATAATATTGTGTAACCATCACCACCATCCATCTTCACAGTTCTTTCCATTTTGTAAAACTGAAATTCTGTACCCAGTAAACACTAACTCCCCGTTCTCCCCTCCCGCAGCCACTGGCAACCTGTCTACTTTCTGTCTCTATGAAGTTGACTAAGTATCTTATAGAAGTGGAATCATACTGTATTTGTCTTTTTGTGACTGGCTTATTTTATTTAGCATAATGTCCTCAAGGTTCATCCAAGTCATGGCATATTGTGGAATTTCCTTCCTTTTTAAGACTGAATAATATTCCATTATATGTATAGGCCACATTTTGTTTATCCATTCATCTGTTGATGAACACTTGGGTTGTGTCCAGCTGTTGTGAATAATGCTACTATGAACATGGGTGTACAAGTATCTCTTTGAGACCCTGCTTTCAGTTCTTTTGGGTAAATATCCAGAAGCAGGATTGCTGGGTCATATGGTGATTCTATTTTTAATTTTTTTGTGAACTGCCTTACTGTTTTCCACAGTGGCTGTACACACCTTCCCACTAATAGTGCACAAGGGTTCCAGTTTCTCTGCATCCTCATCCACACTTACTGTTTCTGGTTTTTGTTTTTTTGGTTTTTTTTTTTGATGATAGCCATCCTAATGGGCGTGAAGTGGTATCTTATTGTAGTTTTCATTTGCATTTCCGTAATGATCAGTGATGCTGAAACACTCTTGTGATGGTCAAGTGTGGGATTTCTCATCTCCCACATCATCTGATACAACAGCCATAATTCTGTCCCCATTGTACAGATGGAGAGACTGAGAGGGCTGGGTCTTGCCCAAGGTCACACTCAGGTCAGGGGCAGAGCTTGACTTGAAGCCAGGAAGCTGGGTCATGTATGGGCATCAGACTGCCTGGGGTTGAATCCTAGTGCTGCCATTTGCTGGCTGTGACTTCTGGCAAGTCATTTTTTTTTTGCTTGGAGACTTCATTGTCCCCATCTGTGAAATGGGGACTCATGGAGCTGCTGTGAGGGTGCCTGGGTACCCAGCACATGATTGATAATTGCTAACTGAGCTTCAGACATCAAACCCTAGCCCACCCTCACTTTTCGGGGCCAGAGGACACTCAGACTTGGGCCGGGGGCGTGAAGAATAAACTTTAATCTCTCTCGGAGTGGGGCCTCTAGTTAGGCTGCTCTCTGGGTGGGGTCACAGAGCCGTGCACACGCACTCGGTATAGGCAGGTGAAGCGTGGGTTCCCCCAGTTGCTTGAAATCTTCATCTTGACTGCTCCAAAAGCCCTGGGAGGGTGGTTCTAGAAAAGAGTCACAGACGGGGGGCAGCTTGCCATAGGCCCCCACCCGGCCTGTCCAGAGGAGTGTTTGGGAGAGAAAGGGAACCCTCCATTTCCTCAGGTGGGGAAACTGAGGCTCAGAGAGCAGAATGTCCCAAAGCCACACAGTAAGTTGCTACTCAGGGGCTGGGATGGAAGGGGATGAGGCCAGAGGACAGATAGACTGTGATGAGGAATGCGTCCCAGCACAGTACGTACGTGCTCCGGGACCCTGGGCAAACCACGGCCTCTCTGGGCTTCAGTTCCCCGTCTGTAAGAGGGAGCGGTAATATCTGCTTCTCAGGGTTGCCGTAAGCATGAAATGAGATCTTGGGGCCAGATGGCTTACTGGCATCTGGCACACAGTAGGTGCTCTGTAAGTGCTTTGCCCTCCCCTTTTTGCACCCTCCCCAGAGGGGATGGAGCCCAGTGCAAAAGGGGGCCTTGGCCTGTGAGATCTCACTGGATGGTCTCAACCTACCAGGGAATTACACCAGGGGAAACTGAGGCCCAGAGAGAAAGGGAATGGCCTGAGATCACAGAGAACGTTTGGTTGGGTCAGGATTTGGGTCAGGGTTAGCCTGATTCCCAAGCCTGGACATCCCACTGAGCCTCAGGGCCATTCCAGCATCCACCCTCTGGTCCTGCTTCTGTCCCCAACTCCCTCCCCTCCAGGCCTCAGCTTCCCCACCTGTGGTTGGACCAGGTGCTGATCATGTGGCCCCCAGTATGGAGACTCTAAGTTTGAGGCCAGCAACCCTGGCCTGATGGGCCCCACCTGCTCAACACCTGCTGTCCCTGGGAGGAACCACAGCGGGAGGGATCCTGGGCAGGTCAGGGAAATGGAAGCGAATAGGTCTCCTCAGGGTCCTACCCTAGGCCCTGGGCAGTAGCTCTATCACTCTGGGCCTCAGTTTCCTCATCTGTCAGTGGGTTAGTGACAACTGTGCACCTCCTCGGGCTGCTGGGAGATGAAGTGGGGGCCCCTGGGTAAAGCCCTGCACGCAGTGTGTGTTCATCAGGTGCTCAACGTGGGCAGCTTTTCCTAGGTACCTGGAGCTGGAACATCTGAATGATGTTTTCTGGCTGAAACTGGAACGCTCCCAGGAACACCTCCTTCTTTGGGGAAACTTCCATGCCCTGGAGAATCAGAGCCACAAAGAAAGTGTCAGGCACAGGTAGGACATCTAGAGGGTGCTGCCTTCTCCCAGCCGAGACTTGCACACCTCCCAGGATGGGGAGTTCCCTACCTCTTTGGGCACCGTTCCATTGCAGCACAGAGTAATGAATAGGAAAGAGCATTGGACTGGGAGTCAGAAGGTTAGGGGTCCACTTCTAACTCTGCCATAGACTTGTAGGGTTTGATGTTTCCCTGCCCTTTCTCTGAATCTCCAGTTTTCTTATCCGTAAAATGGGGGCTTAATGGTCTCTGAAGACTAAATTGGCTCTGAAAAGCTTGGGTTGAAATACAGTACTGTTTACCCCCTTTCCTTGAAGGCTGTGATCTGACCCCAACCCTGGCCATTCCCAGCCTTAAGGTCCAGCCCCTGCAGGCTTCGGGAATTGTGCAGACAGTTTATCACAGTGCCTGGAATACTGCCATTATGAGCTGTCCCCTCCCTCAGTTAAGCATCGCTCCCAGCCAGGGCATGCTCACGTAGATGACGAAGTCCTTGGGGGCAGTGTCCAGGCTGCCTGACAGTGAGATGGTCTTGGGGATGTGCTGCAGTGTCAGGTTGGACAGGTAGACCTTCTGGGCCAGTTGGATGGTCACCTGGCCTCTGTCACCCGAGAAGGCCCAGCAGTTGCCAGGTGTCATGTTGGGCTAGAAGTGGCAGATGCAATGAGGGCTTTGCTGGGTGGGTGGGTGGGTGGGGGAGAGCAGATTCCTCATCCCACCCTGGGTTCCTAGACCTCATCGGCCCTCCTGGATGAGCCAGATCCTTCCTGTCTACAAAGCTTGGCTCGAGTACCACCACCACCAGGAAGATTCCCTGACTATAGGTAGCAAGGATAAGCCTTCCCCTCAGCCCAGTGCAGCGAGGGCAGGGGCCTTCTCAGGGCCCTGAGGGTTCCCTGCCCTCAAGACTTGAGGGCTGGGGGAGGGGCCCTTTCCAGTGCCAAAGCAGGCTGTCCTTGCCCCTGTGCCTGCACCCCCAGGGGTCCCTGCTGTCTGCACTCGCCTCTTGCCCTTGCTCCCTGACTTTTCCCCGGAGCCCCCCCTCGCCCCATCAGTTGCCCCCTTTCTCTGCCTCTGCACCCTGCTCTCTTGTTCCTACCCCTGCCCCAGGCCCCCACCCCCTGCACTCTCGCTCCAACCTCTGCCTTCAGTTCCTGCCCCCATGCCCCTGACCACACTCCTGCCACTCTCCCCAAGTCCTGCCATTCCTCCTGCCTCAAGGATCACGTCCGGGGGCTGTGCATAGTTCCACAGCCGGATCCAGTTCCAGTAAGAGCGAGCCTTGTCGTGGTTGTATGTGGCTGACGTTTGCTCATAGTCGATGGAGGCCCCTGTATGGGAGGTGATGGTGCAGGGTTGGGGGGAGAGGTGTCTCAGCTGAGCAGCCCTGGCTCTGCCTGGTGGAGGGGAGACTCACTATGTGCCGGGGGAGCACTTTGGAAGAGTCATTGGTGCTCTCTGGACTTTAGTGTTCTCCTCTGGGAAATGGGAGTAATAATAGTAACAATAATAGTAGTAATGATAGCATCCATTTCATAGGGTTGTTGTGAGGTTACAAGGAGTTAATACACCAAACTGTTTTTCCAGCAGCGCCTGGTGCGAAGTAAGGTGCTTGCTCACTTACGTCAGCCTAGTTACTATAACCCGGTTTTTATTACTATGGCCATGATTATACCCATTTCACAGAGGAAGAAACTCCGGGCCCGAGAAGTTAGACTGATACTTTCTGACCCTACATCTCCTTGGGCCTGCGGGTGCCTGCGTGAGCTGGTACTGTCTGCACAGGGCAGCCCACCCTGCCGGCCCACCTCCCTGCTTTCCACACAGCCCCTCACAGGGGCATCTTTCACGTCGGTTCCCTTAGTCTGGAACGCTTTTCCCTACTCACCAGGTCTCAACCCAGCGTCCTCCTTCCCACCCCTCTACTGCAGCCACTGGCTTTATTTTTCCAAGGCACGATTCCCAACTGTGATTGGTCCGTGGTCAGTCTCCCCAGCCGGGCAGGGACAGCTCTGCTGACCCCTGGATTTGGAGGATGATGGGTGGGGGAGGGCTGGGGAAGGGCCTCCCCTCCCCACCTCAGCTGCCATGGGAGAAAACGGAAAACCGTAACAAGGAGACCAGCTGGGAGGCAGAGGTTAGCTCTGAGGACAAACTTCCCAGCAGCAGGGTGTGCCCCAGACCAGAACTGAAATCACCCTCTGAAGGGTTTCTAAGGAAACTGGAGGTGGGCCGATTGGTGGGGCAAGGGGGAGGGGGAGGGGGGCAGGGGGAGGCACTCACCTATCGACTTCAGGGCAAAGTCCGGCTTTTCAATGTAATCTCCTTGGATCATCTTCATTATTTTCTGGGCCATTTTTTGCTGAGAAGGCAGAAAACCCAAGCTGTGCACTGGTGCGTTCTTACGGATCATGGTCCACAGGTGTGTTCACACCAGGTGATGTGTGCCTTCAGGACTCCCTCTTGTCCCTACCTGCTTGCCCCTGCGTGGTCCACACACAGGGCTGCCCAGTGCTATGCTGTGAGGAAGCCCAGGGCCAGCCCTATCCCACCCATGGGGTTACTTAGTATTTTCACACCCACGGTGATGGGATGTCACACACGCAGGACCAGGGGTCTCAGTGAAGTTAAGGGCAGGGGAGCTGGAGTCAGACCTTTCCTGCTAAGAGCCCTTGGGCTATTTACCGCCCCCTGAGTCTCGATTTTCTTGTCTGTAAGATGGGCTGATAATCGCGTCCACCTCCTACTTTTGCAAGGATTAGAGCTGAGACTCAAAGCCGCTACTATATGCCAGGACTGTCTTCGGCTTCACGTGTGGTCACTCTTATGCCCCCACAGCAACCCTAGGAGGTATGTACTATTATCATCCCCATTTTAAGGAGGAGAACCCTGAGGCACAAAAGGGTAACTTGTCCAGGGTCACACAGCTGTTAAGAGGCAGACCCGGGACCTTGGGTTCTGGAGTTCAGGCTCTCAACCACTATGCTCTGTTGCCAGAGAAAGACCG